>NC_086332.1:5396518-5996518 GCF_032445375.1 Bacillus rossius redtenbacheri
AGGACGCGGCGGCTGCTCAAAGAACGCCGATAAACTCAACAAGCATCGGGTTCCCACAAAACACACCGATAAACATGTCTGAGTCCCTCCATTCCGCAGTGCGGCCTCCCTTAAGTAACTCGATCTGAGGCAGGTGCGCGCCGCGACAGTCAGGATGTCGCGAGATAGTATGGCACGAGATACCAGGGAGAGGATGCGGGTGGAAGGGGGCGCAGACAGGCCGAACGAGCGCGGCGACGCCAAGCACTGCAGCCAAGCGCGATCGTAACATTGCCCCCTCCTTAAACCTGTTCGTCCCGAACAGGTAATGCATCTTCTCCTGGAGGTCCCCATGCTACTCGAAGTTTAGGCCTCCTGCCTTTTCTCCATCGCGGGCTGTACAGTCTCACCAGGTAACCCTCTCTCGCAGTAGATGTTGCTTCTCTCGTCACCCAGTGACACTTCTGCGTTGCTGATGACCAATGTCGTTCAGTCAGCTGCCCGAGACGGGCCGACCGTTGCCTTGGACGGACCCGATTCTCTTGAGAGCATTGCTCGTTGCCTCCCAATGGTTTGCTTGTTTCTTCCCTTTTTCTCTCTGTTTGTTCTCTCGTAGCTACTTGTTCACAAAGCATTTCTTCCCAGCTCTTCTTCGTCTCTTCTTGGTTCCTCATTCCCTCTTTGTTCTTATGAATATCGTCTGGACTGCTTTCAGTTACTCCTTGCACCATCTTCTTCACTCTTTGTGTTCTCATTTTCTCTTCTCGGTCTTTATTCCCCTGTTCTTGGTCCTTCTTCACCTCTTCTTGGTCTTCCTGTGTTTCTTCTTGGTCTTCCTTCGTTTCTTCTTTGCACTTCTCTATCTCTTCTTGACTCATGTACATCTCTTCTCGGCTTTTCTTCAGCTCTTTTGTGAATTTTTCCCTCTCTCTTTGGTTTATCTTCATTTCTTCTTGTTCAATATTCTTTACTTTGTAACTCATCTTCACTACTTCTATGCTTTTCTTCAGCTCTTCTTTCATCTTCATGTCCTGGCTGTTCTCCTCTCCTTGGCTAATGTCCTCTTCGCAGTGTTCTTCGCTGTTCTCTTCACTGTTCTCTTGGCAGGTCTCCTCTTCGCTGGTCTTCTCTTCGCTAGTCTTCTCTTCGCTAGTCTTCTCTTTGTGGTTCTTCTCTTCACTGTTATTCTCTTCACTGTTCTCTTCTTGGCTGGTCTTCATTTCTCTGTTCTTCTCTTCGCCGTGCTTCTCCTGACCGGTCTTCTGTTCGCCGTTCTTCTCTTCGCTGTTTTTCTCTTGGCTGTTCTTCCCTTCTATGCTTAACTTCACTTCGGTCTTCATTTCATTCCTCATTTCTTCTTGGCCATGCTTCAGTTCTTCCTGACCCTTCTTCATTTCCTCTAGGCTATTATTTGACCCGCTCTTCTTTTCTTCATGGTGGTTCTTACTCTCCTTCCTTCCACTCTTCATTTCTTCCGTAAATTTCTTTATACTGGTTACCATTTCTTCCTTAAAGTTCTTTGTACTAGATACCATTTCTTCCTTAAAGTTCTTCATACTAGCTAACATTTCTTCCTGACCCTTATTTATACTGGCTAACATTTCTTCCTGACCCTTCTTCATACTGGCTAACATTTCTTCCTGACCCTTCTTCATCTCGTCCAGCCTATTCTCCATTTTCTCCTGGCTACTCTTCATCTCGTCCAGCCTATTCTCCATTTTCTCCTGGCCATTCTTCATTTCTTCCCTGTTACTCTTCATTTCATTCTTCATTTCTTCCCTGTTACTCTTCATTTCATTCTTCATTTATTCCTGGCCACTCTTCAGTTCGGCCAAGAATGCCAGGACATTCTTAAGCTCATCGGCAGCCATCTTTCTTGTCTACAAGCCTAAATATTTTTTTTTCTAATACTGTTATTAATTTTAAATGACCTAGCCGAACCTTCTAATTTAACTAACAATAACTCTATTACATTCAAAACTAACACTGACTACAGTATACTCAAACTAACTGTAGAAAATTTCAAATTCACTGAAGTTCTAAACACTAACTATATTCTCGTAAACTAAATTCTATCCTTAACTTTTAATCTAATACTGTAACTGAATCCTAAATCTATTAATTAGGGCTATCCCACTTCTGACACCAAAATGTTACGATTTCCCTGCGGGTTCGTAAAGGATAGCCCAATTAATAGATTTTATTTCACACACACAGTTTTATTTATTACCACTACTTGTCACTTACAATTAATCTTCTAAGATGGCAGATAATTAATTACACTAAAAAAGGTCAATTCCCCAGTCACTCGTTTCACACACTTCGCTGGACCGCACTTCCGGCGCAACTCTCGCCGCAGCACCCCTCGTGGGTCTCCGCCGCGGGACTCCGTCGCCGCACTCCGCCGCCGCCGTCACACCCTTCGCCGAGATCCCACACGACGACTCGCTCGCAACTTCACTCGGGACTCCGCCGCGCCCGCGACTCTATCGCCCGGAAACTCCCGACTGCCGACTCCACTTACTCACTCACTCCCTGCCCTGGAACCTTCGTCCAAGGACTTCGCCACTCTGCCGCACCCGCGGCACTATCGCCCGGAAACTCCGCCGCGGGAGAACTCCCCACTCAGACTCTCTGCCCTGGAACCTTCGTCCAAGGACTTCGCCACTCTGCCGCACCCGCGGCACTATCGCCCGGAAACTCCGCAGCGGGAGAACTCCCTACTCAGACTCTGACTGACTCGAAGGTCGGCCCAACCACTTTATATAGCCCTTGGGTTCCCGTCCAGAACAATCGGGCATGTCTCCGAGATATCTCGCGACCTTCGCCGTCGAAATGCCCAGAAACGCGTCGTGAGTCCTCGAAGGACGCGGCGGCTGCTCAAAGAACGCCGATAAACTCAACAAGCATCGGGTTCCCACAAAACACACCGATAAACATGTCTGAGTCCCTCCATTCCGCAGTGCGGCCTCCCTTAAGTAACTCGATCTGAGGCAGGTGCGCGCCGCGACAGTCAGGATGTCGCGAGATAGTATGACACGAGATACCAGGGAGAGGATGCAGGTGGAAGGGGGCGCAGACAGGCCGAACGAGCGCGGCGACGCCAAGCACTGCAGCCAAGCGCGATCGTAACAATATATATAGTGTATATATAGAGTGAGATAGAGACGGAGAGATAAGTTGAGATAGAACGAGGTAGAGAGAATGAAATGGGTTAGATAAAGAGATATACCTATAGATGTATAGAGCTATATAGAGACTTATATATAGAATATATAGAGATAGTGGGAAGTATATATGTAGATATAAAGAGATGAATAGAGATAGAGAGATACATATATGTAGATAGAGATAAATATATATAGAGAGATGGATATATGATTTGTATATGTGGAACTACTTCAAACATATTACAAAACAAAACTGAATGCATTGCAATGCAGGCCGAGCATTAGTTATATAATGGAATCTTTTCAATATTAGTAATCTCTTATTTTTCAGCTTTTTTCTATATTGCTTTATAAAGTCTAAATTACATACAGACCAGGTAAATAACTATAAACTGGCAGAACAACGTCTGTCGGGATCTGAAAGTGATATAAATTAATTTTCACACTTGACATTCAAATTAAGAAGACAATTACTAACTACACCTGATTTCGAAAAAGGTCCTCTTCACCCTGTGTTCAGCCCGGGCAACGCCGGGTATTGCAGCTAGTACTTTATATTGGTTAGGTAAAGAGTTAAAAAAATTTGCCAGAGACACAAAGGGACCTTTCTGAACAACAGATATTGACACTATTGCAGGCAGTTCTGAGGCGGTTCATTGTCTCGAGCAGGACGTGGCCTGCTTCGTCTCTAATGACCTCGCTGTCGAAGAGACTTAAAAAACAAATTACATTATAAAATGCCATTGTATCAGCTTTTTTTATAGAGATATTCCCTACTGAAAAATATTGTACTACGTGGATATAGCGCTTTTTTACGAAATCAATATCCATCATGATCGTTTGTTAAAATTAAGTTTTTAAAACATTTAAAAATCAGTGATAAAGTGATAATGTATATGTTTGTAAAATATTTCATAAAAGTTGATACTTTGCCAATAAAACCAATTCCAAAGACATATATTTTATATATAGTTCCTCAGAGTCTAACTTTTTTGCAGTGAAATAATGACTATTATTTTTCCAAGTACTTCTTTCTGGGAACTGTGCTACACATTGTGAATATGCGCTAATTATTTTTTTTTTCATCTTTTCATTCATTCAGGTCTTGACAGCTCTTCGAGGCACTAACAATCCTTCCATAAATTAAAAAGTTTGATACTTTCCGTGAATGTAACTGCCGGAGAATTCTAAACCAATCTTCTTTGTGACTGTAATCTACTATTCTCAACTTCATAAAACGACATCAAGACAATGTCTCGCAAAATTAATGATTCCGCTGTAAGGGCTGTCTAATTATAATTAATCTCTTGAGGCAGGTTCATTGAATGAAAGGCTCTATCATTCTAAAGCAATCTTAAGACGTATGCATTGTTCGGTTTTCTTTCTTTTTTTTTCACTTAGTTTAGTATTGATCAATTTCCACAGTATTTTTTCAGCGTTGCTTTTAAGATAAAGTATGAATGATCAATAACGTTTTCTTATTTAAGTTTGAATATATACGTATACAATAAATTTATTTTCAATTGATGAGAAAAAACTGTATAAACTTAAAAACTAAGAAAAGTTTGTGCCATATTACACAGTTTAATCACCAGAATTGTTTCGGTTTGTATATCGCTTCTTAATCTACGATGCCTGCAATAATTGAGAAATATTAAAGAATGTTGTGCTACGTATGTACTTTTAGGAGTTATTTTATTTACAGCTGGTCCACTTAGAATTTAATACAAAATATTTCTGATCTCTAAAGCACACGCAAACAAATAATAGTGCTACGGTATGTTGGAATAATAAATATTAAAATTGTTATTATTGCAAATATATCTCATTATCTGGCTAGACTTCAGAATACAGTAGGCATTCGATGATAGGTCATAAGTAGGGACTGGAAAAATTCGCGGTTTCAATGACCACTAGGATAGATTCCACGATTCTCTATGTACTCGGGCAACTATCACCTGGTCATTTTCTACCGACTCGGGACACCTGTTTACTGCGATTCTTATGATTCGATACTTCTTTTGTTGAGTGTTTGCCATTGGCTCAGAGTCCTTCAGGTAGATTGCGGTCCAATCACTGACGCAGCATTAAGCTAAACGAGTTTGGATTCCAGCCTGTCTCGAGAGGAATCCGCGAATTTTTCCGGTCTCGAGTCATAAGATCATTGTTTTGATGTGACCAAGTAAAAAAGACTAGCTCAAAGACCTAACAAATCTGCAGTCCTTCAAAGAACACGTAATCGCAAAGACAACACGCCTGTGTGGTGGAACGTCTTATGTAGAAAAACTCGGTCACAACGTGTTTTGGATCCTACCAGATTATTGAAAGTCCAGTCTCTTAAGCATGTCTTTATTTCTGGTGACACACACCGAAGTAAATTGTCATTCTACCACCAGATCAAGTTACAGTTTAAATAGAAATTAAGCTAAATTGCGCATAGCCACACAATAAATAGATTTTTTTTAATAATCCTAAAAATATAACTATTTGCCTACATGGTATGATAAATCCGTCAAACGAATATGATAGATTTCTCATTAATGTAATTTTAATTTTAATACAAAAGAATAAATACAGAGGGTTCGTGTGTAATATATGTTTTAACTAGTCATGCCCATACATTAGTAAAGCAAATTATTTCTTTAAGTGCAACCAGTTTCTCTGGTACAACATGTCTGTTTTGATACACCGCTAAACCTACGTACGTCCCTAATTGACCCTTGCTGTATTTACTTAGAGCATTTCGGTATTAATTACCTGGCTAATGAAGCGGATTACTGGTCATTACCACGCGGCCGGAACAGTTGGCAAATGTTTGCTGCAAGCACATGCAGCTGAGCGCTGCGGGCTGCGAAGGACGAGTGACATTGCACCACGCAGTTCAACAAGGCTCTCGTCCAGTAGCCCCACTATCCTGGTGTCGCCAGCACTGATCACAGCTCGTCATGTCGTCCAACACTGGCTCTCGTCCAGTAGCCCCACTATCCTGGTGTCACCACCACTGATAACTGCTCGTCATGTCGTCCAACACTGGCTCTCGTCCAGTAGCCCCACTATCCTGGTGTCACCACCACTGATAACTGCTCGTCATGTCGTCCAACACTGGCTCTCGTCCAGTAGCCCCACTATCCTGGTGTCGCCAGCACTGATCACAGCTCGTCATGTCGTCCAACACTGGCTCTCGTCCAGTAGCCCCACTATCCTGGTGTCACCACCACTGATAACTGCTCGTCATGTCGTCCAACACTGGCTCTCGTCCAGTAGCCCCACTAGCCTGGTGTCACCACCACTGATAACTGCTCGTCATGTCGTCCAACACTGGCTCTCGTCCAGTAGCCCCACTATCCTGGTGTCACCACCACTGATAACTGCTCGTCATGTCGTCCAACACTGGCTCTCGTCCAGTAGCCCCACTATCCTGGTGTCGCCAGCACTGATCACAGCTCGTCATGTCGTCCAACACTGGCTCTCGTCCAGTAGCCCCACTATCCTGGTGTCACCACCACTGATAACTGCTCGTCATGTCGTCCAACACTGGCTCTCGTCCAGTAGCCCCACTATCCTGGTGTCACCACCACTGATAACTGCTCGTCATGTCGTCCAACACTGGCTCTCGTCCAGTAGCCCCACTATCCTGGTGTCACCACCACTGATAACTGCTCGTCATGTCGTTCAACACTGGCTCTCGTCCAGTAGCCCCACTATCCTGGTGTCGCCAGCACTGATCACAGCTCGTCATGTCGTCCAACACTGGCTCTCGTCCAGTAGCCCCACTATCCTGGTGTCACCACCACTGATAACTGCTCGTCATGTCGTCCAACACTGGCTCTCGTCCAGTAGCCCTACTATCCTGGTGTCGACAGCATTGATAACTGCTCGTCATGTGGCCCAACACTGCCTCTCGTCCAGTAGAAACACACAAATTAGAAACATATAACTTAGAAATACACAACTTAGAAATACACAACTTAGAATCACACAACTTAAAAATATGTAATTTAGACACACATAACTTAGAAACACGTAATTTAGAAACACAACCAAGATTTACATAAGTTAGGAATACACGACTTAAAAACACACAAGATAAAATTACATAACTTAGAATCACGTTAACTTAGAAACACGTAATTTAAATACACACAACTTAGAATCACGTTAACTTAGAAACACGTAATTTAAATACACACAACTTAGAATCACATAACTTAGAAATACACAACTTAGAAACACACAATATATAATCACATAAGTTAGAAAAACAAACTAGAATCATATAACTTAGAAACACATAACTTATAAAAACGTAACTTAGAAATACGCAATTTAGAAACACACAACTTAGAAACATATAACTTAAAACACACAACTTAGAATAACATAACTTATATATACACAACTTAGAAACACACAAGATAGAATCACATAACTTAGAAACACACAAGATAGAAACAAATAACTTAGAAACACGTAATTTAGAAACATACAACTTATAAACATATAACTTAGAAACACCAACTTAGAAACTCACAACTTTGAAACACACAACATATAACTGTCTAAGATATGCCTTTTTAAGTTGTGTGTTCTAAGTTATGTGTGTATCCTTGGCTGCTCACACGGCGGGAGCCAGCAAGGGGAAGGGGCCGACCAATGAGCTCGCTCTCCTGTTGCCGTGGAGGGAGGTAGGTATTCCTGTGGCCTGCGCGGCTGCTGCTTCAAAGGCAAGCGGCGCTCCCGTCGACAGAAGCCCGTGTCTGCTGAGATGTGGGGGTGGATTCTTCATGCATCCATGTTCCTACACCTCATCGCCAAACCACCATCAGTCCAGCCAGATAGGGACTACGATGCGCTAACGATTCGCATGTACCAGCATCAGAATGTCATTCACATTCAGAGCTAAATGATAAGTAATTTTTAATCATGTGACTTGTGAACAAACTGTAATTGCACTTTCTTAAAATGATTGTTTTGACTCGGAACAACATTGTAATGTTGACAAAAAAAATTAACAATTTTTTTTAGATAAAGTTGTGAATCATTTAATGTCACGCCGTCAGGTTGGTGCCTTGAATTTTTAAATCGCGCTCGTCTAAAGATCGTCGTGTTTTGTGTATGCCTGTTTCTCGTGTATTTAAAGTAATAATAGGATGCATAACTATATTAATAATGTGTGGCGCCTAAATGTAAAGAAACCGCGAGACCTCGGTATACGTTTGTGTTTAAATATCAACATTTACGTTAACTTTTGTGTGCGCATGCGTGTTTGAATGTGTCAGTTCTTTCGTGAAGGCAGTAGTTAATAGTACATTCTTTTTTTGCGTATTTGCTGTATTTATAGCTACCACTTTCAATAAAACCAATTAGTGTGTCTTGCATTAGATGGGTATTATGTAAATTAATATCGTGATTTTACGAGCCAACAATGGTTAGGTATCGTGAAAAAAACTAGGTTAACCTAACATTATTTTAGGTCCTCAACGATCACACCTTCCGTCTGTAATAAATTCTTATTAGAATTATCAATTTTAATGTTATTAATATCAGGACACGAAAATACAAATTCAACATTATTTTATTAAAGTGGATTAATGTTTTAAAGGGACCTAGATCCCGAACCCGAAGAATTCGGTTACAACCTAGATCCTGACATCGTTTAGGCCAAACATGATTTTTGTTTTGTTTTAAGCTGTATGGTTGGTGGTGTCAGAACCGCTAGTGACTGTTTCAGATGAAAAAAAATTTAAGCAGTCATGAGGACTGCTGACAGAAGAAAAAACATTTTCGCAATTTTGACGAAAAAATATTATCACACAACAAATTTGTTTTATCACGTTATTAAAATAACTCCTAAATTACTATAAAATTCGTATTGCAGTAATTGTAGGTATTTAAAAAAAACGAATAATGATGTTCTTAATTTTTAGGTTATATTGCTACAGAAACTTCGTTTTCTTCGTTATTCAAACTATATATCTATATGAGAATATTAATATTTTTTATACTAACTTTTTACTGCACAGTAATCGTACACTTAAGATTTTAAAAGCCCAATAAGTTATACTAATAGGAACAGATGTAGTGTTATCGATAACACGTGACGTGAACCATGTCGATGACGACTTACATGAATTTACTCCCTATCGAAACCTTCCCAAAGACGTTTTCACTTGAAAAAAAAAATTGGTTGTCTGTAAAGTCGGTTTACGGACGATAGTTTAACGTGACAACGTCATAACAAAACATTGATGAAATGATTGCATACTTTTATGAATAAAATTGAATCATTTTTAATGAATTATCACTATTTTGTATGGATTCAAAGAAGGAGTGAATTGAAATCTACAATTTAATTGATAAATTTACTTTTATTTGCACTCATTAATTCAAATATGTTTATTACTTTAACGAAGAGATTATTTTAACTATAGGCCTAACTTTTATACATGTTTGCTATTTAACTTCTTCCAATCTGTGTTATTCTGTTAAGGATAGGACGATTATAGGGAAAAGTAGGAAACGAATGGGAGTGTTTCAAGTTTAATGTGCCTCGAAAAAGTCAAATCGATGGTTGTTCCAATCGAGTGGAAGAGAGATAGATGCGGCGCAAGCGTACAATGAGCGTAACGGGACACAGCGTAACGGGAAAATGTGCGAAACATGACACTTTTTCGTACGTGCAGCGGGCGTTCATCGATTTATTAGACGTCGTCACGTAAGAAAAGGAATGATGTTCAACCTGGGAGTGAAACCTCTGTTATCGAGTGCTGCTTGGTGCGAGGAGACACAGAGGAGTGAGGAGGCCAGAGACATGTCCCATCTCCCAGCACTCGGCAGCAACGCCGCGTCTGCCGCGCGCTCTCAGCTGATTCCATTACCGGATTAAGTGTCGTCTCGGCGCGTAGTCACGTGACGTCGGATGCAGGGAGTTTCAATACTGCGTCCACGAGTCAGATTCGAGCGCACAGGGTAGGATGATGCACACAATGGCTTCCCGTTGCCTCCCGCGGTTAGTCCCACTGTTCGCAAATCTTGCGATAAATAGGGACCGGAAAAATTCGCTTGTTCAATGACCTCCAGGATGAACTCCACAGTGTGTAAGGGGAGGGTCCAGGTTAGGGAAGGACCTAAATATGTCTCAGGCCGAAGTCTATACACTCTACCATGCGGGTTTTTAACCATGCAGGACAAGGGCGCGTGCATCATGTGCTAATTGGGGTTTATTGGCCAGCCATGGCTGCAATTGGCGCCATGGCTGACGCCCCATTGAAAGTCTAGCCTAAAAGCTAACTAATGTGACCCAGGTAAAACCCTGGGCCGGGTCATGCGGGGATCAAATATCATGCATTAAGCAAGCAGGTAACTACTGGACAAGAGGGAAGAGGGTCCAGGTAAGAAGATTTGGGCGGGGCTGAAAAATCAACCATGCAGAGGTTGGGTACTTGGGCCTTGCGGCCCGCATTGTTATTGTTGGGCACTCCTGTGTTAAACAATTGCGTGAAACATTGTTGTGACGCTAGTAGGTTGCGGACGGTGCAGAGAACTGGTTGCCTTGAGCGGCTCAGGTTGAACCCCGCCATGCTGCAGGGATAGGCGGGACCCGCCTGCGCCTGACGCCACCCGACTTGCTGGCATCCAGCAAGGGAGTGTTTGGGCAGAGGGCAACACAACGGGGTTTGAGCTTATTTTGAAGTCAGTAGTAATTTTCTTAGTTACTGTTTATTTATGAAATGGTGTTAACTCTCTTCCGCTGTCTCCCTCTGACACCACAGGACCGCCTGACAGGTAATTTGCAATAAAACGTGGCGGGCGGCGGAGAAGTCGGAAGTCATAAAACAGCATCGACGCGACCGGGCGCCATATTTCACGTCACCGACGCTCGATAGCACTGCCCTCCCGTCTCGCTGCAGCAGGACATAGCGAGACTGCACTCTGTGCCTCTGTTCCGCTCTGCGCTGCCGCAGGTCGTGTCGAGGTCTCACAGTCGCCAACTGCCAGCAGTTCCCTGCATTCAGTCACTGCGTCGAAATATTTAGTATCGACATTTAACGTCCATAGTTCACTACCAACTAATGCATGTTTTTGTACTGTATTCGTCCGCTAATTTTTGAAGTGATAACGTATTATAAATCGATGAACGCCGGCTGCTCGCACGAAAAAAGCATGACTCATTGTCACGTTCCGCCTGAGCCGAGCGTGCAACAAGAACCGGCCGACCATCGTGCGAGAAAATCTTCTATAATATCAAACAGGTTTAAGGCGGGCTTTTTAACTAATTGTCCGTGATTCTTATCTAAACAAATTATTTAAATTAAATTTGCAAAAACTGTAAATAATATTTGAAAATTAAAAAAAAAAGTATGCAATTTTTCATCAATGTTTTCTTATATTTTCACGTAAAATTATCGTCCGTAAATTGACTTAACAGACAAACCCTCCTTTTTACCATATACTGTCTTACTCGCTCGGTTTTCACTTGTTAAATGGCTAGTTTTGATTGACGCATAATAAGCAATCTTTCCCACAGCCAACAGTTTGCAAATAGCACACCTATAATTATTCCCATCCAGCCGCCGCCTTGCGTCTGTCTCCCTAATGAATGGACATCCGAGTCCAGCTATTCTAGAACACTCCTTTATTTGGCCGTCTGGACGGGAGACGCGGACGCCGGCATCGCTGACGGCGCCAGGAGTTATTTCAGACCCGCCTCCTGCCCGCGAGTCCTGCAGCCGGCGACAGGTCCTCTCTGCAGGACATCCCGAGCTCGACCACTCCGCGTAACGAGATGCCGTTCCGAGCCCCGGGCAACCAATCACAGTCCTTCTTCGGCCCCGGCATTCCCGTCCCACTGCCGAAGGAAAACCCGCCACTCCACTCTTTAACATTCGCCGGGATTCCTTCAAGGGAAGCCTAAGATGTACATCAAGTTCTGTCCATGCCCGAACACGCCCGAATATTCACCTTCGGCCAACCTCGGGTTCATTTATATATATTTATATTTCTCTGTTTATTTCAATGTAGCTATACTAACCTAACTAACCATCCATAGTGTTTTAATGTAGATAACCTAACCGACCACTTTTCATATTTGAATTCATTTTTCCTGCGCAAAAATAAAACAAATCCCGAGGTTGGCCGAAGGTGAATATTCGGGCGTGTTTCGGGCAGGAACAGAACTTGATGTACATCTTAGGCTTCCTCTTCCTTTAACTGCAGACGTCACCCCAGATAAACGAGCGAGGCGGCGAGGCTCCAGACATCCCTGTACATCCGTCCCGCTTCAAGGTTTCCGTGGTTCCCAGGCGAATGCTGGGCCGCATGGCTACCGTGAACCCAGGGCCGGCGCGTCCATACAGGCGAACTAGGCAACCGCCTAGGGCGCCAAGTAGCTGGGGGCGGCGCAGCACGACACACTACAGCTGATATAATATGTTTAACGATTATTGAAACTAGATGAAAATGGATTTTTGTAACAGTTTGAAATGTTTATATTGATATATAAGTAATTATTTAAAGTCCACGGTGATCTGTTTATGATTTGTAATAAGTAAAAAAAACACAAGCCTGCTTACATTTGATTGTAGACAAAATCTTAGGCTTACGTGATGTATTTTGAGACAAGGAAAATTTTGTTTGGGGTTTCCAGCCGGGGGGGGGGGGGGGGAGGGGGCATTACGGTTTTTCGTCTAGGGCGCCAATTCACCTTGCACCGACCCTGCGTGAACCTTACGGTGCCTGATGTGTTGGAGACTCCAAGAGACACCTGGGGCGCTGGGAAAATTTGACGAATACATATATATATATATATATATATATATATATAATGTTCTTTATATTCTTCATTCAATCATAGAACAATGCGACCTTTTCGAACGTATCACATAAAAAATGAGCTATCAAAACGGTGTACTGATAATTGTAATGATATTTTGAAAGATTTAGACCCTTTCAAAAGGGCAAAAATCTCAATGAAAGACATTTTGAATTCTTAATTTTCTTGCAGTTAAGATAATTTCTGATGTAAATAATGTAAGTATTATTGTTATTTCATTGATAATGAATTAATTTAAAATTGACAAATTTAGTTATTATATTTTTTTAAGTGTCTTTTGTCATGTGTTTATGTTTGTGTTGTCCCATTTTATTGTTATTATTGTGTTTTGTGTATGTTATTGTTATTTTTGGTAATATTTGTTAAGTGCCCACCTGTTAAAGGCTGTGACTGTTGGTAGGCACACAAATAATTATAATAAATAAAATAAATAAAACAATGTTTCTAAGCCAAACTGGAACTTAAATTTCAACAACGGTTTTGCTAATTTATCTTAAGTAATATGGATATTTGATATACTTACTAAAATTTGGAATAAATTACGTTAATGTTGTATAGTGAATAGGTGTTTACAATTGAATGACAAAACATTTTGCACACAGGGCCGTCGAGAGAAATATGGGGCTTGGGATCATTGGGATCAAATAATTTTGTCGCGGCCCTCACTATTACTTATTAATACACCATTCTTCAAAAAGCCTCACTATTTAGGACAACACTAAGTGATTTTTAACAGCTTTTTAAGATAAACTTTTTAAGTTTTCTAAATAAAACATAATTTTCATCCGTTTATACCTTTTCAAATAATATGATAAATGTATACATATATATAAATATATTTTTTCAAACTTTAACAATTTATGTAATACTAGCTGCCCGACCCGGCTTCGCACGGCTATACTAATGGAAAAAAATTAAGCCACATCTCCCATTTACAGTAATGGTAAATAAAAAAAAATTAGTGAAAATTTATTACAATGCTGTATAATGTACCGGAGAGAAAATGAATAGCACCGATTGTTTCCCGACTCGTGCACGCAACGTACAACTGATGCACCCGTACTTCGCTACGGCAGTCTACAGGCAGATCACTCTTGCGCCGCTCATTATACATGCCCCTCCTTGTGGGTACGCCACTGCCGCGCGATGCCCGTTGCCATGGAGACGCAGAAGGCATGAACAATGCAAAATCCTGTTCTCATGCAGACAAAGTACCCACTGTTGCCTGGTTTTAACCACCCATGGGATCTAATTTTCGGAAAATGTCATCCTGCGTAACATAAGGTACATTACTGTGAAGTTTCAAGTCTGTAAAATATATATACTTGAAAAAAAGGGCAATTTTTGATATTTAAAGTACCCGCCAAAATTTCAACGGTGATGAGGATTGCACTAACAATGAAATAGTAGTTGCCATAGAGACGAATGAAGCATCAACAAAGCAACAGCCTTTGCCATGGTGATTTCCTACCAAAAACTGGAAATTTTGATATATTACGCCCCCGAAACTCCCCTTGGGATCGGATTTCCGCAGAATCCGTTCTTAGTGAGCATCTACATCACAAAATGAGTAAATATGCTAAATTTCAAGTCAATCGGGTGTATAGTTTTAGAGATCTCGTGATGAGTGAGTCAGTGAGTGGTATTTTATCCCCTTGGGGGTAGAATTAATCAAAATCCTTTCTTAGCGGATGCCTACGTCATAACATCTACCTGCATGCCAAATTTCATCCCGATCCGTCCAGTGGTTTGGGCTGTGCGTTGATAGATCACTATGTCAGTCAGTCACCTTTGAGTTTTATATATTTAGACTGACCACTTGAAATATAACATAGGCCCTACTTAATACAGAATAGATTAAAATCCAATAATTATTTTCAATTAGTTTTTCATGCTTTCATTTTAGCGAATGTTTCAATACATAGTAGAACAAAAATTCAATGTCAGCGCAAGGCTTGACTGAATGTTCCTAGATCAGTAAGAATTCGTCGAACCATCGTTGACATGAAGCAATTATTTTTCCTGTTAAGCACACTGAAATATCTTTCTGCTTGAGTGACATAAACAGGACATACGCAGAATATGTGCATGCATACACACATTTAAATAAATAGATAAATTTTGAAAAGTGCCACATATCGATGATCTTAAGAAATCTACTCTCATACATCTCCAAACAAAATTAGACTAAATGTAATGTCTCACGTAACAAATATTTTTTAAGCTACCCTTTTATTATCTGCATTTTCAGTGATGAACACCCCAATTTATTGTGAGAGATTTTGGATCTTTGTAGTTACAGGTCATTTAATTAATATTCCAAGCAAACTGGAGACAACTCTCTTCTTCGAAACTAAAATACGACCAATCAAAATGCAGATTCAACTTGCAAGCATAATTTATATGTACAAAATTATCAATAAGCTGACACATGGCAATACTTCTTTTTTAAAAAACAATGCTATCCATAGTCATGACACAAGGCTAGCTGGAAATATCCACCTAGATGCTTTTAGCACAGCTAAATATGGATCTGATAGTGTCACAGTCAACATAACCAAACTCTACAATAACTTGCCAAAAAAATATAAAAGACATGAAACCTGAACATTTGTTTGTTAAATGGCTAAAAATATATCTGTGGGAGGGATATTGTAAATGTTAAAAGTGCAGTTATACAGTTACTAATTGATCTCATTTACATACAGACCAAAAGCATCACCAAAATTATGTATGAGAACTATATTAAGTGTTGAATGTGTAATTGATGTTTGTATTAAATAATTATTTTTTTTAAGTATAATGAATAATAAATGTTAAATTAACTATTTTATTTGTGCCAGATCTTATTGTTAAATGTATGATAAATATTGTAACGTTAAATGTACAGCTGTAATGCTATTACCAGTGAAACTTGTATATCTGTATGCATTGTGTTCTGAAAAAATGATGTGTCATATTATGCCAAGGTGACGTGTATAGTTCCAAAACAGAGATATGCTCTCCGGAACATAGAAAAATAATAAACAAAAAAAGTGGTTTAACAAAAAAATACTCACTCGTATATAAATAGATTATGCTTTGCCAACTGCATACGTGCGCTGTGCCCACTGAAATGAAACACACAAAAACTAAATGAACAGGGTAAACAAAATTTAGGAGCGTAAATAAACCTGAGTTACTGGCTGCAACAGAAGCTGCCCTGCTCATTATATAACATCTCCCTCGAACAACCACCTGTCGTGGCCAGCAGATTGTTCATTCAATGCTTGCAGTTGCATTACTGCACTGCTACCAGTTGCATTACTGCACGGCCAGCATTTTAAAGATCGCTCGGATTTTATGTCTTTTTCACCTAGTGTTTCCCATTTTCTAGTCGGTTACATTTCACATCACACATTTGGTATTCCTGTTAAAAGCACATTGACATTCGATAATCTGGCACGGCCCCGAACGTGCTGGATTCAAGAACTTTCACTGTATCAGCCTGTTCAGTAATGAATTCATTTGTGAATGAATCATTAATTTCCATCCATTGTAGTACAGTAAGTCCATAAAAGAATGTTCCAGTTATAAAATTTAAGAGTGTCAACTGTAAGAGTTGTTGTGTGTTGGTTCAAAGTCACAATTACAGAGTAACACAAATAGTTTGATATATGTATACGCATGCGCAAATACTGCTTTGTTGTTTTCTCGCTTGAAGCCTGTAAGAATGGCTCTTTCCCCGATTAATAGAGGGTAAACTTGTAAACTTTATTTGGAAACATTCCATTGGAATATCTTTGTACAAAAGTGGTTGAACGTCGAAGTCCCTGACTGTTGGATTGGTCGTAATGGTTGAGAAAGAGCTCTTTTTCGCTGGCCTACACGTTCACCTGACATAACACCATGCAAATTGATCCCTTGGGCCTTTATAAAAATCGTGAATATGTTCCGCCACTACCTAATGGTTTGACAGAGTTGAAACACAGAATTGAAGAGGCTAGTCCTTCTATTACTCCGGACATGCACATATTGAACATTTGCAAAAAAAAAAAAAAAACTAGGTTAGTTTACCTTCAATTTGATGTATGACTTGTTATAAGTAGTCTAAATTATACTGTTATAATATACCATTAAAACTCGGACATATCTTAATGGAAACCCTGATTTAGAAGCTATCTTAGATATCGAATTTTTCATCCCATATGAATTTTTTACCATTTGAACATTAAAAATTTGATAAAATAATTTATGGAAATTAAATGAAGCCATAGCCAGAGCTGGAAGAGTCCTAAAATATGAGGCTGATTACAAGTACTTAATATTTTTATTAAAATGTAATTAATTATAACTTTTGGAAAAAATATCTTGGTTATAATTCTAATAACATTTTTTTTTAAATCATGCCAGTTACTAAAGGAAATAATATTTTGAAAAACTAATTTGTGTTCGAGTTTTTATATACACAATAAAAAGTTTGTTTACTATTTTACTATTTTATTTTCACTCCATGAAACTGCTGTAAATGTTAAGTTAACTCATTTTTATCATCAATCCTTTTTGAACTAAAAAATAAATAACACTATAAATAAGATGAAATGCATCTTGAGTCACTTAATTTTTTTTTTCATTTATTCTGAATATTAGCTGCATTTAAGAAGCTCTGTTACTGAAGGAATTTCCATTTAGTAAAAATATTTCCTTTCCAGTACTAAGAAGTATTTTCACTTGCGTGCCGATGGAATTCCACAACTGAATTTGATGATTACTTTTTGATAACTGGGAAATTATGTGTTTTGAGATAGCTGCACCAGTCTGTCTAGAATAGTCTCATGTCAAATACCAATCATTAATTTCACCATGATATTTTGGTGAGTGTAGTCCTCCTGAGAATCCTAAGTATTAGTCAGGTACATAAATTTAATTAATAATTCAATATGGCAATACCCCCTTTATCAATACTTTCTTTTCTATGAGCATTCTGTCACCATATTTTGTTCCCAATTTTACGCATGTAAGTTAAAAAAAAATGAAACCGAGAAGAAACATTTTGCTTTTCAAACAAAATATTGTAGAGCTCACATAAAATTATCTTATAGTGAAAGTGAATTCATTTAAAATCATAATAATAAAGATTGTTGCACAACCAAAATATATGTACATATGTTGAAACAACATCAGAAAAAAAGTAACAATTAACAAATGCAATAAATAATTTTTAAAATTTATTTGAAGATTTCAAATAACTAAAATTTTCAAAATTGCAACGATTACTTGTATAATGACAGGAAAGTAATTAGTGCCAGAAAATGCATTTTGTAATTAATTAGCCAATATGATAATAGGTAACGTAATATTTAATATTGTAGTATATATTCTATATTTAGTTTTCTGTTTTATATTTATTAGCATTGTTTAAGTACCCACTTCTTTTTATTTGTTTCTAATGCTAAAGTATTCCCTTAGGACATGTGTCCAGAAATTTCTTTCACTGTTTTTTTTTTTTTTTTTTTTTTTCACATTTCTGCCTTTTAAAAAGTATGGACATAATACAAAATTTTTATTGTTTCTTTTCTCATAGCATTAAAATACTTTCAATATATTAAGGAAATTAAAAACTTTTTTTCAGTGGAAAGCCATTTATTTTTAATCATAAACTTTTAATAACTTAAAGCTGATGTGGAGTAAAGATCACAATCAACATATGCTTTTCAGATTTCAAAAATTCATAGAAATAATTACAAATATAGTATTTTAATATTAAGTTCCTGGATGGTATTGAATCACATGTCAACACATGTCAACACCCTTTAAAAATTCTGTGAACACACTAACCTAGATGATAATGAAAAACATAATAAATTGCACATTACAAAATTAAAAAATGACACTTATCAAAAATTAAAATACTTAGTGAAAACCAAATAAATGTTCAGAGACTAACATTGACAGTCACTAACAAACTACTATACTTCATTGAACCTAATTCTTCCTGCATACGACTATACTATTAATGTTATTTTTGGTATTTATCAACACATATAAACACTATTTTAGGCAAACTTTTTTAAAGCATGAAAATATTATACATTTATATATACAACCTTCATTATAGGTAAATTATGTAATCTATATTATAGTTTATAAAAAAGTTTAAATTAAAAGTGAATAACATGGAACAATCAAAATTTTCAAAGGCACAAGTTATATACTACAAAAGCATGTTAGAGTTATATGGACACATTCCACATTATGGTTATAATAAGTTTCGAGCTTTTAGGCAAGATAATCATTACGTTGTCATAAACATCGAACATGCATCCACTTAAACCAAGTTCCTACATGTACACTTAGGCCAAATATCTACAGTGCGCAAGAAATGCAAGATGCAAAAAGTTCAATGACGACATTTTCAAATACGGTACATAAAGAACACAAGATGCAAAAACTTAACACAAGCATTCGTCAACTTTCAACTTCTAACATTTCCAGCTTGCGTTTCCGCCTTCCATATTTGGAGCCAAATGTTTCGAAAACTTTTAAAGACTCGGAAGTCATGTGCATGGAAGGCTACCATGTTCTTATTATGTACTAGGTAAATATGCCACTTTTTTATTATTATACTATCGCACAGTGAAAGGAAATAAAACTTTTAAATTAAAATGTCAATTTCATGTGTTTCCATGACAAACATGAATAATCAAAAGAAACCCAGGACAGCAATTTTTCTGCTGTTATACAATGTCATGTTGTAGGGTTGGCGTTGTCTTTCAACTTGCGTGCTTTATAAACGATAGTGGTTTTGTCGAGAGTTCCGTTGCTGCATCATTGCATTACTTGAGTAATTTATCCTCCCGGCCTTTGTCTTCTCAACTGATACATTGTTTTACTGAAAATGGCTAGTTACCTTCTACGACAATGTTTTTTAAACTATATGAAATATCCATTAACCATACAGATTGGTTATGATATAAAATAACATCATAAAAATAACTTTTCACGGGTTACACTGTTGATCCGAGTATAAACTAACTGTGGTTATTACGAAAATAGCTGAGACAAAGAAACATTTTTATATAGGTTAGACTATTAATGTTTAAACAGTTTTATAATTTTTTTTTGTAGGCAATAAGATAAGGCAACATTCAACACTAACATATGAGTAGCAAAATTTTAACATAATATATATTTATCTATGTAACATTTAAATATGTAAATTAAATTAAACCCTTTCCTTTGCTTGAGGGATAAAAATATTACCCAACTGCCCACTGATAACAGGAGCCTTACCAGTAGAATACAATACAAAATATTAGCCATCTATTTGTTGCTACCACTTTTTAAATAATAGTTTTGAACTGGCTTTATATATCACGTTATATACATAGCAAGTCTTAATTTTGTAAATATAAAAAATTTCTAACAGCTTCAAGTTAAATTGATTCTCAAACTAAAGCTTTATGGCAGGCAATTAATAGGGATTTCTAAAAAATAATTATTGATTTATGTGTTAAGTACCTTGATTTTCAGTCTTAAAAATATTGTTGAAATGAACTGAAGAAACTGCTTCCATCATAATTTTATGCGTGTGTGTGTGTATACATATACACACACACACAATATATATACAATTCATAAAAATGGCTCAAATATTCAGTGTGACAAAGATGAGAGCAGTGACTTAAACATAGGGTTCTCAATATTAAGGGGGACTGCTACATCCAGGACATTTTGTTTTTACACTAAAACCATTAAACTTGTAGAGTTGTATATTTTTCGAATTGCTCACCTTTCCCAAAATGAAAATATATATTGCATATATTTTTGCAAAATTATCCTGCTAAAGTTACATTTAATATTTTTTTTTTTGGAGTACTAATAAAGAAAATTAAATGCTTACGGAAATGAATTTTTTTTTTTTTTTTTTTTTTAAAGGAAATTCCACAGGCTACTACATGATATCACTTAAATTTCTTTACGAAAAGTTTATTTTATATTAGCTGCCTTTTAAAAACTCGCAAAATGTGACTATTTCGGCAGCTAAGCAAAAAATATATATATATTTCTGAAGGCAATTGAAACCATACCATAAAGTAGCCTGTGCCCTTGCCTTTAAAAATAAAACCTTTCAGCTCTGCAGAATATTTTAAATCTCCTTTTCGGTACTGCACAAATATGTTTTAAAAATGTAACTTTGGCAGTTAATTACACAAATGAATAAAATACCTTTTTCCCTCTTCATTCTGTGAAAGTTAAACCACTCAAACAGTGTAAAATTTTATCCGTGTTTACTGTAAAATAATGACAGACCTCCAACATACACCCGTGAGACAATCACATCTGTGTTACAATAGTCATGATAAAACTGTACAGCGAATAATGATTACAGAGACAAGTGTGTCAGCTAAACCACACAGAAGCTATTTTTTTTTACTTTTGAGGCCCAACATCTAAGATGTCAACACTCATGACTCTTTGCCTTGACCAATCAGCATGCACGAACATGTTACATGCAGAACGTTGAACCTGATATTTTCGTGCAAACACTTAATACGATACAACTTGAATATTTATTATGCATTAGTAACATTTGATAACTGGAAAAGCTTTTGTGTCACTTACGAAATTATGCTGTCTTTGTGCATGATTTTCACATTCATTGCAATTTCAACATGAACATTAAAAAATCTTTAAAAGATACATTTTTATCTTATTTTCATGTTTTGTCTTTGTACGAAATGTCTATGGCACAAAATTTTCAAACCAGCTGTTACAAATCTGGGAAATATCTTTGTTTTGTCATACTTAAGCTTTAATTTTACTAATTGTTAGCAGTATAGGAAAAACCAATGTTTTGCCTACGTACACATATCACTGAAGCATGTATGTATTGATGAGATTCTCATTAGCCAAAGCTAACTTTACTTCTATAATAACTTTTATTTTCTTTCCAAATGGATAAGTTATAATTAATTTCTCTCATACACTCAAATACATTATTTATGCTCTTGTAGTCACTTCATTAATATAAGCATTAAAAATTAGCACACTGGTTCAACTAAAATCAGAAGAGTTCACAAAGCTCTAAATAAAGGTGACAAAAAAATTGAACTGATGAAAAAAGAAAACACTAAATTCTCAAAAGGGATGAACAGACTTTCAACCTGTGAGCTGCTAAATTCAATCATTTGTATCTGCTCAGACTTAACTAAACATCTTACTCAGAATACTTAATTAACCTTAGAGAATTGTTAACAAATTAAAGGTTCTGATTTTTCAGCTTGTGGGGAAAAAAAGTGTTATAAATTTAATTTTTTTTATAAGATCTAAAAGGATATATGTAGCGTACCATCCAAAATGAGATGAAATTTTCTAACATATTTCTTTAGTAGTAAATCTCATCAAAATATTGTGTTAAAAATTTTGTAACCAATCATTATTCCTTGTACCTAACTCTGCAACAGGATTTTTCACACATCCCATAATTTCTAATGACATTAGAAATTTTTAAAAACATGATTTACCTACTGGTAAAAAGGCTGTTATAAAAAATTACAAAAAAATATTCCAATTTCAAAATACATTAATCTGAAATAGTTCCTATGAAATACATATTTTATAAAAATATTGTAAAATCATAAATTCATTTTAGGAAGAAAATGCAAACACACAACAGTAGCTGCGAATTTCCTGGCAGCATCAAAAGGTTTGTTTATTTCAAATGCCACTCTGTCGAGTCTTCAGATACCGATCCCTCTGTAGCTTCGGAAAGCAAGAATTGTACTGAACAGGTACAAACCTGAGTTTACCAGGCCGATAATCTGTGGGAAGGAAAAAACACAATTCAAGGCATTAACAAAGCTTTCATTTTCCCATCACAAACATAAAATGCCTGAAGTACGTTAAACACTACACGATTTTGACACTTATATATGAATTTAAAAGGACAAGAACAATAATAGAAAAATATTTTCCACTGCGTAACATCAAGAACGCTATATACAGTATTAAAAATGCTTATGGCAAAAGTTGTTGAAGTTCAATTTTTTTTAGCTTTCGATAAGCACCTACAAACAACTATAAAAATATCATAAACCTAATACAAATTTATTATTGAATATTAGGTGTAAATTAACTTTAGTAAATAAACAGTGTAGCTTAGAGTAAGTGCTGTATTAACACCAAAAATTAAAAAAAAAATCAAATCTAAAATTTTGACACAAAATTTTAATACAACTAGAAATATAATAAGAACTGTACAGCAATTGTCTAATTTAACTAGGACAAAAAACTGAGTTTATAATACTGTGAACTTACCGATGCAGCTAGTATTGGCTCGTAAATATATGAGCGTTTGTAATCTGCAACTTTGATCAGGAGTGTAAGCGATGCAGCCAGTAGCAATGCAAAGCCCAGAAGGTGGTAGATAACTTCCTGTGAAACATAAAATACCGATAAATATTGCCATACTTCAACTGACTCTATCAACACAACCAAAAGCAATTTTCCATGGCTGTTGAAAATTTTGTTATATGTATATATTAAAAATGAGTTCCATAAATATCTTATTTCACATTATATGAGTGTTTCTGCATTGTGGAAGATTTTCAGCTTTTATGTAATTTGTGCAATATTTTTTGCTAGCTTAATTAGTACTACATGTACAATTTTCAACCTTAAATGCATGTGATTGATACACATTATAAAAATTACCTAGAGTAACTTCTGGGTTCTGCATTTATTACACTAAAGGTGAACTAATCCACCTTTCTAGAAATTTTTTGTACTAAATACATTGCATTATGACAATAACGACACTGTTGATTAAATTTGATTCATTGTATAACTATATTTTAACAAAGTTATCACAGAACATTTCACATAATAAACATAAAAATCATGGAAGGTTAAAATCTTTTTTTTGTATTGTATCAAAGAGAATAATTATAATTAAATCATTAGGAAGTAATATAACCATCAAGAAAAAAAGGATAAAAACGGTTTATTTTACATATCAAGAAAATTGGAATGCAAAACTTTACTTTGAAATTAAATGTTTTTATTTTTTTATTATTAACTACAGCCAGGAGCGCAAATCTGAAGGATCCGCAAAGTGGGCCAGCGGAAATTTCCCGGTAAAGAGGGGGGGGGGGATGAGAGTTTTGGATATGAGGTTAATGACACGTCATCTCTGGTCTGGATACGGTGCTTGTATGTGGTATAATGCCCATATTTTGGCCTAAATGCATGCAATAAGCAGAAAACTTTCAAATATACAGAAAGTTTTCTACACAACAGTTTTGACATCAAACCCGTTTCACAGTCACGCTTTTGCAAGTGCAGGCAGCCCTGGAACGGGCTACTTGATTCCAGTAAGAGTAGAAGGTTAGGGGGACATAGCCGCTCACCAGGTAAATGTAATTGATGTCTTTGGCCATTGTTTTAGTTCAACAGTAATGTTTCTTTTGAAAACAAAAATTTGCAAAAATGTAAGTTTTACTAACTGAATACCCATATTGACAAGTTTTTACATACCTACCTGATTTTTGGACTTTACTGCATAATACTACATTTTCTCACAAATTTTGCATGTAATTATCAAGTCATGTTTGTTGAAACATGACCCAACAGAACATAGAAATCTATTTTTTTTCGTACTGCACAAGTAATCACAATGCGTCCTTATCCATCGCACAACATAGTACGTGCAAAGTTTCTCTGTCGCGCAATGTGTTAAATTGCAACAACCGCAAGTATAGACCGATTTTACTTAGTCAACCTAATACCACCGTGTTCGTGATAAAATTATCTTTATTTTGATATATATTTCATTAAGAAAACAAATGAGTGTAAAAATATATGGTATCAACTCACCTATTTATACCTTACAACCCTATAGTAAAGACCAGACAAAGATAAGACAACCCAACATTTTTCTTGTTCCTTATGCTTCATACTCTACATTGATATTGATTTATTTTGGTTAGTAAATAAGTGAAAAAGATAAGAAACATTAATTACATTAATTTTTATCAAGGGAAGCCTTGATTTAAATTAATTAAAAATAATCAGGCAACCTATTCACAATACGTTTATTCATACATTATGATTACTAAAAAATATTTTTCCTTTTGTAAATTAGATGAGTGAAGGTTGAGATCTTATACTATCCGAATTGTACTAAACCTTTAGAAAAACCTATTTCAAAAGGATTATGTGGAAACCAAAATGGTGATCCCAACTTCATACATTTAAGCTCAGCAGCTTAAAATAAAACTACATTTTATTTTTATAAAAAAAAATCATTAGAGATACAGGTGTACTATTTTACAAACGAGAATGGCAGCATCACTGTGAAGAACTATCAAATGGCAGGCGCTTTAATCAGGGGCACATAGACACTTGGTTTTCCTGAAGAAAGACAAGAAGGCTTTTTATTTAATCTAATATGTTCTTTTTTTTTTTGACGTGACAACGTCTAATAAATCGATGAAAGCCGGCTGCACGCACGCAAAAGTGTCCCGTTACGCACATTGTCCCGTTTTGCTGTGTTCCGTTACTCTCATTTTATATTGCTCTTTGCTAACTTGAACCTCCTAGCATTGCGACCGAGTCTGTGGCGTAATTCTGTTTTCATGCATTTCAATGTAACATTTCCATTGCTCTTTGCTAACCCGTTCCTCCTAGTATTGCTGCAGAGTCCGTGGCGCAAATATATTATTTCTGACTGCATCTTGGTGTTGGGTAAGCCATTTTCCTTCACATCATCCTTGAAACACTCCCATTTGTATCCTACTTTTCTTATCATGGTCCTATCCTTAACAGAATAACACAGATTGGAAGAAGTTAAATAGCAAACATGTATAAAAGTTATAGATAAAATTATCTCTTCTTTAAAGTAATAAACATATTTGAATTATTTAGTGCAAATAAAAGTAAATTTATCAATTAAATTGTAGATTTCATTTCACTCCTTCTTTGTATCCATAGAAAATATTGATAATTCATTAAAAATGATTCAATTTTATTCATAAAAGTATTCAATCATTTCATCAATGTTTTGTTAAGACGTCACGTTAAACTATCGTCCGTAAACCGACTTTACAGACAACCAATTTTTTTCAGTTAGGTATAAGAAAGACACACTTACAAAGAGTGTCTTTGGTAGTATGGATGCCGAGGATATGGACAGTAAGCTGGAGAGCAGGATGCAGAACGTAGTAATGAGGAAAGTCACGGCCATGAGCAGGAAGAAGATCCGTGGGATGAACACGATGCCGTAGGCGTCCCTGTCCACATAGTAGCCCACGAGGCCAGTGCACACTGCACCCAGAACCTGCAACATCGCCACGCCAACAACTTGTCATCATCCAACCAACCACACTCTCAGTTTTAATACAATACACCACGCTTACCAGGTTTCCAGCCTTTGTGTCAGCCAATGGGATAAGATTAAATGGTTTTATTTATAGGCCGAATTTGTTTTTTAAGACAAGAGACTTCTGTTTATATTTTTTTATGAACTCTGTTAATTCATAAAGATAGCACAATTGTAAACAAATACTTCACACACTTGTTTGGTGACACTTACTTCACCAAAACAAAATCTGACTGATACATATCCACATTTACACTATAATAATTTGTAATAAGCATGTCTTACTACCAGGAACAATAAAAATATAATCAGCATGTATATGTGCATTTGAAAAATGTACCAATGGCAAAAAAATATAAAAATTAATTACTAATAACAGTTGCAATATCAAAAAAATACAAATATTATTTACAACCTGTTTACTACATACATTTCGGTAGGTACTAAATCGATGCTAAATAATTAACATTCACTGAATTTAATTCAGTGTGCCGTAAAGTCACGGTGCACTTTTGAACTTTCGACCGGTCAAAGGAAAGCAAAGTAACAAGATCGATAGAAATGTGAAATCTTCGCCAAATAAACGGTAAACTCTCCAAGTTTGCGTGCCTGTTCAGTGCAGTTCGATGTGACCTCCATTTGTTGCCCTACACACATCGAAAAAATATTCTAGTTCTTCCCACACACTGTTAACAACAAGCTTTCATAACTGCGCCTTGACTTTACGGAAATACTGTACATTAAATTGAATACATGAATTTAAATTTTTTCTAAACATAGGAGAGAGACTATAGATTTGTGGAATATTTGTTGCAATTTGTATTTTCTTATAACACACTCAAATTAGTGTGATAAATATACATACAATTTTTTACAAAGTATTCCGGAGAAGATTCACATAATATCCCATGGGGACGCACCACAACGCCGAAATACACTAACACCGAAAAATGTCATTGCAGGACTGCCACAAAGGTTAGGTTAGGTTAGACTAGGTTAGGTTAGACTAGGTTAGGTTAGACTAGGTTAGGTTAGGCTAGGTTAGGTTAGGTTAGGCTAGGTTAGGCTAGGTTAGGTTAGGTTAGGCTAGGTTAGGCTAGGTTAGGTTAGGTTAGGCTAGGTTAGGTTAGGCTAGGTTAGGTTAGGCTAGGATAGGTTAAGTTAGGTTAGGTTATATTACACTAGGTTAGGTTAGGTTAGGTTAAGTTAGGTAAGGTTAGGTTTGATTGTGGTATTTCGGCGTTAAGGTACATTTAAGAAACACACACAAATTCATTCAGTTGTTATTTCTGCGTTGTGGTACACAGCAGTTTTCTAGCTGTTGGCGTTGTGGTCAATTTTGACATTCGGCGTTATGGTATTTCGGCGTTGTGGTAATGACCCATATCCCATAAATACTATAAAAATACACATACAAATCACCTACATGCTCATTTGTGCCACACATTTCTCCCTGGTGATTAGCAACAGGCTAGCACCAAAAGAGGTGGGAGGGTTAGCTGGAGGTCCAGAAACTCCCCAAAACATGGGTTTATCCTATGTGGGGCTAAGGGGGCAACTGTTCCCCCTTCTGAAGTGGAAAAAATAAATAAAACATGGAGCAAGGTCCTGGATTTACAGAAAATTTAAAACCAATCCAAACTAAAGTTCTAAAAAAAATGTTTAGTTAATAATTTTTAGTTAATAATTTTTTTATCGCTTTTTATTGCTTACTAGTTGTATGGCCCCATGAACCCTCCTCCCCTACGAAAGAAGTTTAAGCTTGAAAAATGTTCCCTTCCCCTTTTAGTCGGCTTCTGAAAAAGGTCTTGAAATATGGCATAGTAACGACTATAGAATAGATCACCATAGAGCCTGCATTATTATTATTATTATTTTGTCATGTATTTTTCATTACAAAAGTGCCGAATGGTGGTTTGTGGTGGGCCGTGGTGGGAAACCCTGGCCACGCCGCAGCTGCCAGGCTCGGGTGTGTGTGTCCCACAATGCACACCGCGTGCGAGTGGGTCAGGGGGGATGCCTCGGTGCCTCGGGCTGAGTGACGTCACCGCAAGTAGGACAAGGTCGTCGGCCGGGCGGAGCTGTGACGTCACGCCCAGGGCCCCTCCGACTGGCGAACACTCTCACGACGGCGTCAGTTGCGGTTTCGCAACATAGAACATTAAATACGCATAGGCGTATATCCCCGGGCGGGGGGGGGGGGGGGGCTGTAATTTAGAAGCCCTTCACTACTAAGGGGGGTTTGTCTGCTTGCACATGTAAAACAGGTTGGGTGTCAAAACTATGTCTCGTGGAAAAACTTCCTGTATATTTTAAAGTTTCCTGCGTATTGCATGCATGTAGGCCGACATATGGGGCAGTGTACAACATATATGGGGCCAGTGTACAACATATATGGGCAGTGTACAACATACAGGCACCAGAGATGACGTGTCCGTTAAACAACCCCACGCGGGCCTCCCTGGAAATTTCCGCGAGGTCCCCTTGTGAATCCTACCGATTCGCGCGCCTGCAAATACCAATCGTTTTGTTTGATTGATTGTCATTATAATTATAAATGGCGTGTCTTGTGCGATATCTCTGCGCATTAAGTAGATCCAATGGAAGCCATAATCAAAAAAAAAAACTAAAGACACTGCTAACAATTTTTTTTACAATTATTGTCTCAACCCCGTAACGTGTTTAGCAATGAAAGCGACAGCAAAGCGTTTAAGTAAGCAAGTAGTTTTGTGCTCGTCGGGGGCTGCTTGTGGCTTGGAACCTGAGGTGACGTCTCGCCGACAGGTGACAGGTGACAGGTGACAGAGGGGAGAGAGCGGCCAGGTGTGGCTGGGGCAGAGGAGTCTGCCTTGTTCGTGGCCAGGCAGGCGGGTCGCCAGTCAACGAACTCCATTGGGGAGAAACTGTAATTGCCGAAACTGAGACATAGATTTTTGAAGTATTTTTGGTCCCGTCCGCTGGATAGTAGCATACACTGTATATTGCTGACATGGCTACATTGATTGTGAGAAGTAATGCTCAAGGTATTATCAGACAAAAAAAAAGTTAAAATTAATTCACACTTTTGGTAGCTACATATTTTGTGGTGTGGCAAATAAGAAATGTTTCCAATTCCTAATCATTTATATATAGCCTAACATGGCTTTTTTATTACAAAACAACATTAAGTGTTCTTCGCACAGTTGAAATAACTTTTTTCTCAGAAATTAGTAAAGTAGATAATTTAACATTAATAACATAAAACTATGAACTGGAAACAATATCCCAAGTTTTTTTTTTGCTAGTAGTTTTGGGCCCACCCAACAGATAGCGACACATGTCGCACGTTTCCACTGTAAGAGTCGCACTTCTGTATCTCCTTCCTTGTTCTGTGCTCGACTCGCTCCAGCACCATCCGCGTAACGCCCGCCGGGCAATGTTCTTGCAGGTGTTGCTGGAGGCCTCTGAAGTCACGTGATTCTCTAACCGACAACACGAACTGTGTTCTTCCACGCGGGGCGCGGCATACGCCACCGAGGTTTCCCTTCCAGGATTAAAAGGAAGAGAAACTAACATCTCAGCTACATACGTTCACTGAGGGATGTGGGCAACAAAAATTTATTTCCTCGCCCTTGAAGACCGACATTTATGATAGTGAAAACACCCGGAATATATTTGGTAAACTAAAATATGCATCAAAAATGGATTTACAAAAAAATGCGTCTCAATGCCGTATACCGAGAGCTTAAAAAGTTGTTACAATAAGTTACATTATGGCACACCAATACGTTTGGCATGTCCAGTAACGTTGGCGAAAGTGACTATAAACTGCTACCAAATGCCGTATGCCGAGAGCTAGGATTGTTACAATAAGTTACATTATGGCACACCAATACGTTTGGCATGTCCACTAATGTTGGCGAAAGTGACTATAAACTCCTACCAAATGCTGTCTCGCGAGGCGGCCCTGGGCCCAGGTGACGTCACCACGACTGTCGGCCGCTCCTCCGGGGCCTTGTGTCTCGTGACACACTTCCCCGCGCTGCTTCAGGCCCCCTGCGTCCAGCACAGCTCCGTCCATTACACGGGAAGCCTAAGATGTACATCAAGTTCTGTCCCTGCCCGAACACGCCCGAATATTCACCTTCGGCCAACCTCGGCTTCATTTATATATATATATTTATATATATTTATTTATTTATATTTCTCTGTTTATTTTAATGTAGCTGTACTAACCTAACTAACCGTCCATAGTGTTTTAAAGTGTTTTAATGTAGCTAACATAACAAACCACTTTTAATATGTGAATTCATTTTTCCTGCGCAGAAATAAAACAAATCCCGAGGTTGGCCGAAGGTGAATATTCGGGCGTTTTCGGGCAGGGACAGAACTTGATGTACATCTTAGGCTTCTCTCGATTATGCGGGACTGAGTTCACTTCATCCCGACACGGACTCGCAACAATCATCTTGGCGTATTGGTGCACTGACCAAAACCTTGATTTAAAAAAAGGGGGGGGGGGGGTTGTCTGTAAAGTCGGTTTACGGACGATAATTTTACGTGATTACGTCATATCAAATTTTTTAAATTAACGCTTTTAAAAAGCCCGCCTTTAACCTGTTTGATATTATAGAAGATTTTCTCGCGGTGGTTGGCCCGTTCTTGCACGCTCGGCTCAAGCGGAACGTGACAATGAGTCATACTTTTTCGTGCGTGCTGCCGGCGTTCATCAATTTATAAGACGTTATCACGTCAAAAAAAACTTGAAAATTCTCTTGTATCTCCGACACGAAGGTTTTGTCATGTGTTTAAAACGGAACGAATAACTTGGAATTCCGCAACCAGAGTATGTATTTTCCTAAGAAGATGTAGATACATGTAACTTCGAAGAACTTTACTTTAAAAACTTCCTGCGTTATCTGTGATTTATAACAGTGTAGGTAACCACTTGGGAACGCAACAAGTAATGCGGCGTGTGTAATTCCACGGAAGCACAATCACTTTGCGGGTTAGGTAACCGACTGCAGCTGGGGAGTCATCCCGTATGGCTGTACACTTCTCGTTGTGTTACAGGCTGGCCCGGTCCCCTGAATAAAAAGCGGGTCGTTACCACAACGCCGAAATACCATAACGCCGAGTGCCAAATTGACCGCAACGCCGACAGCTAGAAAGTTGCTGTGTACCACACCGCCGAAATACAGTAACGCCGAAAAATGTTGTTGCGTGGTTGGGTGGGGGGGGGGGGGGGGCACAGGAGCAAAATGAAAAACAACTGAATGAATTTGTGTGTGTTTCTTAAATGTATCTTAACACCGAAATACCAAAACCTAACCTAACCTAGCCTAGGCTAGCCTAACGTAGACTAACCTAACCTTACCTTACCTAACCTAACCTTTGTGGCAGTCTTGCAATGACATTTTTCGGCGTTAATGTATTTCGGCGTTGTGGTAATTCGGCGTTGTGGTAATTCGGCGTTGTGGTACACAACAGTTTTCTAGCTGTCGGCGTTGTAGTCAATTTGGCATTCGGCGTTATTGTACGTTCGGCATTGTGGTATTTCAGCGTTGTGGTGCGAGCCCCAAATAAAAGGCTGGAATGCGCGCAGATCATGGAGCGGCGGAGGCGCGTAGTGAACTCACGGTCTGGAAGAACTTGAGGATTCCGCCCAAGCTGGACATGTAGCCGGTGTTGAGGAAGACGGCCGTGCCGCTCGACGTGGTGGTTGTCCTGGTGATCACGACGGAGTGAGACATGGCGGCTCTGGAACAAGTCACACCCAGGTAACACGACACTACCTGTCACCAGGGCCGGTGCAAGGAAAATTGGCGCCCTAGGCGAAAAAAACTATATGCACCCCCCCCCCCCCCCGGACACCCCAAAAAATTTCCCTCCCTCAAAATACATCACGTAAGCCTAAGATTTTGTCAACAATCAAATGTAAGCAGGCTTGTGTTTTTTTTTTTTTTTACATTTTTACTAATTACAAATCATAAACAGGCCACCGTTGACTAAATAATTACTTATATCAATATAAACATTCCAAACTGTTACAAAAATCCATTTTCATCTACTTTCAATAATCGTTAAACATATTATATGAGCTGTTATGTGTCATGCTGCGCCGCCCCCAGCTACTAGGCGCCCTAGGCGGTTGCCAAGGCACCGTGCGTGCCACTCTGGCGGCAAACGGTGTAACTAACTGCGGGACGGCAGGAATTGAGTAACTGCGCATCGCTAGTGTGTCACTTCTAAACAGTTCAAAACGACTAGCAATATGAATGTATTTAAAAAGCGGAAAGGTAACACAAATTGCTGTGTGGTTGGGTGTAGTAATGCGTACAGAAACACATAATCTGATGATATAGTGTTTTATTCATTTCCAAAGCGGAAAACTGAAGAACAACGACGAAAGTTGTGGGTTCAAGCGGTACGCAGACTAAAGTAAGTAGGTGTACACTGCTTATAAACTATTATATGCCAAAGTTAAACAATATGTAGGCATATAATGCTATAAAAGCAGTTAATTTCTGCACAAAGTATGCTAAAATTATGTTAAATATCACGGTAATCACATGGTTTATTTACATTTTTTTATGCCTAGCATCTGTAGCTGCGACAGTAAATGTAAGCTCTGTGAAACACATTTGAAAATATTATTCCGAGTTTTGCATGAAAGTGGTCAAATTTATGTGCTTTGAACATTTTTTTTTTCTAAATAAATAAACATTTATATAACATAAAACAACAAAATAATGTTTGCTTTTACAGTTTTATATTTTTTGCATACGATTCGTGAACTTGCGGAGGTTTTAAGAAAAATATTCGCCAGCACTACTCTATCATTTTACTTTTATTTTAGTACATTTACTAATTTGTTATTTATATAGAGGCTATTAGTGTATTATTTGGTAAAAGTTACATTTTTATTTCAGTGTTGATAATTCACCTTGGGAACCAACACACCTCAAGAATATGCAGTGTTCACTTTATTGGAAACAAAAGGTCAGGACACCCTAACAATCCTGCATACGTCCCCAGTTTATTTACAAAAAAAAACTATAAAAAGACAACTGCCTCATCACACGCTTCCGAGAGGTATGAAAGATCCGCGAAAAGGTTAAAAAACAGTAGCTATGTATATATTATAGATTATGAATGTTCAACGAGTGCTGCTATTAAGAAACATGAAGTTGCAATACAGACGGATGTAAATGAAACAATTGTCTGCGATTTTGTTTTTTCTTGTACAATTGATTGGGGTGAATCGTCAACTCAAGCTTCTATTCCATTGCAAGTCTGCCTTAATTCGTATAAGACACGTTATGACAAGAGCTCAGGAACTTTCGTATCATATGTCCTTTGATAATGGCCTATGGCTTCAGATTCCATGTCTTTTTCGTATTTCACATTTCTAGCGGCTACACCAACTAGAATTTTGTTAGACTCTACCAAAAAAGTATTGGCTAACGAGTCAAAACTTTCTCTTCTTACTTTTATGCGATGAGCCTTGTTGCTCGCCGAGATGCGGAGTTTTCTTTCAGTGAACCATTCTGAACATTCTGCCTGCTTCCGTGTCGCTACAGAAATATTGAGTGCCTTCTCATTACTAACACTCGCATAGTTTTCGTAGAATGACTGTTCGCCCTCATTCAATGGTCTAAACGCTGACTTTGTTGTCAAACTATTACACTGATTTTGTAGGATTTCTTTAGTTATATTTTTACACTCATCTAGCACTACTGAGCTTTCCACTGATTATAACAAATAATTAATTACACTTTTACAGTCACGTTCCTCTTCTGTTCTGTTTTCTGCTTGTAACATTTGATACTACAGAGGACAAGCGATATTAACAAGAGTATCCAATTCTAAAGAAGCGGCTACAGAATATTTTAGTTCTTTTTTAGGAAATATTTCACTTATTCGCTTTCCCTTTGAATACTTTTCTTTCGCAGCCCTAGTGGAACATGGTTTTCCCCATGTTTGTGGAATGTCAGTCTTCGAAGTAATTTGTTCATTTTTAACATAGTAAATAACTGCAGCAATGTGTTTACAGTCGCATCCAAGTCCTGCCGGGCATGGGCAGTTTCTGTTTATAATATTTCTTCCGCCTTCAACCTACGAAAACAAATGAACGGTTAAATAAACATTAACATTTAAACAATAGGCACTGAAGTATAAACGTAAGGAAATAAAATACTTCAAGAATGACAAGGTACGGTGGCAGATTAACAGACGTTTGCCGAATCACTTCTGCTTTTAATAGAGAAACGTCACCTCTCTTTATTTCCTTTACATTATTCACATGGCCACTGATACAAATATTTTTCCCTTTCGATAATTTATTCTCACCGAGGTTACTATTTTTAATCGGTAGGAAACCACATGTAGTTTCTATATCACACATGATTACCAACTGATTGTCAGCGCGCTGCGTGTCTCGGAGAGAGGCAGGCAGGTCACGCGCGGCAGTCCCTCAAGTTGTTTCGAAAAGAAACACTACGCAGCGCCACCAGTACGATTTTCAGACCCGTGCACGGTGCCTTGGACGCGCCGGCCCTGCCTCTCACATCCTGGTCTGCTCCACAGTAAGGTCTCTGGACAGTGAAACAAGACCCGGGAATACTCGACCGTGGTCTATGGAAGGTAACCAGCCCCAGCATCGCAAGGAGTGATACAGAGAAACAAAAAAGACAAAAGCGAAATCACGTTTGCCATACCGGTATTCTAGCCAAAGTCCTTTTCGGAACGCGAAACCGGCGCCAGGTAAGTTCCACTCGAAATCAACCACCCTCTACGATAACACTGTGCTAAAGGCGACCGAACGCCAGAGATCTAAACTAAGCGAAGCCAAATTTTTAATTTTATGCATCGCACCATAAAGATGCCTTCATTTAAAAGTGTTTTTACTCAGCTCAAAAGTAATATGACACGTTCATCACTTAAACAGTATATGTTACAACAACCCTTCCAAAAGACATCGGCCAAAAACTGCAAGTTGTCTCTAAAATAAATATAATACATTGGGAATTTCCTGTTAGTCTGATTACGTGTATAAAGTTTTTACAATGCGTCAGTTCTCGGGAATCTTTACACGATATTTCTATTCGTCGAGTTAGAGGGGGGAAGGGGGTGGATTCCCGTCCATCCAAGCTCTTCGCAGAAAGGGGGCTAGGCTACCCCATCTGTTCTCAGAAACCACCCCTGCGGAAAAGCTGGCGTTATGCGACACAGAATTCGGAGATGTCCTAGTTCTTGGAAACTACAGATTTACGAGCATGTATTTACTACTGTGTAGATGATATTAGCGTTCCTGCATTGCGCTGGAAGGTTTGGTGTTGGACGGCTTGCAGACCAGCCCAGTTTTAAAACACGCATGGACGAAATGGAACTCGAACCCAAGCCATCTACTCGGAAATAAAAGAGAATGAACCAATAGGGTTAAAGAAATCACGACCATGATGCATCTAGCAGTAAGTATGCAAACCGAACGAATTAACGTCTTGATGCAGTTAAAAGGCTAGCAATCTCCGATTCAAGAGATTCTGTGTTCGAGTCCCGCGTAAAATCGGGTGGCTTTTTTTTAATGCTAGTAAGATCAGCAGCCGAACGAATTAACGTCTTGATGCAGTTAAAAGGCTAGCAATCTCCGATTCAAGAGATTCTGTGTTCGAGTCCCGCGTAAAATCGGGTGGCTTTTTTTTAATGCTAGTAAGATCAGCAGCCGAACGAATTAACGTCTTGATGCAGTTAAAAGGCTAGCAATCTCCGATTCAAGAGATTCTGTGTTCGAGTCCCGCGTAAAATCGGGTGGCTTTTTTTTAAATGCTAGTAAGATCAGCAGCTTGCTAGCACTTGGTAGCTGTGTTTACACGTTCGGTTTGACTACTAGGCTGAACTGAAAACTGATATTTGTGTGCGATTGGACGGTGATTAATTCTGACACGCAGTGGGAACATCTGGTCACAGAGTAGTCAAAATACATCGAGGCCAACCTGACTTCTAGTAGAAAAGAGTAGATCTGCTGACCACTCCTCGAGTAAGTAGACAGCTGTGAAGGCTATCCGAAACAGCAGAGATCTACAGACCAAGCCTTCAGGAGAAAATTTATACGAATACTTAAGTTTTAAAACAGCCTCGAATGTTACCACGCTGTCAAACACTCGTGTCTCTTCGCTACATATGTACCACGGCAAAAAAAAAAAATTCTACACACATGGAGGGACTAGTTGCGTGTCTAAAAACTGTAGAATAGTCTGGGTTTCGTGACTGGTTGAGTTTCTTTCAGGTATGCGTCTACTGTCGGCTTATGAAACACATTAACTCTGTGCGGAAGCAATCACGTCTTTGTCCATTACTTTGCATATTATCGGTCTTTAATAAGGAGTTTTTAATGATTCTTAGTTCAATCTAAAACTTTTATGGCCCTTACTCAAAGATACATTAAGGGCTTTTTGAGGATATTAAGGAGACTTACGAATCCTGTACATGACGGTCTTTAAAATTAATAAAAAACTTTTTTCTTCCCCTGCAAGGGCAATCGCTGGGAAAGGTGGTGCTGTTTTTGCGCGACTGGTGGATGTACGGTGCTGGGTGGTGCTGGATGGTGCTCGCTGTGCTCGCGAGGCGTCGCGCCTCGCTGCTGAAGGAGTGGTCGGACATCCGCTGCAGCGTCGCCACTTCCTGTCCCCACCCCGCACCACCAACACCGACAATCTGCATCGCCTCACCTCCAGGGTGTGCCAGAAGATAACGGCGGAACGCACGAAGTCTTGTTATTCCATTACAAAGCACGAGAACGGAAACGGAAACATAAAAATTAAATTTCTTGGATATCGGATCACGTGATCCCGTTTTCCCCGCCCAATCACATCGCCCCGTCCGCTGACCAAGCGCGGCTCCAGAGGAAGGGCGCAGGGGGCGATAGCCCCTTCCGAGCCCAAGTTTTACTTATTTCTTTGTCGGGAATATTAATGATAACTTAAATACTTTCGTTAGTGTGCTAAACACTTCTTTCAATCAAAATTTGTGCGAAAATACTAAATTTCAGTATTTGAGACCATATATTTGGTGAGTATCCCCTCTGGCAATGTCATGATTACTAACTGCATCCTCCTGTGTGTGAGAGCCCTGCCAGAGAGGTCTTCCTGGAGCCGCCATTGCCGCTGACAGCTGGAGACGTTGGGATGGAGTTGATCCAGTCGTTCCGGCGGTCCTCTTCGGGCCGGGTGCATGTCGGGGTGTCGGGGTGTCGGGGGAGCTGAAATGCTGCCCCTTGGAAGGGCAGCCCATCAGGATATCTTTAACAGTGGTGTTTTTGAAGGGTTGTCTGAATTGTTCCCCTTGGAAGGGCAGCCCATCAGGATTTTTCTGACAGTAGTATTTTTGAAAGGTTGTCTGAATTGTTGCCCCTTGGATGTGCAGCCCTTCAGGATTTTTCTGACAGTGGTTAGGTTAGGACAGGACAGGTCAGGTCAGGTCAGGTCAGGTCAGGTCAGGTTAGGTTATGTTAGGTTAGGATAGGTTAGGTCACTTTACAAACTAACCACTGTCAGAAAAATCCTGATGGGCTGCCCATCCAAGGGGCAGCATTTCAGTCGCCCCGGGATGACGGGGTGTCGCCCGATGTGCTAGCTCGCTCACGCCTCGGTGTCGCCGACCGAGCGGTGGGTCACGTCACGTTACAAGTGAGACTTCTTCGCGCGCAGAGCCGTGCGAGCTAGCAGGGGCGTAGCCAGGGGGGGTTTAGGGGGTTCAACCCCCCCCCCCCCCTTAGCACCAAATCTTTAATTAATTTCTTATTCGTCACTCAAACAAATTTCATATTAAAATTAATAAAAATTTTACCATTACAATATTTAAATTTAAGAACCGAAAACTGCTAAAATAGCACTATTTTACACCTTAAAATCCAAATCTTCCCGGGGGAGGACCCCCGGACCCCCCGCTTTAATACGGGGGGGGGGGGGCCATGCTTCTTAACACCCCCCATACACAAATCCTGGCTACGCCACTGCGAGCGAGCATGTATGCGAATGTGCAACGGTGCACGCACGCCATCGAGCGCCCCACTCCTGAACGCCCTCCTTCCCGAGTATAGAAGTAAACAGAGATTTCACTCCCACATTACACGTGATTTTTTTTCTCTCTTAAATAGGTCACTAATGATTCCGACACTACCAACCACACATCATAAGACAAGAAATTTAGTTATTTTCCAAAAGATATGATCTACGTATTTTAATAATTTCTTGGGTTCAGGATCTAGGTCTCTTCTACACATTTATACGTTTTAATAAAAACACATTTCCATCATATGTTATCTAATTTGTATTTACGTGTCTTGATACTCATAAAATATAGTTAATGATTTTCATAAGATTTTATTAGTGTCTAAAGAGTGTGTTTGTTGATGGTCTTAAAAATGTTAGGTTAATCCAGATGTTTCACAATCATGACCTTCTTTGGCTCATAAAATCGCTGTATTAATTCACACAAATGGCCTTATAATGCAACACACACAAATTGGCTTTACTATTAATTATTTTTAATACATCAGACAGGCACGTGCAATAAAAAAATCACGATCTTTGAAGAGTGCAATATGAAAAAAGCAAGGACTCCAACCTAACGGTGTAAGCTTGTTGTTTCGCACCCTTTATTTAAAAACACATGTAATGATTTCCTCAAAGACTAGGATGTTGTTAAAGAGTCAAAATAATCATATTATGAAGAACAAAAAAAGATTTTTTTTTTAAATTGGTTGTCTGTAAAGTCGGTTTACGGACGATAGTTTAACGTGACAACGTTATAAAAAAACATTGATGAAATGATTGCATAGTTTTATGAATAAAATTGAATCATTTTTATTGAATTATCACTATTTTGTATGGATACAAAGAAGGAGTGAAATGAAATCTACAATTTAATTGATAAATTTACTTGTATTTGAAATAATTAATTCAAATGTGTTTATTACTTAAACGAACAGAATTTTTTAACTTTAACTTTTATAAATTTTGCTATTTAACCTATTCCAATCTGTGTTATTCTGTTAAGGATAGGACGATGATAGGAAAAGCAGGAAACGAATGGGAGTGTTTCAAGTTTAATGTGCCTCGAAAAAAGGTCAAATCGATGGTTGTTCCAATCGAGTGGAAGAGAGATAGATGCGGCGCAAGCGTACAATGAGCGTAACGGGACAATGTGCGTTACGGGACACTTTTTCGTGCGCGCAGCCGGCGTTCATCGATTTATTAGACGTTGTCACGTCAAAAATGATTTGTAACGGAGCTGTGAATGCGGATGACACAGAGACGGTGGTTGGTGCAGACCCGGGAGACTGTCCGGCCGCCCACGACACACGACACAGGGCCGCCGCGGTGAGGAAAGGCGAGAAGTCACCCGGCTATATTTGGCGCGTGTTGTAACGGCGGCTCTGACATCACGGAGCGCGCCTCAGCACTCGGCCTCTGCCACTCTCGTTTACAAGTTTACCAGCAGATGTCACTTTCCCACTGGCTCAACGCTTTAAAAGTGTCTTGGAAACGATTAAGAGTTCCCGGGGCTGTTCACAAACCTTTCCTGGCCCTAGACACTAATCATGGAGGTCACGTGAACATCGACTGACAAATATTTCACTGAGCAGATAAATACTATTCAGATACAAGTACAGTCAGGACCAAAAAACATCTTCCACCCTTGCAATAAAATCAAGTGGGAGACTGAACATGCTACTTTCACTATACACATTTGCGACCCTGAATGAAAATGGTCCTTGCAAAGCATACAACGTACAGTTACGGAAGGGCTTTACGGCGCAGAGGCTGTGCATGCTATTGTCAGATATGACCAACCTGCCAAGACTGATGGCCTATTACAAAAAATATATATATAGCGTTATCTTGCATGATGATTTTACTATAGACAAAAATCATCCAGCCTCGAATTTTACCTGGTTTTACACTATTTTGGTTTGCGATACGGCATACAAGCAACTGATCAGTGCACATTTAAGAGACCAGACTAGCCAGGGTTGTATTCGTGTTAGCGAAGCGGGATCACAAGTTCGACGCTCGCTGGTGCTTCCAGCAAGGTGTCGCCTCTAAGCGCAAGGTTCTTTTAACTAGCACGAAGACTTCTCGACACGCATTGGACAATTTTCATATCTGAGAGGTGACCATAACATTATCTGGCGTGGAAATGAAGATAAAGATGTGATGCAAGTTCTTGAGTGCTCTCAAGAATCTGTAACGGGCGTTTCACGCATAAAAATAATTTTTATAACACGCGTTTTAGCCATTTTCACTCTACTAAAAATAGTTTAAAAACAAATTACGGAAACAGGCCTTGTAATCCACCCTCGACGCATTCTTGATGCTTCTGATAAACATGTATGACTATGTAATGTTGAACAGATTGCGTGGAGAAGAGTCTAGCGACAGCAATGCTACCTTCCTGCAACTGCCGCACCGCTTACGCTCGTTCCGGGGCCGGCTGCCGCACCGCTCAGGCTCGTTCCGGGGCCGGCGGCACGATCATATATCTCATCTGAAACTTCTAATCAGCTAATGTGGCCTCGTGGCTGAGCGCTCAGCGGCGCTATCAACTAAACGTAAGGTTGACGGTTCGAATCCCGGCAGGAACAAACTTTTTTTTTACTTGTAAAAATAAATACGATCACGTAACATTTCAAAAGTAATAAATATATTTGAATAATGAATGCAAATAAAAGTATATTTATTAATTAAATTGTAATTTTTAGGTAAGGACATGATAACTAATGGTCAATTAGGTTAGGTTAGCTACATTATAAATATTTTAAAACTTTGTGGACGGTTGATTTGGTTAGGATAGCTACATTAAAGATACTGTGAAATCATGTAAACTGTTTCCTAGCGCTGGATAGCTACATATTAAAAAGTTATTTGCTAAGCAACCATAAAATGATTTTACAGTAATTTTAATGTAGCTATACTTACCTAATATAACCAACCATCCACTAAACAGTCTATGTGGCATTTTTATACTGGAGAGAAAAAACGCGCGCTTAAAAATAAAAAAACATCCAGGGGGTAGGCGCTCCCGATCGGCTAACTTCGGAAAGGATCGGCATTTGCGGCCAGTTGCAGGAAGGTAGCATTGCTGTCGCTAGACTCTTGTATTGCGTGGTTTCTTCTGCAGGGGCGTAGCCGGGAAGGGGGGGGGGTGGTTTGTAGGGGTTCTAACCCCCCACCCTTAACCCCATTTTTTTTCTTATCTGAAAGCCGGTTAGCTAAAAACCTGGGTGTCTTACTGCTATCACCGGCCACTGCACTGGAGGGGAAGAGTAAGCGAGCCCTACCGATTCTCCTTCCCTTCCCCTACCCCTGTCGCGAGCAGAAGCTATAAGGTTGTGACGCCGTGACGGGTCCCAAGCTTTCAAATATCTTACACCTACTGTATTTAACCAGCGCGGTAATTATAAGCAGGTGGTGACTGGGTAATTCTTCAAGCTAAAGCTAATTGTTTCCGGGAATAGGCCAGTTCTGCCGAAACCCAACCATTTTTATTCCTTTTTTTTATATTGTCGAGCTTCGAGCATGATTTATGATTTTGAGTGGACGTGGACAAGGCACTTGGATTGATTAAAATATCTTTAATTAATTTCTTACTTCATCACTCAAACAATTTTTTATTAAAAATTTAATAATATTTTTACCATCACAATATTTAAAGTTAAGTACCGAAAACTGCTCAAAAAACACTAATTTACATTTAAAAAACCAAATTTTTTCGGGGGAACAACCCCCCCCCCCCCACACACTTTAAATGGGGAGGGGGACCATGCTTCTTAACCCCCACCCCCCAAATAAACAAATCCTGGCTACGCTACTGTTCTTCTGAAGCTATGCACATTGCGTAAGTGGTCGAGTATTGGCGGCCATCTCGTATACACCAAATTAAACGTATCATTTACAATTCTAAACTGCAAGACTGCGGTATCTTGTTTGTGGGGTAGGGAAGTGGGTTGGCCGCAGCTGACCACAGCGCATGCGTTCAAAGTTAGTACGAGGAGAAGTAGTGGTGATGGATCTCACAACGATGTTTAACTCGAATCAATGACGAACCTCTGTGCTAGAGTGAGACGCTCTCTTCGCTACTGAACACTTCCCTCGCTACTGGCCACTGCTTTCGATACTGGCCACTGCCCTAGATACTGGTCACGGCACTCGCTACTGGTCACTGCCCCTCGCTACTGGCCACTGCCCTAGATACTGGGCTCGCCACTGGAAGCGCGGCTAGTCGGGTTTATTTTGGGGTGCCCGCCTCCACGCCGCCTGTATTGCACTGCGGGCTGAGCGAAAGAAGCTCCCACAAGAAACTGCTGAAAGTTACCACAACGCCCGGCCGCGGCGCTTGCCACGTCGTCACGTGACCTACCTGTGACTACCCGTGTTGCTTTATCAGCTTCTGCTGACGGAACCCAACTAGCGACGAACTACTAGGCATGCTGGCATATAGCAATGTGTCTGTCACTGTAAAACTGATTCACATTTCTGTGAAATTTGGCTTCGAATAGAAACTAAGAAACACTATGCTTATCATTTTTGTGTGTCATCGTCTAATTAAAGTTAAAGGTATATTTTAGAAGTGTTTTTTTTTTTTTTAGATTTAAAACAAATCATAGTGGCGGGTAAATTATCATATCCACTATTCAAATAGTGTTAACAACGAGAAGTTTGTACGCCAGATTACTGTATTGTGCATAGTAGTAACCAGGTAGTAGGACCGTACGCTGATATGCTACTCTCTCATGAGCTCCTCAAGATGGTCAGCGCTCCTCTAAAAGTCTCGCCACTGCGGAAGGAACATTCCCGCAAATGATAAATTGACACGGTTGGGAATAGAACCCGAGACAATTTTTCCTACCAACCAATATTTTTGACGGCTTATAAACCGGTGGGACGAAGACGAAATAATATTAATGATCTTTATTGAGAATTCTCCACTGCTAGACCTGCCCAATTTATTTCACTTTCCAGCAACCTGAGCTAACGTGTTCCACCCAGGCTGCTACTAGGGGACGTGGTGCAGCTGTAGTAAGACATTGGACTTTCTTTAGAGGAAACTTGCGTTCGAACCACCGCCTGTCCTCTCCCACGGTTTAGCTATTACTGAAGGCACATTTCCTTAATACCCTATCACACTGTAGAATTATTGTCTCTTATCACATTGCGATATAATTGTATATAACGTTTAGTTATATTTATATGTATATACAATATATTTTGTGATCTAGATGGATATATATACAATACTAGCTGCCCGACCCGGCTTCGCACGGTTGTATTAATGGGGGAAAATGAGACCAAATATCTTATTTACAGTTATAATAAATGAAATAAAATTAATTAATTTTGACAAAAACTTAATACAACAATACACGCAACGTTGTTATGGAGACGAAGTACCCACTGTTTCCCGGGCTTAAACGCCAATCAACATTGATAAACAGTTTACTATTAATTATAAATTATTAAGACCATTAATCGAAATAAAAACTATCCTATCTCTCAAGTTGGAAAAAATTACACATAAATGCCAATTTTCATCGAAATCGGTTGATTTGGTGAAGAGTTCACTGGAAACAAACATCAGGACACTGGATTTATATATATTAAGATATATAATGTGGGGGGGGGGGGGTAATTTTGGACATAAAAATGGCTTCCAATTTTCTCCATTAGATAAAGTTGGACTTCCCCTCGCAAATGTGCTTTAAATAATGTTAACACAATCAAAGTTTATTTTTTTACCTGAGCTACTTCAAACTTTTCAATTTTAATCTAATTCAAAATTAAATAATGATCATATGTGCTGGACGGAATTTTTAAGCTTGTTATGCTTTAATACTCGTTACATAGTAACATAAATATTCAGAGATTTTTAAAAGTTATACACACATATTTTGCTTTTACATATAAAATTATTTCGCATACGAATTTCACGTTAGCCTTATTTAAATTAGTTCACCTTTAGAACCTTTTAAATCAGTGGCTGTTTTCACAGACGTTTGAAGGTACGAAAAATTATAAATATATTGTGTTATAAAGAAGTGCTGGAAACCTTCATCTGTCATATCCCAGCATTAAGATAAAGCAGGCCTGGTGGAACACCAACGTCTCTAAAAAAAAAAGGTCCAGTGGTACGCAGTTTGCTAAAAAGTTGGTAACCCCTGCGTCCAGTGTGTTTGGCTGTGGGCGTGGCCTGGTACAGCGCTGTGTTGGAGGTCAGCGACCCGCGCAGGTCGATGCACGTCTGCCTCTTCGCACCCCCCCCCCCCCCCCCCCCTTTTTCCCATTCACGCCCTCCAGCTTCTTCCGCTTCCTTCCGACTGGCCTTTCTTCTTTCTTTTCCCAGTGTGTGCAACCTACCCACTGAAGCAAGTTACATTATAGTCAACATAACGAACTATCATGTTCCAAAAAATATAGTGTTCACCAACTTTTGATGCTACCCCCTAAGCGCAAGGCAGTCTTCAGATCGTGATTAGGCCAACTATGAAGTTTCAGCGGTCACCATCATGAAGATGAAGGTGCAGTGCAAGTCCCTAAGACTGCTTTCAAGAATCTGCACCGGATGTCTCATGCCTGATAGCTATTCTGAATACACACGTTTTAGCCATTGCCATTCTCCCAAAAAACACAGTTTGAAAATTAAATACGGACGCAGAACTACTCATCCGCACTTAGCGTATTCTTAAAAATGATTTTCGTGAGCAAACACTACTCGGATAACTTGGGCAGTTTCCAAATCATGCGTGGTTACTTCGGAAGCTATCCATGCCGCATGTATGCACTTGAAGAGGGGGTTGTCTGTAAAGTCGGTTTACGGACGATAATTTTACGGGATAACGTCATGATAAAAACATTGATGGAAAAATTGCATACTTTTTAATTTTCAAATATTATTTACAGTTTTTTTTGCAAATTTAATTTAAATAATTTGTTTAAATATAATCACAAACAATTAGTTATAGATAGAAATAAACTGAAATCAAATCAATGTCAATAAATTGTTAATTTTAAATGACGAAATTGGACAAATATATCAAATTTTTTAAATTGCTGCTTTTAAAAAGCTCGCCTTAACCTGTTTGATGTTATAGAAGATTTTCTCGCACGGTGGTTGATAGAAGATTTTCTCGCACGGTGGTTGGCCGGTTCTTGCACGCTCGGCTCAGGCGGAACGTGACAATGAATCGTGCTTTTTCGTGCGTGCAGCCGGCGTTCGTCGACTTATAAGACGTTAATACGTCAAAAGCGAGCAAGGTTGCTCGAGGCTAATAAAAAAACGTGCCAAACATTTTATTAGAAAAATAAAAAAAAATTACAAATTAAATATAAAATCATTAGAAATGTTTAAAAATAGGTTAGGTATAGCTGCTGGCTGTTGAGGCAAATGTGCTTCACCGGGTTAAAGTTTTTTTCACTTGCGGAAATTGTCCTTCCTGGGTTCTGAACCGCCTATGAGTTGTTCTTTCACCACCACGCGACAGAAGGCAGTGGCTAACCGTCGCCTTATCACCCAGATGCGACCGCGGCGTTATCTGGGCCACTGCGCTCGGCAATTAGCATCACGCACTATCGTCGTCATTCAATACGTGGCGTAGGCCTAATTGTGAATTTTAACGTAATACGCCGTTGGTAATATTTTTACGAAGCTACTTTTTGAAATCTGATAGCATTTTAATGTATAACATAATGAAAACTATCCACAATCTACTAGCTACTTAACAATATAATCATAATTTATCAAAGATAAATTTATTTTACTATAGTTAACTGTCAAAATTCTATGGGGGAAAAATTACTATACGACAGTGATAAAATCAGCTATTACATTTTAATTACAATTTAATGGCTGACTTTCAACACCGTACTGATACAAATTTGGTGTTGTAACTTGAACCCACTATTAAAGTAGTACTCAAAACTTGATAGATATTGTTACTGGAAATTATTTTACTAAGAAGCACATATATTACTTTAATAGATAGGAATGTTGTAAATTGTTGTCGCACTCTGGTGATAAGTAATTACTTCTTGACCGTTGACCGCGGGGCCTGAAGCCTGAATACACCATAGAGCCCTTTTGTGATGCACGGATTGTAGACGGTGAGCTTGTGATTAATGAATAGTAATAGTTCCTTATTGCATATCCTGTTGTATTTTATATATGATACTAAAATAAAGGAATATTTTTTGTATTTTTATGCAAATAATAATAACCAAAATATTTTTGATTTTGAAAATATGTATTATAAAACTCTGATATAAACTGAATACGAAATAAGGAACAATTAACCACATAAGAGTATAAAATGAAGCAGGTACCCAGGTGTAACTGTGCTCCCTCCAGGACAAATGTAATTTGCACCAATAAACGTGAAAAAGTAGAGTTGATTTTTTTTTGGCAGAAACCACTAAATTAGATTTTATCCTATATTTACATTGCTTGTGATCTTCCTGCAGCTAAAATAGGCCTTACATCAACACCATTCTTCATAGTTAACAAAAAAAAATTAGTAAGTAAAAGCAACCTGTTCCAGTATTTACTCCTAAAATTATACACCATCTCCACGACGTCATACCCGAAACTAGTCTGACATTCAATACAAAATTCATTATCATTACACTTTAAATGAACTTTCTAAAGTAAAGAATATAAAATACGATTTTTAAAAATACCGCTAAGAATATAATTAACATAACATGTACCTAACATTCATGAAGCTGGAAAAAAATATATATTATTGTTTATTACGCGTACTTACATAGAACAAGAAGGTTTACTTCACGATTTGAAACGTTATTAATAGTAAATCACAATAGTCGTACGCTGGTACAATATAGTACCTACTAACGTTAAGTAACCACAATCGCGATACAACTGCTTTAACTCTCAACAGGCAGCTCTTCTTGTAAGGTGTGCACTGTGTTCCACTTAACTTGACTCACCACGCGTGTTCTATTGTTAAACAAAAGTGTTTGCGTCATACGCCACACCCTCTTTCTATTTACATTAATCTTAGGAAGCCTTCTGTTTAAATAAACATCAACAACAATTGAAATGATATAATAATAACATATAACTCACATAGTCCTTAAAATTACCTGTAATATAAATAACAAGCTTAGTAACAATTACATTGATATAAGCAAATAGTAACATTCTTAAAATTAACAATTAAATTTTCTTAAACGTACAGAAAAGATAAACACAGCAAGCCATAGTTTTTTTAATATTTTATAGAGATAACCAGTATTTCTCTGATTCATGCTTGATAAATTGAATTCAAAATAACAAAAAAAGAATAATTTATTTTGTTTTCCGGGGTATAAAACCAAAACATTAAGATTTAAGTTCTTTAAACTATTGTTTTATATACAAAACAAAAACTGGATCAATGTATTGGAATAAAAATCAACATTTAAAGCTATATTATAAACTTTAGGACTTCATATATTTAATTTAAAACATTAATCATGCTTAACATTATCCTATTTTAATAATAGAATATATATTATTTACGGCAAAACAACTTTTGAATTCAATGTGGCATCTATTAGTTTCATTGTTAACATTTAATTTAAAATAAATTTTACAAAAATTGATTTATTTTTAAATGCAACAAAAATATTAATCACACCAACCACCGGTGCTCCCTCTGGTCATACAGGCCGTTAAGCTTCATCGGTGCCTCAGCCAGTGCGCATGCGATGAACACACCTGTTTTGTAGTTTAGTGTAATATTGTACATCAAGTAGAACGGCACCGGGGCCGTGATATCGATAGCCACCCACGTGGCTAGTGTGACCTAATGATCCCCCCCCCCCCTTCTTTAAACACAGGAGAAGTTAATGACATGTGTATCCTTCAGCTGTCATAGGTTTCAGACGGTAATATGCTTTTTATTAATTTTACTTATTTGTAAACATTTTATAATATAATGTCCTTACTTGATGTAGGCTTTTGGACATATGCCATTGCTTATTGTATTGACGCCGACCGTCAATGCTCCTCTATGTCGCATAGACCGCTATGCCTCATCAACGTCTCGCAAAAGCGTGTGCACCGAACACGCCTGTGCGCGCAGCAAAGTGTAGTGCATGCGACGAGGCGAACGCCATGCAACGAGTGCTGCGCCGGCGGAAGGATCCGGCCAGGTGTGGCATATCCTTCCGCCGCACTACAACAAATTATTTTAATTGTATTTTTCCACAGGGTTTTATTGAACATTATTTTTCATTAATTAATAATTCAGTCCTGTCAAAATTATGTCTCAATGTGCGTTTTGTCCCGAACCTGGCCGGTTCAGTTTCCCGCGAAATTCACACGTTTCCACGGGAGGGCTGGCGGGGGAGGGGGGTCGCGCGCAGCGACACAGGCAGTGTCCTTCGAGAGCTCAACCAGGCCGGCAGCCTGCGCGCAACGCGGAACCTTCAACCTTTGCTTTCACCGACATGTAGTTTTCAATAGTGTAATATCTTTTCAACCTTTTACGTACAGTTCCGCGGTCGGCCTAAATTTACCATGAGGTATTTAACTTAATTAAATCAGTGCTCCAAGATGAGTGTTCTACGTCATATGTAAGTACTGTGGGGAGTTTACGTGAAATTACATCGGCGCTTCACGCCCCAACTTAGCCTACAGGCTACTTAGTTTTGGGCCGCACGGGGCAGCCAGCAAGCGACGTGTGCCTTCGAACATAATAACGATTCAGTCCCTGGGACACATCTAGACATCACGTAGAGTCGCCGGAGACACTGGCCTACGTGTCACTAGCCCAGTTTATTAAGTGTTAGGTAATAGTGAAGTGTATTGTTTGTCAAGATATCGCGCGCCATGTCAAAGTGTATTTTTGTAACTACTGCATTACGTGTACAAGTCCGCCCCTCACGCACATTAAAATCGTCGGCCGCCACTGAGGAAGTGAGCTGCGCGTGTGACTAGTCACGTCGGGCAAACCGTTACGGCCAAAATGGGCAGCACCATGTATTGGGCTGTGCTGTATTAAATTCACCAACTAAACTTTGTGTTATTCTTCAGGCGTCCCGAGTGGCCATAACAGCTCGGGGGGGCCCTACTGCGTTAACCCCTACCTCTAGCCACAAGGCCGAACCTTCCCTGAGATCACAAACCCGAGCAAAAATCATGTCTAAATAGTCAGAGAAAAAATTAACTTTCAAATTTTTTTCCAAATTTTTCAAATTTTTTGTGCTTCAAATTAGTGTACCAGTAAGGGCTCGCGTAGGAATAAAGGAATCGCGCGGAAATGGACGCGATGCGCAGACAGCCAAAGGAGCGGGCACCTGGCGATAGGCGCGCGTCGAGTTATGTGCCAGGCGCGCATCAAGTTACGCGCCAGGCGCGATAACGGCTGTGGGAGCGGAAGTCCGCGCACCTCACACAGGGATCGGGTGGTGCAGCTGCGCAGCTGCTACGTGCCGAACATGAGCATGAACATGAGTCGTGACGAAACGGCGAGCAAGCATAGTGGAGCAACGTCACAAGTCACCATGGGTCACTAGAAATGAACGACTTCCAGGAGGCCTACGAGGCATGGGCAAGCGAGGGCTACCCATGTCCAGGGGACAACTGGGAGTACGAAGACCAGGACGAATGGAAGGAGGACGACACCGCAGCGGACACCGAGGGGCCGGACGTAATCCGGACACCGCTACGACAGCACATAACGAAGCCCGCATCGCCCCTGCCACACGCGGCCAACCACCATGCCACGGTTACAGCCATGATGCCGCCCGCATCACTGACAACCCACACGTCCATACTCAACAGGACGCCGCCTCCGACGCCGCCCCCGGCATATGGGGTGGAGACGACATCACCGCAGATGGAAGAGGTCACTCCCGTCCAGCCACTGTGGTACAATTGGCACGCGGAGACCGGTTGGACACGTCAGGCCGACGCAGACACGCCGCCCCCTCTGCCTCCGACGCCGCCCCTGCCATATGGGGTGGTGACGACATCACCGCAGATGAAGGATGCCACACCCGTCCAGCCACTGTGGTACAATTGGCACGCGGAGACCGGGTGGACACATCAGGCCGACTCAAACACGCCACCTCCGGCACCACCGACGCCGCCCCCAGCCGCTGAGAAAGCGACTGGCGCGGCCTTGCACACCGACACAGCCACAGGGAGATGCAGCCTGGCAGGCAGCCAGGTCGCCGATCACACGCAGCGACACTGCGGATCCACCACGCCACCTCCGGCACCACCGACCCCGCCCCCAGCCGCTGAGAAAGCAACTGGCGCGGCCGTGCACACCGACACAGCCACAGGGAGATGCAGCCTGGCAGGCAGCCAGGTCGCCGATCACACAGAGCGTCACTGCGGATCCACCACGCCACCTCCGGCACCACCGACGCCGCCCCCAGCAGCTGAGAAAGCGACTGGCGCGGCCTTGCACACCGACACAGCCACAGGGAGATGCAGCCTGGCAGGCAGCCAGGTCGCCGATCACACGCAGCGTCACTGCGGATCCACCACACCACCTTCGGCACCACCGACGACGCCGCCTTCAGCCACTGGGAGAGTGAATGGCACGGCCGCACGTCTCAAAGCCGCCACATCGCGACCCAGTCCGGGAGACAACCAGGTTGCCGACAACTTGCCACAATGCACAGAGGGCGTGTCACCTCCGCCCGCCACGCACGTCAAAGTGGGCGTGTCACCTCAGCCCGCCGCGCACGTCACAGAGGTCATGTTACTTCTGCCCGCCGCGAACGTCAAAGTGGGCGTGTAACCTCCGCCCGCCACGCACGTCAAAGTGGGCGTGTCACCTCCGCCCGCCGCGCACGTCACAGGGGGCGTGTCACCTCCGCCCGTCGCGCACGTCAAAGTGGGCGTGTCTCCTCCGCATGCCGCGCACGACACAGGGGGCTTTTCATTTCTGCCTGCTGCGCACATCAAAGTGGGCATGTCACCTCCGCCCGTCGTGCACGTCACAGGGGGCGTGTCACTTCCGCCCGCTGCGCCGTCAAAGTGGGCGTGTCTGCTCCGCCCGCCGCGCACGTCACTGAGGGCGCGCCGCCGCCACGCACGAAACTGTGGGCGCGCCACCTGCGCATTCCATGCACGCCACTGAAGATGCCACGCCGCCTCCGCACGTCAAGCGCGCCGCTGAAGGCGCTGTGCCGCTGTCGCCAGCCACGCGCACCAAGATGGGAGATCTGCCGCCTGCCGCTGAAGGCGCCGTGCCGCCGTCGCCTGCCACGCACGCCACCATGGGAGCGCCACCGCCTGCCGCTGAAGGCGCCGCGACGCCGCCGCCGCCCACCTCGCCCGCCGATGACACTTACCCACAGGTACCCGACGCCGCCCCATGGACAGCCGCCCCGGGTGTATCAGGTCAGTGTGCCGGCATATCTTAAAGTGTGTGTGTGTGTAGTGAGGCGTTGATGCACATAGCGGTCTCAGAGAAGGGGGGGCATTTGACGCCGACTGCCAATGCTCCTCTATGTCGCATAGACCGCTATGCCTCATCAACGTCTCGCAAAAGCGTGTGCACCGAACGCGCCCGTGTGTGTGTAGTGCGTGCGACGAGGCGAACGCCATGCAATGAGTGCTGCGCCGGCGGAAGGATCCGGCCGGGTGTGGCATATCCTTCCGCCGCACTACAACAAATTATTTTAATTGTATTTTTCCACAGGGTTTTATTAAATATTATTTTTCATTAATTAATAATTCAGTCCTGTCAAAATTATGTCTCACTGTGCGTTTTGTCCCGAACCTGGCCGGTTCAGTTTCCCGCGAAATTCACACGTTTCCGCAGGAGGGCTGGCAGGGGAGGGGGGTCGCGCGCGGCGACACAGGCAGTGTCCTTCGAGAGCTCAACCAGGCCGGCAGCCTGCGCGCAACGAGGAACCTTCAACCTTTGCTTTCACCGACATGTAGTTTTCAATAGTGTAATATCTTTTCAACCTTTTACGTACAGTTCCGCGGTCGGCCTAAATTTACCATGAGGTATTTAACTTAATTAAATCAGTGCTCCAAGATGAGTGTTCTATGTCATACGTAAGTACTGTGGGGAGATTATGTGAATTTACGTCGGCGCTTCACGCCCCAACTTAGCCTACAGGCTACTTAGTTTTGGCCTACACGGGGCAGCCAGCAGGTGACGCGTGCCATCGAACATTGACGCCGTCCCCGTTGCCTAAACTGAATTTACGTAAATTTAAGCTGGTAGGTTAATTTTGAATCTCAAGGGGGGGGTTCCTGGCCTCGTGGCAGTAGGCAGGGATGCGGCGACAAAGGACTCCCCGGGCTGTTATGGCCTCCCAGGACGCCTTACTAATGAAACACACGAGTTCTTTTGGTGATTTATTACGTAGCACACTCTACAGGTCACACGTTCACGTGACTGGCCGCTTCACCGTCGACCTAAGCTCCGCGCACCTGAACCTGCTAGGGTCTCTGCGAGAGTACACGGACGTGGCGTGACGTGTGTGGACGATCGGTCCCGCAAATTAATTAAGGCAATACATGACACTAGATTACTGTGGTTAGTCCGCACAGGAGAATGATTTACTTATTAAAACACGTTACACTGAATTACTGCGATTAGTCCCGCACAGGAGGATATGCATGCGCGGATAGTCCGCGGGGTGGCTGGGCCACGTTAAGCTGGGCACGGACACGGTGGAATTTGGAACGATATCACACACGTGGCCGTGGCACGTCCCAGGTGAATACTCGTCCGAAAGTTCTGGTCGCGTTCGGCGCAGTGCCGCCATGCGTGGGCAAAGAACTATGTCCCGTGGTGGGACGTTAAAGCGTGAGGCGCAGGTGCCACGACAGGTCACCTAATTGCTTATGTAAACTATAAAAATCCCTGATGGGATACACATATTATTAAAAGACCGCGCGTGGTTGCTAACGGCCGATTTGGGCCGACCGGGGAGCTGATATAAAACGTTTGGACTATATTTACCTATTGCAGTTATATGGTGTTGGCGCGAAAATTGAAGGCTCCCCGTGCGTGGGCTGCCGGCCCGGGCGAGTGCTGGATGGCGACTGACTAACCTCCCTGGCCGCCGGGGCCAGGGAGGGGGGAAATTCCGCGGGAAAACTGCGGAGCGCGGGAAGGTGACTTCGGCCAGTTTTGTGAATTATACCCTTTTAACATATGATCATTTAATTAACATTAATTATTGAATGGTTTAGATTTCTTAGTTTTTGTTTATATTATAAAATGCCTGAGAAACAATACCCTTGCGCAGTGCCACACCCGGCCGGGCGCTTTGCACACGTAGGAGGCCGTGACTGACGTCACGCCGTTCGGGGCACTGCACTATGTTGCGCGCGCGGGCGCGTTCGGGGCACTGCACTATGTTGCGCGCGCGGGCGCGTTCGGGGCGCGGCACTTATCAGGTGTTGAGGACACATAACGGCCTGTGCTCTCAGAGGGAGCACTGACGGCGGCGTCAAATGCCCCCCCCCCTCGACGAGGCCGTTCTGTGCCTCAACACCTTACACACACACTTAAAGATACGCCGGCACACTGACCTGGTAGACCCGTAGCGGCTGTCCATGGGGCGGCGTCAGGTACCTGTGCGTCAGCGTCAGCTGCGGCCGAGGTGGGCAGCGGCGGCGTGGCGGCGCCTTCGGCGGCAGGCGGCGGCACGTTTGAGGTGGCGCCCTCAGCGGCAGGCGGCGGCGCGCCCAAGGTGGCGCGCGTGGTGGCGCCCTCAGCGGCAGGCGGCGGCGCGCCTAAGGTGGCGCGCGTGGTGGCGCCCTCAGCGGCAGGCCGCGGCGCGCCCAAGGTGGCGCGCGTGGTGGCGCCCTCAGCGGCAGGCGGCGGCGCGCCCAAGGTGGCACGCGTGGTGGCGCCCTCAGCGGCAGCGGCACGTTTGAGGTGGCGCCCTCAGCGGCAGGCGGCGGCGCGTCCAAGGTGGCGCGCGTGGTGGCGCCTTCAGCGGCAGGCGGCGGCGCGCCCAAGGTGGCGCGCATGGTGGCGCCCTCAGCGGCAGGCGGCGGCGCGCCCAAGGTGGCGCGCGTGGTGGCGCCCTCAGCGGCGGCGGCGGCAGGCGGTAGCGCGCCCAAGGTGGCGCGCGTGGTGGCGCCCTCCGCGGCAGGCGGCGGCGCGCCCAAGGTGGCGCCCTCAGCGGCAGGCGGCGGCGCGTCCAAGGTGGCGTGCGTGGTGGCGCCCTCAGCAGCAGGCGGCAGCACGCCCAAGGTGGCGCGCGTGGTGGCGCCCTCCGCGGCAGGCGGCAGCGCGCCCAAGGTGGCGCACATGGTGGCGCCCTCCGCGGCAAGCGACGGTATGGCGCCTTCTGCGGCGCGAGTGGGAGCACGGCCGGTTTGCATCGCGCCCACCCCCCGTGAGCCTTCACGGCAGTTGGGGGCGGCGTCGGCGGCGGCGGCATCGTCGTGGCTGTCAAGTCCGCCTCGGTGCCTGGTGGCACGGCGTCGACAACCCGGTGGTCTGCCAGACTAGGTCGAAATGTGGCGCTTTTGAGACGAGCGGCCGCGCCATGTGCTTTCTCGGTGGCTGGGGGCGGCGTCGTCTGTGGTACCGGAGGTGGTGTTCGGGATCCGCAGTGGCGCTGCGTGTGATCCGCCACCTGGTGATCTGGACTAGGTCGCGATGTGGTGGATTCGCGACGCGCGGCCGCGCCAGCCACGCTCTCGGTGGCTGGGGGCGGCGTCGTCGGTGGTGCCGGAGGTGGTGTTCGGGATCCGCAGTGGTGCTGCGTGTGATCCGCCACCTGGTGATCCGGCCGGCGGTGTCGCAAAGTGGCCATTTTGAGGCTTGCGGCCGCGCCAGCTGCGCTCTCAGTGGCTGGGGGCGGCGTCGTCGGTGGTACCGGAGGTGGTGTTCGGGATCCGCAGTGGCGCTGCGTGTGATCCGCCACCTGGTGATCCGGCCGACGTTGTCGCGAAGTGGCCGTCTTGTGGCTTGCGGCCGCGCCAGCTGCGCTCTCAGTGGCTGGGGGCGGCGTCGTCGGTGGTGCCGGAGGTGGTGTTCGGGATCCGCAGTGGTGCTGCGTGTGATCCGCCACCTGGTGATCCGGCCGACGTTGTCGCGAAGTGACCGTCTTGAGGCTTGAGGCCGCGCCAGCTGCGCTCTCAGTGGCTGGGGGCGGCGTCGTCGGTGGTACCGGAGGTGGTGTTCGGGATCCGCAGTGGCGCTGCGTGTGATCTGCCACCTGGTGATCTGGACTAGGTCGCGATGTGGTGAATTCGCGACGCGCGGCCGCGCCAGCCGCGCTCTCGGTGGCTGGGGGCGGCGTCGTTGGTGGTGCCGGAGGTGGTGTTCGGGATCCGCAGTGGCGCTGCGTGTGATCCGCCACCTGGTGATCCGGCCGACGTTGTCGCGAAGTGGCCGTCTTGAGGCTTGCGGCCGCGCCAGCTGCGCTCTCAGTGGCTGGGGGCGGCGTCGTCGGTGGTGCCGGAGGTGGTGTTCGGGATCCGCAGTGGTGCTGCGTGTGATCCGCCACCTGGTGATCCGGCCGACGTTGTCGCGAAGTTGCCGTCTTGAGGCTTGCGGCCACGCCAGCTGCGCTCTCAGTGGCTGGGGGCGGCGTCGTCGGTGGTGCCGGAGGTGGTGTTCGGGATCCGCAGTGGTGCTGCGTGTGATCCGCTACCTGGTGATCCGGCCGACTGGGTCGCGAAGTGGCCGTTTTGAGGCTTGCGTCCGCGCCAGTTGCTTCTTCAGTGGCTGGGGGCGGCGTCGTCGGTGGTGCCGGAGGTGGTGTTCGGGATCCGCAGTGGCGCTGCGTGTGATCCGCCACCTGGTAATCCGGCCGACTGAGTCGCAAAGTGGCCGTTCTGATTGGCCCAATTGCCACCTGGGCGGCAACAGGGGGCGGCGTCGGAGGCGGCGCGTCCGCGTCGTCCTGACGTGTCCACCCGATCCCCGCGTGCCAATTGTACCACAGGGGCTGGATGGGCGTGCCTTCCTCTACCTGTGGTGATGTCGTCTCCGCCCCATATGGCGGGGGCGGCGTCGGCGTCGGGGGCGGCGACGGCGTCGGGGGCGGCGACGAGGTGCGGACGGGTGTTTCGGTTGTTCTTAAAGTGGGCGGCATCTTGGCCGCGACAGCGGTGTGGTGGCTGGCCGTGTGTGGAAGCGGCGATGCGTGCTGTGTCATGTGGTACAATAGTGGCGGCATCCAGTCTACTTCCGGCCCCTCAGAGTACTCTGCGGTGATGTCATCCTCCAACTCGTACTGTTCCTCGTACTCCCAGTTGTACCCTGGGCATGGGTAGCCCTCGCTTGCCCATGCCTCGTAGGCCTCCTGGAAGTCGTTCATCTTCAGAGACTCGTGGTGACTTATGACCTTGTTGCTCCACTGTGCTTGGCTCGCGGCTGTCCTACGTCACCCCTCACAGCTGACCTAGGGGTGGAGCGTGGTGTGGAGGGGTGGTGAGCGGAGCGATGCGCGGGCTGAGGGGTGGTATCGGGCGTAGGAGGGAAGGGGTGGTGAGTGGAGTGACGTGCGGGCTGAGGGGTGGTCTCAGGCGGAGGAGGGGAGGGGTACTGAGCGGGCAGGAATGCGGGGGCGGGGTTGTCCGGCTGGCACGGCGCCGCTCCGTCGCGCGGTGTTGCCACGCTGCGCGCTGTTGCACTGTCCCTACTCGAGCCCTTTGTCCACTAAATTCTCAGTTTCGTTTTCTTGGCTTGATTGTCGAAAGAGTTTGGTGATGTTCTAGCCACACTAGTTGGGCACCATTTTGACGCCGTCCCCGTTGCCTAAACTGAATTTACGTAAATTTAAGCTGGTAGGTTAATTTTGAATCTCAAGGGGGGGTTCCTGGCCTCGTGGCAGTAGGCAGGGATGCGGCGACAAAGGACTCCCCGGGCTGTTATGGCCTCCCAGGACGCCTTACTAATGAAACACACGAGTTCTTTTGGTGATTTATTACGTAGCACACTCTACAGGTCACACGTTCACGTGACTGGCCGCTTCACCGTCGACCTAAGCTCCGCGCACCTGAACCTGCTAGGGTCTCTGCGAGAGTACACGGACGTGGCGTGACGTGTGTGGACGATCGGTCCCGCAAATTAATTAAGGCAATACATGACACTAGATTACTGTGGTTAGTCCGCACAGGAGAATGATTTACTTATTAAAACACGTTACACTGAATTACTGCGATTAGTCCCGCACAGGAGGATATGCATGCGCGGATAGTCCGCGGGGTGGCTGGGCCACGTTAAGCTGGGCACGGACACGGTGGAATCTGGAGCGATATCACACACGTGGCCGTGGCACGTCCCAGGTGAATACTCGTCCGAAAGTTCTGGTCGCGTTCGGCGCAGTGCCGCCCTGCGTGGGCAAAGAACTATGTCCCGTGGTGGGACGTTAAAGCGTGAGGCGCAGGTGCCAAGACAGGTCACCTAATTGCTTACGTAAACTATAAAAATCCCTGATGGGATACACATATTATTAAAAGACCGCGCGTGGTTGCTAACGGCCGATTTGGGCCGAATGGGAAGCTGATATAAAACGTTTGGACTATATTTACCTATTGCAGTTATATGGTGTTGGCGCGAAAATTGAAGGCTTCCCGTGCGTGGGCTGCCGGCCCGGGCGAGTGCTGGATGGCGACTGACTAACCTCCCTGGCCGCCGGGGCCAGGGAGGGGGGAAATTCCGCGGGAAAACTGCGGAGCGCGGGAAGGTGATTTCGGCCAGTTTTGTGAATTATACCCTTTTAACATATGATCATTTAATTAACATTAATTATTGAATGGTTTAGATTTCTTAGTTTTTGTTTATATTATAAAATGCCTGAGAAACAATACCCTTGCGCAGTGCCACACCCGGCCGGGCGCTTTGCACACGTAGGAGGCCGTGACTGACGTCACGCCGTTCGGGGCACTGCACTACGTTGCGCGCGCGGGCGCGTAGGGGGCGCGGCACTTATCAGGTGTTGAGGACACATAACGGCCTGTGCTCTCAGAGGGAGCACTGTGGGCGGCGTCAACATAATAACGATTCAGTCCCTGGGACACATCTAGACATCACGTAGAGTCGCCGGAGACACGGGCCTACGTGTCGCTAGCCCAGTTTATTAAGGGTTAGGTAATAGTGAAGTGTATTGTTCGTTAAGATATTGTGCGCCATGTCAGAGTGTATTTTTGTAACTATCGCATCACGTGAACATTCCGCCCCTCACGCGCATTAAAATCGTGAGCTGCCACTGAGGAAGTGAGCTGCACGTGTGACTAGTCGCGTCGGGCAAACCGTTACGGCCAGAACGGGCAGCACCATGTATTGGGCTGTGCTGTATTAAATTCACCAACTAAACTTTGTGTTATTCTTCAGGCGTCCCGAGTGGCCATAACAGCTCGGGGGGCCCTACTGCGTTAACCCCTACCTCTATCCTCAAGGCCGAATCTTCCCTGAGATCACGAACCCGAGCAAAAATCATGTCTAAATAGTCAGAAGTAGCGGGGACGGCGTCAGTATGTCCAAAAGCCTACATCAAGTCATGCACTCCCATTGCACAAATCTTTCAAAGATAATATAATTTCCTTAATTTTTAGAACTTTTAAAATTAAAAACACTAGTGTTCAACTTGCGCCTATGTCGCAAATCTCAGCTTGAGTCGTTCCTGCTCTTGATGTGCTCATGCTAGAAACGCGGCCTCGGTGGCCCGGAGCTGTCGAGGCCGCAGGAGTTCATCCAGCGCAAGGACCAGATACCTCCACGCACTAAGGGCTCCTCACCATCTTGTCATCACTGAGCTTAGAGTAAATAGAGTAAGTCACTTGAATCCTTTTCCATCGGTCGCATGGCTGGTCCCCATTCGACGTGGTTTAAAGAATCCGTAACTCAAATAAACTTACTTTCATTCCACATGCCACAATCATGAGTTTTCGCATTTTATCTTTGTTGTCGAAGGGTCATGCTGTGTGAATCTCGGGTAGCCGTGGACTCTTTGCCCACACTGGGCTGTCTTCGGACTAAAGATGCAGCCTTCTAAACTTCAATCACTCACCAACGATTCAGTGTTCATGGGATTGTGCATAGGGTCATGTATTGTCATTGTGGGATATGTACATGGTGTGCCCTCTGCGCCCATGTGCAATCCTGAGAAAGGGTTTTTCTTTCTTTTTCTCCACCTCAAATTGTAACCTCAGTTATCATGTAAATTTGTACCTGTGTGTAATATGTGTAACTTAGTCTGTGTTTCACGTTTCGCGCCTTAGGAAGCTAGAACTGCACAGAGCACGAGATGTGCTGCTTTCCTTGGTATGTGTCGAGTGCCTACTCATGGCAGTTTGCAAGTTGAGGCTCCAGTTCACGTACTGTTTTCTGGTAGCTGATTGAGAACTTTCTGCATGTAAGTTATTCTCAAGCAAATCGGAATGTGTCCAGGCACAGTAACACCACAAGTTGTGTCCTGTAATAGCACCTTGTACAAGGACTGCTTGTGTCGCATTAATACAACATAAAAATCAATACCAATTTCATTCATAATAGTCGTCACTACACCTTTCGTCACAAAGCCTGAATCCAACCTAGAGAGCTCTCCGGGCATCAACTAACATCATCTACAACCACGGGGTATCCGGTCTGGTGTCAAGTATATTAACATTAAATCAACATTTGGCCATTCTTTTTAACAAACAACACACACACACACACACACACACACACACACAAACATATATATATATATATATATATATATATATATATATATATATATATAACATATTATTTGTTTTTCTATCTAAAATGTAAGACAACTTGAAAGTCCTTTATTTCGATGGCCTCGACCAAAATTCATGCAAAGTGGGAGTAGACGCAAGGTTTTTTTTGAGTCCCTAAAGAAATACTCCAACCCCCCCTTTGTAATGACTTTTACTTCCTTTCTGAGGGTGTCTATAAGGTCGAAAATATTGGGGTGCCAATTCGTATTGCGACCCTGTGCTAACTCATTGAGTGACGAGAATCTTGTTGCTCCAAGGGCATTGCCGTCCGCCGCGGTCTCGTGTTCGAGGTCGGGCGCAAGTCCTAGCGGGGTAGCTGGCTTTCTTAGAGATTTCTTTTCCGAGGGGGGGCGCCAGGTTAGCTCGGTGTCTAACCGTGTGATGGTCGTGGGTTCGTTGCCCCAGCGTGGCCCGCTAGAACCGTCGGCGGTGATGGAATTTGTTTCCTGATTAGGTTAGGTTGTTTAGGTTAATTTACATACACTGTAATGGTTGTTCTAGGGGTCGCATGTCGCGCACGGGAGGTGCGGGGTGGACGTTTTATTGCTCACGATTTACACTGGTTCATTACATTGGGCGCGAGTTCTACTCGGTGGTACATGACTGCCAGTGAGGCGTCGGAACACGTAGAAGTTTTGGTTACACTATTATTACAATTACACTTGACAAAACGGCACCCTGTGGTGCTCTTACGTACACGATTACGCAGTAAGTGCTGTTATGGCCACTCGGGACGCCTGAAGAATAACACAAAGTTTAGTTGGTGAATTTAATACAGCACAGCCCAATACATTGTGCTGCCCGTTTTGGCCGTAACGGTTTGCCCGACGCGACTAGTCACACGCGCAGCTCACTTCCTCAGTGGCGGCTCACGATTTTAGTGCGTGTGAGGGGCGGACTTGTACACGTGATACGATAGTTACAAAAATACACTTTGACATGGCGCACGATATCTTGACGAACCATACACTTCACTATTACCTAACACTTAATATACTGGGCTAGCGACACGTAGGCCCGTGTCTCCGGCGACTCTATGTGATGTCTAGATGTGTCCCAGAGACTGAATCGTTTATTTGTTTGGCGGCACAATGCCGTAAAACGGTGATACATAAACCCTAACGTGACAGATAACACATGGACGAGCAACTATTTCACTAATACATTACACTTAATAAACTGGGCTAGCGGCACGTAGTTCAGTGTCTCCGGCGACTCTACGTGATGTCTAGATGTGCCCCAGGGACTGAATCGTTATTATGTTCGAAGGCACGCGTCACCTGCTGGCTGCCCCGTGCGGGCCAAAAGTAAGTAGCCTGTAGGCTAAGTTGGGGCGTGAAGCGCCGACGTAATTTCACGTAAACTCCCCACAGTACTTACATATGACGTAGAACACTCATCTTGGAGCACTGATTTAATTAAGTTAAATACCTCATGGTAAATTTAGGCCGACCGCGGAACTGTACGTAAAAGGTTGAAAAGATATTACACTATTGAAAACTACATGTCGGTGAAAGCAAAGGTTGAAGGTTCCGCGTTGCGCGCAGGCTGCCGGCCTGGTTGAGCTCTCGAAGGACACTGCCTGTGTCGCCGCGCGCGACCCCCCTCCCCCGCCATCCCTCCAGCGGAAATGTGTGAATTTCGCGGGAAACTGAACCGGCCAGGTTCGGGACAAAACGCACAGTGAGACATAATTTTGACAGGACTGAATTATTAATTAATGAAAAATAATGTTTAATAAAAACCTGTGGAAAATACAATTAAAAAAATTTGGTGTAGTGCGGCGGGAGGATATGCCACACCCGGCCGGATCCTTCCGCCGGCGCAGCACTCATTGCATGGCGTTCGCCTCGTCGCACGCACTACCGTTTGCTGCGCGCACGGGCGCGTTCGGTGCACACGCTTTTGCGAGACGTTGATGAGGCATAGCGGTCTATGGTACAGAGGAGCATTGGCGGTCGGAGTCACACCGTTAAATGACCGGGTAAGCACGGGGATTTAACTTAACAATGAAAATAGGTTTGTGCTGTATGACTATATTTACCAGAAGTACCGTTCTGTGTGGACAAAGAATGACGGCTCCCCGTGGAACGCACGTCCGCCCCGGTCCGCGAGTCGCTCGGTACTGCCGTTTGCCCTTGGCACGAGGGAAGGTCTCAGCGTTCTCTCGCGTCTAAGTTGCAAAAGTTCCGTAATTCGGAAATTATTTTAATAATAAGAAGCTAAGAGCAGCTCTAAATTCACATATTAATTATTAATAATTAACCTGATTGGCCGATACTCTTTAATAATTATGGTTAACAAATTCATGTAAATTAATTTTAAATATTAAGAGTCACACCAGAGACTGTTTGTCACTTGCTGACTGCTCCAGTGGCTAGTCACACATGCTATATGATTAAGTTGTACCTAATGAAGAGTTGTGGTTAATGTGATATTTTACTATCCTTGCCAACCTCCCTGGCGTAGTCGGATGCACAACGGCTTAAGGTGCGAGTGGTTTTGGGTTCGAGTTTCGGGTAAGGAATGGGTGTTAAATTACGTACTGTACGCGTAGCAACGAACAGTCTTTCCTCAAAACAATATTTAATTTCTGTAATTATGTGTGTTTTAGATTTTTATTCAAGTATCACATCCATGAACATTTATCTATTATTCTTTGGACTCTGAAGTTTGTTTATTTTTGTTCATGTTGGCTATATGTGAATTTAATTTTCTTTCTGTATGCCTCTATGCTCGTTGCTTTCTGTGTACAATATTTACAAATAGTTTGTTTTTAACGTTAATGTGGTGGCAGGTATTTACATAATTTTTATATTTAAAATTAGTCAGTTTACAACATAATGATTATGTTTTAACGTATTTTTCATCGTTATACTGAGTATCCTTTATTACTATTAATTACTGCCATATTGTAATAAGTTTGTTGATTTAGGCTCAATGAATGTTTAAATTTTGTAACAATTAAATAGATGCATTTTGTATTAGTGCAGACTGCAGGGACGCGACGCCAAAAAAAAGTAAGTCTTCGTGGAGCCATTGATTAAGTATGGCATGATCTAGGCTTGATGCCTACTTAAAAAGTCTTTAACGTCAGGAGATGGCCTAATATCAAGATTTGTACTTGAGGATAATCCGGTGACGTTTGGCTACGAATGGAAAGATAAATCATACTAATCATGTTTGATATTGGCTTGAAATACCTGAATAATTCCGAGCATCGTAGCAAGTTTTGGATCTATTTCGGATATTTATTTGACAAAGCCTTGAAAATTAGTTTTTGGTGACTTAATTTGGTTGTAAGGTGTCCCAAGTTATTAAGCCAATGACTTACGTTACGCGTGGAATTTTTGGTTAATATTTACTTGGGCGGTATTTCCGAAAAAAAATGTTAAAAATCCGAAAATACCTTTATTATATGCTCTTCAACTTCCTCTTTTCATTAAAAGCGGCGGAGATTAGAAATTCCAAATACTTTAGGAGATATCGAATTTTTAAATTTCAGCACAAAACCAGCGCATTCCTGTGGCGTGCGTGCACTATTGTTTCTTGTTTACGTACGAGTATTTTTTTTATTGGATAATGATGTCACGTGATTGTTCGTGATAGGCCAGAATTCAAATTAACTAATACGTGATCATTTAGTTCAATTATTGTTTAAAACGGTGTTTAATTACCGCCTCCAACTTAGGTGAGTTTTTAACGTTTCTAATTTTAAAGTCTTATTTGTTATTTTGATATTGTTGCGCAAGTAATAAGTAACAAAAAAATTTACGTCAGTTGTTACTGTACATCCTTTGTTACGGGTTTGTTAGGTAAGGTCAGTTACATTATAAATAATTTAAAACTAAGGAATAATTAAAATTAATTCACATTATTTTTAATATCACCTTAGTTTGAAAGTATTTATAATGTAACTGACCTGACTTAATCGACCATTTTAGTTTACTGTTCACCCTTTGTCCGGGTTTGTTTGGTCAGGTCAGTTACATTATAAATATTTTAAAACTAAACAGCCATTAAAATTAATTCACAAAATAATTTTTAATGTCGGCTTAGTTTGAAAGTATTAATAATGTAACTGACCTGACCTAATCAACCATTTTATTAATTACGCATTCACGATTCACGTATTCACGTCTCACGAACACACGGCAAAATAACAAAAATGCCGCTCGAATGGTTCCACAGGTCTTGTATTGCAAAATTAAAAAATTCGATATCTCCTAAAGTATTTGGAATTTCTTATCTCCGCCGCTTTTAATGAAAAGAGGAAGTTGAAGAGCATATCATAAAGGTATTTTCGGATTTTTAACATTTTTTTTTGCAAATACCGCTCAACTACATATGATGAAATTTAAAAATTTGATATCTCCTAACGTATTTGGAATTTCTTACCTCCGCCACTTTTAATGAAAAGAGGAAGTTGAAGAGCATAAAATAAAGGTATTTTCGGATTTTTAACATTTTTTTTCGGAAATACCGCCCAAGTAAATATTTACCGAATTTTTTTGTTTGAAGTTCACCATATTATTATTGGCACAGACTAAACTGATATGTTAAAATCTACATAAGTAAGTATACTTTGTCGACAAACCCAGAGGTTAGGGATGAGAATCTCAGTGTGACCGACTGAAGCTAGTTTTAGTAAATATAAACATGTTAGATGGTTTTCGTACAAACTGACGTGTACCATGAAAGTTTTGCAGTCATGATTATATTCAATCATAAAAACATTAATCACAGTCAATTTTAAAACTGACACTCCTATAGCTAGGTTAAAGGTTATTTTTATTACAAGGAACTGTTTGAGTAAGGTTTGTTTCAACATAATTGAGTAATGTGAATTGGTGTATTTTTCACGTATACATCATTTTCAACCATTGTTTTATGTACATGATGGTATTATGAATGATTTAATCTAATGGTTTTGTTTATGTGTTATGTTGATTGAAGTATTTTGTTGCATGTTAATTCAATTTAACGACACTATTAAAATTCTTTTATGTTGAATATTTTGGGTGATTTGCATGTAATAAGTGTTGAAACAATATGACCGTGCAATTACATAGGTACCTGTTTGTATATACTTATATTTGTTCAAATTAATTTTGATTTCATGAATAATATTAGGAACATGGCGCCCGTTTTTTTCTCTCTCAGTTCTGGCTACAAATATTAGAAATGTATCACACTCAGATCACATAAATTCACACTCTACACTTTGTAAGTAAACGTAATTGATTTATCGAGGTGGTAGCAGTTGTGGATCACATTGTGTAGGCGTACAGTACGGATATTTGATTGATATGATAATAATTAACAAAAAAAATGGCTTCGACTAAGAAAAGGCATCTAGTGTTGATTGTGGGCGGAAGCCGAAAACCATTCAACCAATTAAAAAAAAAAATTTCCAAAGTAGATAAATGAACTGTGTGCATTGTTTTGACATACCTATAAAACAATTTTGCAAAAGTGTAGTAATTACTAAATATATTTATTGTTTATGTCATGTAATCATTTTAATTCAAAACTTTACAGTTATGGCTTTAGCAGTAGCTGATCCATTTGGTTTAAAATTTTATAGATTCATATTTTAAAGTAAATGGAGGCATCACTGTAAACATAAGTACTGATGGATGTGTTGGTTGACAGTTTAGCTGAACAGTTTAGTTTCTCAAGAGCCGAAAATTTTTTTTCAAGTATCTTCATCATTCAACAGTAGTTGTCTGTAAGTATAAACATGAAAATCCTTTTTAAATACTTAAAATGTACACCAGGATGGTGCATTCGAAGTATCTAATAATAGCTTTGTAAAAATAATTGTGTTGGGATATTGCAGATAAATGAACATAATCATTGCTTGTATGCAGGCCCGGACTGGCTCCTTCTGGGGCCCTCGGCCAGAAACTGAAAGGGGCCCCCTACCCGGGGGGGGGGGGGGGGGGAGCAGGGGCGTTCCCTCCGGAAAATGTTTAGAAATTATGCGCCTGGAAACAGCATTTCATTCTATTTTAAGGCTTTAAACGTAAATGAATTTTGATAAAAATTTTTGAACAAAATATATATTTTTAAGTAAGTAGGTAATTGTATTGTTTCCACTGATTAATTAAAACAAAACTTCATATGCCTTTATAAAACAGAAATTGGTGAAACTTACAATAAGTTATTAAAATAAAAATATAATAGGATTAGAAAATTATCAACAAGGAAACCAAGCCGAATTTTACTACTGTATACTGTATTATATGCAAGCTAAATTAATAATTATTTATAAACTACATACAGATTTATATAGATCCCAGATTGTGTGAGATCAAAAAGAACAGAAAAAGCACATGACTAACATTGACAACATCGTTTCTTTTCGAAGCAGTTGACACCTATAGGCTTTTCTGGTGATTTTTTTCCCCTGATGCTGACTCAAAATCGTCATCTTGATCTTCACTGTCTGTGTATTTTTCACCCACAATTGTTTTTTTTTTTTTTTTTTTTTTTTTTTTCAATTTTATCTTCCTGTATGAAATTGCTGTACTGAGCTGCAAACTGTTTCAATTCTATCAGTACCCTGCTTATGTCAACTTTACACAGTTTAGAGATGCTTGAAAGGGCTTCTGCAGGAAATTCATCAAGCTTCAAGGTAAATATGTAGTTTAGCGGTATTTGCGAAATTTTTTTTTTAAATATCCGAAAATAATTTTATTATATGCTCTTTAACTTCCTCTTTTCATTAAACCCGGTGGAGATAAGAAATTCCAAATACTTTAGGAGATATCACAGTTCTTATTTTGCAATACAAGACCTGTGCAATAATTTGACCGCCGAAATTTTTTATTTTGCCTTGTGTTCGTGAATGCCTAATTAATTAAAATGGTCGATTAGGTCAGGTAACTTAAGTTACATTATAAATACTTTCAAACTAAGCGGACATTAAAAATAATGTGAATTAATTTTAATGGTTGTTTAGTTTTAAAGTATTTATAATGTAACTGACCTGCCCAAACAAACCGGGACAAAGGATGAACAGTAGGAACTCACGTAATTTATTCTTTATTTATTACTTGCGCAACAATATCCAAATAACAAATAAAACATTAAAATTTGAAAAGTTAAAAACTCACCTAAGTTAGAGACGCGTACAATTCCTTTGCCATTAGTAGAAAATGATGTAGTCATTCACCTATGTCACGAAAAAAAAAAAAATAATACCTGTAAACAAGAAACAAGGCTGAACGCCGCATGAATGCACGTAGGTATTGTAATGAAAATTAAAAAATTCGATATCTCCTAAAGTATTTGGAATTTCTTATCTCCGTCGGGTTTAATGAAAAGAGGAAGTTAAAGAGCATAGAATAAAAGTATTTTCGGAATTTTTTTTTTTTTAACAAATATCGCCCAACTATGAAAATTAAAAAAATCAATATCTCCTAAAGTATTTTGAATTTCTTATCTGCGCCAGGTTTAATGAAAAGAGAAAGTTAAAGAGCATATAATAGAAGTATTTTTGGATTTTTAACATTTTTTTTTCCGCAAATACAGCTAAACTACATATTTACCAGCTTCAAAATACCAAGTATTAAATTTCTTTGGATCCAACCAGGAAAAGTCTTGTAAAATTTCTTTGTTCGGGAAAAATCTCTCTTCGATACTTATCCTAGCACAGTCTAAAACAGTGAAAAAAATCAGTCTGTAGCTTTGAGTAGTTGCGAGTTCAGAAGCTTCGTCTTTAGATTTTTCCCCAGGCATCATATTCTTCTTTGACGTTCTTTTATTGTTAAAGTCTAACTGAATTGCAATGTCAACTTCGTTATGTTTAACTTTACATTGAGAGCACTGGCATATGTTTTTGTTTTTGAGTACAAAGCTTCAAAGTGTACATCATTTCTTTTATTTTTCACTTGCTGGAGTAGTGTTTGAACCAGGTCCCAAGCGATAGAGTAGTCAATATTTTTACTTTGCAAGTACTTGGAAACAGGGGAAGTAACTAAAAATAAATCAAGCAATACAAAATACATGAATGGGTTCTCAAATTTAGACCAATGACTTATCAAATTCCTTGCTGTGAATTTTGATTTACAGTCAAAACTTCCAACTGATATTTTTTGTAAAACCGACATAAAAATAAATAATTTTGCAGTATTGGAATTTTCTTCACAATTCAAACACTCTTCATCAACAATTGATGAAAGAACTTTGTGTTTGCTCCACCATCGCCTCGCTCCTATTTTTTGTAACCTATACATATTGTCATGTTCAGTGTGTTTTTTCTTTGTTTCGTCTTCCCACACTGCCATTCTTTTGTGCGACAAATTTAGAAAAACTGCTCTCTCTTCAACCAAACCAAATAAGTTTTCTGCTTGCAGTATTTTAACAGTCGTATCAGCAACAACTACTAAGTTTAGCACATGTGCCATACAATGTGTACATAAGATCTCCATTGTCCTTGAGATTGGCTTGCAGGCCGTTGGAGCATCCTTTCATGTTACTAGCTCCATCAAAAGAACAAGCAATAATATTTGATGTAGCTATGCCACATTTTGCTGGAGTAGATTTCACAAGTTCATACAAAGTAAGCCCACTTGAATCATCAACTACTGTCATATCTAAAAGTTTTTCATATATTTTTCCTTGCATTACATAGGGAACGCATATAGCCAACTGATCCATTACAGCAACATCATGTGCACTATCTACCATGACGCTGTAATTTATGCTATTTTGAAGCTCGTTCAAAATAATTTTACGACCTATTGAGCTTATTACTTTGATCAACTTGTTGATAAATATTTTCAATAAAAATGTCAGTAAAGAACCTTGTCCAATGGACGTAGGCCTTTGAGTGTTCTTTCCTGTGGCTATTCTCTTCTTTATTATTTTCTTTTGAAGATTTTTGCTTTCTTCAATACACACCATAATTGGCCACCAACATCATAAGTTCCAGAAAATTTCCATGGTTTTCCACAGAGCCAACCGTATACACTCCTGCTTTATCACCTCTATAGGCGATTCTTTGCCTTCCAATAAATAAAACAATGTCAATCAAACGTTGCAAAGCCAGTCTCCTGGTCTGAACTTCTTTTTCTCGCTTTTTTGTTTGGTTTGGTAGCTAAAAGAGTTGAGATGTCAAAACCTTTTTGGCTTTCAAAAGCTGCTGTCACCGCGAGTTCGTGGTAATGAGAGTCTTCATGAATCTCAATAGCATACCTGCCAACCTTTCCGATTTTTCCGGAAGTCTTCCGAATTATAACTGCTCTTTACGATTTTCCGAAATTGTCTGAATTCTTCCTATTTTTGTAATTAAAATAGCTTCGCGGTAAAAAAAAGTCGGTGTCTTCCAAATCGATTCAACATTCATGTCGATCGATGTATCGCATGTTGTGCTCATGACTATTGATTGTTTTTTTCTCTCCATTACACAGTTCTACAGAGAGTACGTCGTCGCTTGTTTGACGGTTATTTAAGATATGTGATTTTGATTTATAATTTACGAGCTGCTATTACGTATTAAAATTTTAATTTCAAATACATTTAAACTGGCAAAATACGTTGTGGTCAACGAGTGCAACGTGAAACAACTGTTTACGAATTTGTTTACTTTGTTACGGGCTATTGCCGTTGCCTCGTTTAGGCGTTTGTGACAGGTTATGAAGCACAAACTTTCTGCATTATGTTTTCAAAGATGAGTACGAAAAAACAATATTATTACCAGACATTCCGTGATACATATAGTGCAGAGTTTCCATGCATTTTAAATTCTGACAAAGGGGAAAGGTTTGGATTTTGTAAGATATGCAGATGCGACATCAACATATCGCATGGTGGTAAAAGTGACATCAGCGTGCACATCAAACGTGCGAAGCATTTATCCAACGTAAAATGCCAAGAAGATAATCACAAACTTTCAAGGTTCTTTGTTAAATCTGGGGGTGCAGATCTAGACATTACGCGATCTGAGTGTTTATTTACTTCGTTTTTGATAGAGCATAACATTCCTCTAGCGGCCGCAGATCATGCAGGTGCGCTTGTCAAAAAAATGTTCCCAGACTCGGAAATTGCCAAGAAATATGGATGTGGGCGTACCAAAACTTCTGCTATTATGAAAGAGATGGCTTCGGATGCAAAATCCGGAGTAGAGCAGTACTTAAAAAGTTGGCTGTTTTCAGTCGCAACTGATGGTAGCAACGATACTAGTTTTCTAGCAAAATTCTTATCGGAAGCCAAGATATATTCTGTGAGTTGTATTCTTGTGTGAAATATTGTGCTGATCTTCAAGTATCACAGTCAAAATGTAACACACAAATATTTTTTAATGTAGCTATAGCTTATTTGATAGTGGGTGATTTGTGTAATTTAGTTGTATTTTAGCAGTACAAGTCTGCATTGTAGCCATATATGTAATTTTTTTTGTCGAAATTGGTAATTTTATTTGTGTTTAATAATCTTCCTAATTCAGATTTTCATAGGTTGGCAGGTATGCAATAGCTTTGTAAACATGTTTGGGAGAAACGTTGTGACCAATAATAAAGGTAGAATCTCTATGATCTTTACCTCCAAACGCCATGCAACAAGAGCAGTACACTTTGTTAAGCTGAACTGAGTATGATAACCATTTTCTGTGAACTTTATCACCATTTGGCAGAAGTCGATAATGCAGCTTTGAAGGCTCAAATGGCAATTTAGTTCCTTTTCCTTCTTTCGCTTGAATTGGGTTTTTCTGAGTTACACTGGTTTTCTCCCAAATAATTGAGTTAATTATTACTTGTGTTACAAGTTTTTATCTACTACCACCTGCCCTTTGTTTATCCTTCATCAAAATGTCATTCTTGCACACCATGTATCTATTTGTTTTTTCTTACAACGTTAACTAGGTACTGAATAGAAATTCCTCATTTCAAGTGGAACCAGTGGACTCAATACTATAATGGACCTGTACATCCAACCATACATCATGTAATTATTACAGTGTTCAAACTGTACCACTAAAAACAAAAAAAAAAGTATTCTATTGCTTGCCTAAACAAAATTCCCACGAATGTATATTGCTACAATTGGCACATGTAAACAAGAACATTGCTAGTCTGACTCTGAAATGAAAATTGACGTGATTAGATGCATCCTCTTAATGACTGAAAAGTGAATGAACACAACTTGTGATATCTAGTAGGAAATGTCTTGTGACAGAAAGGAGCAAAAAATTTTTATACTTCACATTGCATATCAGTTTTGAACATATTTATTTGCTTGAGCATTACAATCTCTACCCTTGACAGTCTGCATTGTAAAAAGTTTAATTTTATTTTCTTTGAAACAATAAATACAGCAAAAGCAACATATAAACTGAATTTAAGAAAACACTAATTGGTGTATCAGTATTTAAAAAAAAAATTTCTAGTTCTTCACATTGAAATAACATTTAAAAATTATTTTATTTCACTGGAGGGATGATATAGCTTGGCTTTTTTTTTAACACGTTGAATAATGCAAGATAACATTTTAATTTTAACATATAGGTATTCATACAACAAAGTCCAACAATTTCAAGTGTTTCATACTGTTAAGATTTTAATTACTTAAAATTTATGAACGTTAAATTTATCGGGAAGTATGTCATAACATCACTCAAAAACATTAAATGCTCGTTCATTTGGCCGCTAACTCTTATTACAATCTAGAATACAAATATTAATTGAATGTAGGACACTTTTTAGTTATCACCTACACATGAAAAACACCAATACTGAAGGAGATATGGAAACTAAACTTAATTAAGACCTGTTAGTATTACTGGATTTCTATTTTTTTTAAAAAGTGAACACAGAAGCACCTGTCATACTATTAAATAGTATGACTTACCGTAAGGTTAAATAGTTGGTTAATACTGATGTAGATCTAAATTGTATTTTTTATTTATTTTATTCTGCTATGCTGTTTCGTGTAACATATCCTCACATGAGTTAATCTCATGTCCCTAAACCCTTTGTTTGAAACACTTAATAAAGGAAAAAAATATTTTGTCTTTAGGAAACACACTTAAACAATATTTAAGTCATGACATTTAAATGCCAGCATTTTTACACATTTAAGGTGAAAACAGAAAAATTATTTCATTTAAATTTTTTATCTCCTAGGCAGCTTGTCTGTTAAGGCTGGAAACATTAGACTAGATTTTTCTGAGTACAATCGTTGAAACAATTTGGTGTTTTTATATATATGCAAGTTGCATGTTTAGGTATATATGGAAGGTCACTTAAAGATGTGCTTAAAAAAACATCAAAAAATCTTAAGTATATAAAATGAGAGTTATTTGAAAGACAAGGTTACTTAACAAGCCCACACACAGTTATTTGATTATTTAAACTTCCACATTGTCACAAGCAATTTTTTTTTCTCCACATTTTAATGATGGCTAGAAGAGTAAGTCAAAATAAGAAATGTACAAAAAAAGTCATGGTAGTTGAAAGTAGAAGCAAAAAATGATAAAAATAAGAGCATTTAGAAAAAAAAAATATGTGTACTCTTCACTTTGTTGGTGTTCCCTTGTTGATAAAACAGATATTGAGTCTGGTCAGAAGCCAACCTACATAGAGAATTATCAAATATGAATTAGTTTTATGCATGAATTTACAAAAATTAAAATACAAATTTTTGATAGTTTCTAAGTACCATAGAGCATCTTGACACCTTTTCAAGTACAACCTCTCTTTAATCTTCAAGTGAATTGATATTATAATTCATGTGTTCTCATGTTGCAAATAAACTTATAATTAGAGACATGCAAAATTCGCGGATTCATTCCGCGATAGGCTAGCATCAAAACAACTATACCTTCGTACCGCTTCTGCGATTGGCCCACATTTTATCCAGGGAACTGTGAGCCAATGGGAAACACTGAACCAAGAAAGTGCCGAATTACGGACAGCCTAGTTGAGACGTCACACGCGTCAGTAGCCAATGAACAGGTGTCATTTCCGCGAGTATATAAAGGACTGTGGAGTCTATCCTAGAGGTCGATGAATCCGCGAATTTTGCAGGTCTCTACTTATAATATGTAACTCGGACACAAAATGTAATGTAGAATTCTTTAAAATAATGCAGAGCGTGATAAAAATACGCAAATTTTGTTTTCACCTACATTTCTGGACACAAAATCACATGTAGTATCTATTCCCGCCATTAGAATTCAACTGTTGAAGCAGTTAACGTTTACTGTTGAATCATTCATGTGCAGACTGAAATTTTAAACCCTATAATGAAACTGTTCTGATAAAAGCCAATAAAACTGGAAAAAAATACTAAACTCCCAGCTTTGGAACTAATTTTCGACAAGGAATGTTGTTGAAATTATACCCATCTTGTTAATATTTGTTAAACAGTTAATACTTTAACATTTCCCGTAGTCGACTTCAGATGGCAGCACCATGGTTGTTACAGATTTACGTTCCTTGACTTGTCGCATTCACGAAATTACTGCCACCAATTGCAGTATACTGAAAGTTAAGATGTTACACTTAAAAAAAAACCTGTAGGTAGAGAGTGACAGCAATATTGATGGTAACACATTTATAAAGTGAACTTCCATGCATATATTTACCAATCACACATCAAATCACTTGAATGGGCTGCCCGAAACAGTGCAAATACAGTGTTTCACAGTTTTGAGATGTATAATTTTAAAATTTTGTAAAGTATATGCTGAATTAAAAAAAAAAACAATCTACTAATAAAAGTATGCTGGTACCTCTGTTTTGTAATTTTAAGTACCTAATATATAATATAAACAATGATTTTACGATTTTATGCAGATTCTTAAAGCAACAAATTAAATTTACAAAAAAAATAATCATTTAGTTTTGAAAAAGCAGTTTGGTATTACTTTTTTCAGTGTTTCCAGGTTTTTGTACCTGTGGTAACTGTATAGTCATACAGTGGCTTTCATTCAACTGCAAAACTGCTTCCTGAATAATTGGTTAAGATAAATTATTACAAACAGATTAGCTCCCTCACTGATCTATTTACCATTAGGCAAATTTTCTTATTTAATAGCTCACTTGAGAGTCAGTCATCTTTTTTTTTCCTTATGCAATAATATAAATTTTTCCTACTTTTTGTTTCGGGTGTTTTATACATGGCATAGCTTTTTCCATTCTCAATAATGTATGGTAATAATAATAAAAATTAATAATAAGACTGCCATTCAAATAACTAGCAGTATGTATGGTAAAGCATATTAAATAAACATTTCTATGCAAAAGATCTGCAAAAATTCACTTACAAAATCACTTAAAAAATAATTTGCTTTGTATGTAGTGAGCTGATAAAAAAAAACAATTCATTGTATATTCGAAACATGTTTTCACAAACTTCAGTTTAAGCACTAGCCACAAAATACTCGCTAGTAATGAAACAACACAGAAAGATTCAAAAATAGGTCCAAGCCATATCTGCACTCATGCAAAGTTCATAAAACACTGGACAAATTTTATTTTAATTTAATATCAATGGTATAGAACCTCTCAACTGTTTTTTTTTTTTTTTTAAATATTTTCAGTGTTAACATTAGGCAACCATGGATTTAACATGATTTCAACAAACACATATATTATTTTATTCTAACTAATCCATACACAATATGGAATTAATCATAGTAATTCTTATGTAGCAGCTAACAATATTTATAATATTAACATGAATGTTAAATACTAGCAAAACAAATATTGTTCTCTTTTTTTTTTTGACAATTTACAACTGTTTTTCAATAGACAGTAAACAATTTTTTCTAAGTATATACACAGAATTACTTTGTCTTACAAATAAAAAGTTTTCATACACACTGTAAGAAATGTTTTTTATTCATCGTGTACCATAATTTCTCTCTCTGAAAGTTCAAAATTTTGTGCCAACCATTTTAAAATTCACAGCACTGGATTTTTGGAAACCATTTTACCTCTTCTTGGTGTGTATGCTTGTACATAATTCTTTTATAACTACAGAGTTGATTGTGCATTGTTCTTGCATAACCTACGTGCATTGTGTCACAGCAACGATTTGGCACTAGTGTTCGTATCACAAGTCTGAACAAAATCACATTTCCCTTGAACGTGCAAGGCCTTACAAACACGCATTTATACATAAAAACATAACATATGTATAATACCAGGACAATGCAAGTTATTAAAGTTATTGTAAAATAATTTATGTAAAATACTTATGCTGGATTTTGTCTTTACTAATAAAAATAAATGCTTCTAATGCTGACTTCAATAACAAACTATTTTTTTCCAGAAATGTAGTACGTACTCTATTAGATATACATGTAATAGTTATTTCATGAAATGAAATGTTAGTGATGCCCGGTCTATGTCTAACAGTGCTCATGGCTGCCAATACACAAACACAACAAGTCTTCCATCTCAAACGGTGGTGCACTTTCTCTCGCTGAAAGCAGCTCACGCCCTACCTAGTAATTACATTAAAAACATTTAAAAACACTCGCATGCAAGAGTATGTAGGTTAAACAGTTAAGTGAATAGCTGGTGACAGCAAAAATACAATATCTATACGTCATATAGTACTAACATTGTGGATTCTTGGAGTTGATGACGAACAGTAAATTACTTCCATTTGTTTAATGTACACACAAATATATATGACACGTACACATTTATATTTTAATATTGACCACATCAAATTACAATAAAGTATGTATGTCATCTTTGCTACCTATTCTTACTAATTTTTTAACTTCCAAATAATTATATTGCATTCTCTTAGCAATAAACTGCCTTTTGTGGATAGACTAAAAATGGTTGATTGGTTCTCTAGTAGATGTGTTTTCTGTTACAGTTAATTTGTCAAATTCTTTTTTTTAGTTGATGATAAATTCATGCAGACTTTTGTAAAATAACAAATGGCAGATGCAGTGACTTGGTAAAAAAAAGTAAACTCTATTTGATTGATTGGGGAAAAAATCTGTTTGTCAATGTTACAATCACATGTATTATTCTTTTTAATTGTTCTCTACCAACTAATTATAAAACTACAATTATTTATACTTTTAGTTATTATATATAATAATGAGTTAATTATTTATCTACATCTATTCTATGCCTATCATTTTTAAGTATTTATTTTAACAGCGTAGTAAAGTATTAAAAATTAAACTAGTAAAATTTATAGGCATACCTCAAATTATCAATGAATGTATTATATATATATGTATCTACTATGTATATGTGTATATATTCATACACATGTGTGTATTTTTGTAACAGATATTAAAGGTGCTGTAAATCAGTATACACAGGTATATATTATGCAGAACGATGTTTACAAGTATTGTTTTATATATACTAAATGAACAGTGTTGTGCAAAAAAATCAGTGAGGACACATACACAGTCGATTATAATAATGTAAGTGAAGTGTGGAAAAGTGGTTAGACTTCTCCGTTGTAAGGGCATGCAAGTTACAGTGTGAGTGAAACGACAAGTATAAGCACTAATGTAAGCACGTGACAAAACGACGCTGCGTGCGCGAAGCAGCGAAACTGCACCACCGCTTGCCCGCGGGGGACGGGACCCGAGTCCTACAGCTGCCTGGGTCGTGCTATCCGTGCGGCGTACGTCACAGGGGCTCAGTTTGTGAACGCTCGCGCAGTGATAGGTGAAGCGGTACGACTCGGGTCTCAGATGGTCCTGTGCTCTTCCCCAACCCCCTCTCTCCCCCCCCCCCCCCTCACTATTATAACTGAACCACTTTATGGCAGCAGCTTGCGAAATATGCTTCACTTCTTTACTGTGGGAACATCAGTTGAAATAAATAACGCAATTGTTGATTCCGGACGAACGTTTTCGGTGACTTCGTGAACGGTATGTAGATGAAAGACATTCGCAGTTTGTTCCAGCTGTGAGTCAACAGTATGAACAGCTCTGCCCCTCTTGAATATTCACGCAACAACTTGACAGACAATTAGCATTCTCACTCAAGCAGTCGTTAAAACTAATTACTTTGGGCTGGTATACTATTCTCAAAAAATTTGTAATTCTGTAGAGCCGAAATAAGTTTTTTTTTATCGGTGTAATTAGGCCACGTGATTGTTAATGTTTTGCTACGTATTTGATTTTTTCCATGAGCTGGTGCTTAGTAGTGCACAGTTTTTGTTTACTGTGTCATCTACGTTTCGTTCGCGTCAAACAGGGACGGCATGGAGCATGGGGAGCATACCGTCTGGACTACATGAAGGACAGGTGAAGATAACTGAGGTGCTGGCAGAACGTAGGTGAATTAGAGTTGGGAAGGAAGGAAAGCAGTTTTAAAGTATTTTCAGCCAGCTACCCACTGTAGAGATCCTATCCCGAGACAAAGTTGATGCAGGAATATCAAAAGACAGAGGTTGTTGGTTGAAGTATGATGAAAACCTCAAGCTGTACGTAAATACTGGTGTCTCACATTCCAGTTTTACACTATTTACTAATTCTTGTTGAAATTTTAATAGTAACAAAAATGTAAATCAGTATAACAAGATTTTCTGCGTGCTTATTTTCTACTGTTAACAATATTTTAATTCAATGTTCCAAGGTGAAACATATTTCAAACTGCAAATTCATATATATCTCCTCCAAACTTATCAGGCTATTTTTAATGAATTTTTCAATCAGGTATGCATTACAAAAATCATTAAAATCATAATTTTACTTTGGCTACTTTAATAGTTGCTTTATGTAAACAAGCAAAAGTAGTAGGCCTATACAAATGCAGACACAATAGTATTTAATGAACAGTCATAAAAATTATATAAACAAAATTAACTATCTCTAACATACATGGCAATGTAGGAACACCATAGGCCCACTTGTAACTCGTACATGACTAGAACCTGATTCACACACTGACAGTTGCAAACTAAGACTCGCACACATTCATATTTCCTAATGCACTTTGTGCATACTTAAACTTTCTTCGTTTTCGTGTTCTCGTCGTCAGTACCGCACTGACTTGAAGATGGCGGCTGTTTCCAAAGATCCAGGGTGTTGCAGCGGGAGCTAGCTATAGGTAGCCCAGGGTCGCGTAAGTTTTAACAAACGGTGCATCCACCTTACAGCTTTCCCTGCCAAGAAACATTTAGCACATGAAAAAATTACTTCATTATTGCACCAAAACATTTTTATAATATTCAATTGCTTATAATTGTAAAAAACAAATCTACTGTTGATAATATATGATTAAGTAATGTACATTATTGGAGTTTAGTATTGGTGATTCTTCTTTAATTAAAAACTTTTGGAATTTTAATACAAAATCATATCAGTATTTGAGCTTAAAAAAATTTATTTTTATAAATTATTAAACTTAAAAGTATCATTATTTTTATGTTTCTAACAGTTTTGGAAGTAATTAGATTTTTGATCAATATGAATATAATGAAAGATGGTCTTCTGTATCTATACGTACTACATATTTGACTCAATTACAATTACAGTAGTAGGGTAGGTGATATTGTGAAAAACATAACATTAATTTTTGATTTTGATAAGAAATTTTGCTAATGAAAGTCATGAAGACGGTAACATTTGACTAGTATGTGCGAGTGCTAAAAGAGAATTCACTTAAGTACATTTATAAAATGATTTTACTTGTTAGAATTAAAAACAATTCTTCTTAGAATGCAAGCTTCCAAATATTTCATTATCACTTCCAATTTTTGAAGTTATACTTTTTTAGGTGTGTTATGAAAAAATGATGTGAGTGAAATTTTTGTGATGTGTGCGCACCATGCAACATTTTCATAGGATGAAAAAAAAAATCTACATACAAATAAAAATTATGTATGTGTTTCAAATCTCATACTTAGTGATAAAAATGGTGTCTATATATAAACTTTTTCATGTGTATTTTCAAGTGTATTTATATACGTGAAGTTATGTTCCCATATGTTTAATTTACTTGTATTATAAGTGAAAACACTATTATTTAATAAATAGTTACAATTAATAAATTAGAATGAATAAACATTCAACATATTTACTGATTTTCATTATTAATTAAAATAAACATTATTTTTTTAAATTAAATTAATTTTATATGCATGTTAAATTAATACTGAATACTGAGTACATATTTATTATTTTTATTTTGATTAAATTTATACTTTACAACTGTATTTATATCACTCCAGTCCTTTTATTTTGTACCTATTAATTATTTACATGCAAAAGTGAATTTTTTCCTATGCTGAGTAGCCTTCTAAAATATGTAGATAAGTATATGCACCCATTATTTTTTTTAATGTTAAATAGAGTAATTATAAATAATATACTTTTATTGCCACACACATGGAAATGGCATTACTTTGAATTTAACTTAACTAAACATGTGTTTTTTTTATATTTCACAGTATAAAGGACTTGTCACAGTTGTGTGAACAATTTCGTAATTAAAAAAAAAAATCATATTTCATACGTTTTTGAATGATTCTTGCAATGAGAAAAATTGATTTATAACATTTTTAAGGACATACCCCATTGCACCAGCAATAGCGTATGTTCATAAAAATGTTTAATATCCTATTTCATTTTCACTAAAATCCAGAAACTATTTTTATTTTCAATGTTTTTAAAGGCTAGTAATATTTGCTCAACGCTAATGGTGAATGATAATAACTACATATGCATGCTTGAAAGATGACATTTTTGATAACTGGAATGAATATGAAAAGTTTATTATAAAATACGATAAATAAGATAGTGATAGATATGTTTAAGGAAACAACTGAGGCATGTGTAATCATCTTAAACCTAATTTATTTTATTTTTTGAAGTTATACTTCTTTAGGTGTGTTATGAAAAAATGTTAGTGAGTTTTTATGATTCACGTGCAACATGCAATGAAATTTTTAAAGGACGAAAAAGTCTACATACAAAAAAGAAGTTACAAGACAAAAAAATGATATATGCGCTTTTAAATCTTCTACTTTAGTGATTAATATTGGATACTTGTCAGTTACATTAAAAACATTTATTTATTGTGAATATTAGTGATATTAATTGTGTTTATTAACTTTTCAGTTTTATTTATACATGTTAAGTTTTGTTCCCAAATGTCTTATTTATTGGCATTATAAATTATTAAATTAGGATAAACATTCAGTGCATATATTTATTACCATTATTAATTAAAATTATTTCATTTATTTTACTAAAATAAATAATTAAATTGATACATTGAGTATTTATTTATTTTTTAATTTGATTGAATTTATACTTAATCACTCCAAGTTGTTTTATTATTGTATTTTTATTAATTTAGTGTATGCAAAATTAAAGTTAGTGCTTTTTTTATACTAAGTACGTATGACTTCTAATGCGCGTACATAAGTACATAAACCCTTTTTTTTTTAAATTTAATTTTATATTTAGATTTAAACCAGCAATTAGGCTTCCACACAGTGGCAAGGAGACTTCCCCCTACTTCACTATTCCACACCTTTAAGCTTTCTCCATATGCCCTTTGCCCCTTTCACTTCCAATACCCTCCCCTCAAGCCCTTTCAACTCACGTCCGGTCATGTCCTGTCCTGTCACGTCCTGTCCTGTCCTGTCCGGTCACGTCCTGTCCTCGCCTTCTCGCTTCCTTTATTGTACCTTGTTTGGCTCCCGCTCCTCCGTCACCAAGTATTGGTCTCGTACCGCAGCCACATTGTGTGCATTGAAACTGACTAGTCTTCGTTGAGTTTGCTGGATACGGGAATAGTGGAAGCTCGGCAAACTCTCGTATTGAACTTTCACTGTTTTCCACACCCTCTGCATCTTCCACTTGTTGCAGTTGTGTTTTGGTTCAACGCAACGTTTTTCTTTCCCTCCCGATTTTTGTCACCCCTGAAGGCAGACGAACCTAAGCCTTGAAGGTTGCCCAACTCCTCGGCAAGCTTGTGCAGTCACGTGACCAAGACGGGAGTGGGTGTGACCACGTGACAGATCACGTCTCTTGAAAATAGTTCAGGCATGTATTCTTCCGCCCGCCTGCGGCATTGCTCTGGAAAGGCGGAGAGGCCCGGGCTGGACAGTATTACACAGCCCGTCTTGGGCGAACTACAGGCAGAGAAACAGACCAGCAGAGAGAGTGAGCGATGCCACTGTGCCACAGCCCTGTTCGTCGTCTGAAGCTACGTCATGCTGCCTGAAGAAAATGGACTAGCCTCTGCACCGGGTAAGAAGTTGAACACTTACAATCTTCACTTCAGACTTAGCCCGATCGAGGAGGACGAAGTAGTGCCAGCCATAAGGAACTTAGTGCAGCGGTGGAGCAAGCTAAACCTGGTAGCCCAGTGGTGAAGCTAACTCGCCCAACGAGTTGGAACTTGCAGAGCGAGCTGAACACAAAACTCGCTCATAGAAAGTGGGTAACATTAGATGCATAAAATAGCACCTGATGTTTGAAAAGTCTCGCCGGCGACATAACAGAATTTTTAGTCACCGGGTGAGTGAAGAAGCGAGCGAGTAAGGTTAGGTGCATGAAGGGCCTACGTAAATGCGTAAACGAGGTTTGTGGCGGAGCGGACACAGGCAGGCAGGCAGGCTGAGGGTGAATTACTCGAACACGAGTACAAACCATTGGCGATGACTTGTGGATGTTACCCTGACATAACGACGTTGGACCAAGACGTGGTTAGGAATGAGTGTAGTTTCGGACATGTCGTCGATGAGTTCAGGGAGATGTTGCTGGGCCTAAGTGTCCCGAGTCATCATTCTGTCTTAATCCAGTGGTTCCTGCTTCCCGTCAGCGCCATCGAAGTCCGAGTCGAGTGCTGCAGCAGTTGGGAGAGTGTCACTCGACGAGCGCAAGGAGGAGGGGGGACGACTCGCCGCGGGGCTCTGGACTGGACGACATCTGCCGGAGTATGAAGCGAGTGTGTTCCTCGATAACGCCCTGCTTTGCAAGAGGATTTTAATCATCTCTAATATAAAAGAGTAGCTGGATGTTGAGATTGTCTTTTCAGTATTAGTATGTTGTTTATAAATTGTAGTTTGTATTACGAGACGTCGCACGTAAGAGTGACGTAAGGCGGTAATTCCTGTCCCATGTTTAATTTTATTGGTTGCATAGTTAAATTGTTTTGCAGAGTTCTTTAACATTTTTTTAATGTGTAATTGTTTTAGTTACTGAAGTTACTGTACGAATATTGTAGTGTTTATTGTTTTGCGTTCAAGTCTTATGAAGAGTATTGATATTCTTAAAGATATTAAAGTCTATTGTAGTGGAGCAATTTGCAGTACAGTGTTTCAAGTCAATACACATTTTCATGCAGCCATAATATTTTCATGTTTTGCATATTGATCTTTGGTGGCACCAATAATATGTCAAAGTTTTATTAGGATTGTCAAAGTTGTTTCCTTTTTGTAAATTGATGTTGATGAGTAATTTGTTATTTTCTATTCTATGTTTATTGTTGTGTTATGAAAACATGTTGTCGATTGATCGTTTCTTGTGAATTTAGGATGTTCCAATTCTTTGTGAATAAACGTGGTTCTCACAACACAGTTTTTGTGTTCACTCATTTTCAATCCCTTGTCATCCTTCCAACACAGTCACAGTCTCTTCTCCTTCTGTGTAACATATTTCCCCACTTTCCCCAGCCCCCTACCCCTTGCCACTTCAAAATGTTTCGCCAGCCTTTCCACTTAAAACTATGTATAAATTTTCCAGAAGTAACTCCTTGGTAACTACTACAATAGGTAGTGTTTATTTGAAATCTATCTGACATGCATGATGGGTGTCCTGGTTGGTCAAGTCGGGTTCGGGGAATTCTGAAAAGTACATTGCATTTAAAAACTTTTCAATATTTTAAAATAAAGTAGTTTTTTTTAAAAAAATAAGTTTGATCGACCCTCAAAAAAAAATTTAAAAATATAGTTAATGAATGCAACAAATGAAAGGATTAAATTTTGATGTCCTAAAAATTATTTTTAGAATTTAAAACATTGTTTTAATGACATGGTACATTACAGCTAATCAAGGTGATATTAGAATAATCCCTGTCAGCAACTGCAGCAGACCTAAACCTTATCTCTTTTACACCTGTTGTCACTCTCAATATTTCTGTGCAACTCCTTGAATGATGAAAACAATTAGCAGGAATTGAAAAGTGATCTAATTAGCTGGAATACACCAAATCAATGTTCGTGGAATCATGCGCATGCACAAAGAGAGTTTTTGTGACAGTAGAAGAAAAGAAAGTAAATAAACATAACGAGTAAATAAACAAACTGTGCATTGACCCTAACCATCCGGGCGGCAAGAGCTGAGGAACACCGATCGACGGTGTACTCACTCGTCCTCCCAGGGACACACGTCGCTGCTCTTGTGGCCCGGGGGGTCGGCCCCCCAGGCGCCGGGGGAGGGCTCCTCCTCCGTCCTGGTCTGGCGCAGGGGCCCCGGGGCGAGCGACCACTTGCGGCCCGCCCCGCGCCCGGGGGCGTCCCCCGCCGGCGGCACGCACGACGCCGTCGAGTACTTCCTGACGGTCTGCATGCGCGCCACCACCCTCTCTTCGGAGGGGGCCTCCACGGACGCCTTGCGCAGCTGGTCGGACACGCCCGCCACCGCGGCGCTCGCGTCGCACTGCGAGCCCCCGGAGTTCCTGCGCGAGGGGCCCGCCCCGGGCTCGCCGCCGGCGTCCCAGGGACACACGTCGTCCTTCCTCTCCGCCGGCGGCTCCTCCTGCGAGACGTTCCTCACCGGCTCCCTGCGACACGGGCACCGACACACACCGTCATCGCGATTCCGGAACTACTTCACGTGATAGTCATCGGTAGAGACCGGAAAAATTTGCGGATCCATTTCACGATATGTCTAGAATCCAAGCAACTGTACGTTTATATTGCTTCTGTGATTGGCTTACAGTTTATCTGAAGGACTTTTAGCCGACGGGAAAACCTTCAACCGAAAATGTACGTATCGGATAGCAAGCGTCCCGGTTGACAAGTGTCACGAGTCAATAGCCGATGAGCAAGTGGCATTTGCCCTGAGTGTGTAGAGGGTTGTGGAGTCCGTCCTAGAGGTCGTCGAAAGCGCGAATTTTTTTCCAGCCTCTAGTAATCAGTAACTTCATATTCACCACAACAGAAGTTTTGCAATGTCTATGCGCACACTTGCTAAACCAGTGAATAATTTAGCAGTAATCAATGAATAATTTCCATTTTTCGAGTATAACAATTTCTATTGCTTCTGGAAACTGGTAAAACACATGCAATGTACCTATTGCAAAACCATCACAAAGTCACTTACAAATGCACACTTCCAACAATTTTTAAAATTGTAGCATGATTATCATTTAAATAGTGCAGTTTTAGGCTACATATTTTACTCATTTAATCATAATGTTTTAAATAAACTAAAAAAAACCAGATGTGTTTCCTTATCAATCATTAAATCACTTCAATACACTGTACACCTCCATTTAATCCCTACTGTTCCTTAGAAAAGTGTGTTGCAAAGGATAGATTCATAATGAGCAAGAATACAGAAAATATACAAAAAAAAAGATAGAAACCTCACATGCAAAGAATTATTAATAATAAAATATGATGCTTCAAAACAATTTTATAAAGATTAATTATTAAAAAATTACTGAGTCAAGGGAGGTTCAAGTAAAGTTCACCTCTCGGCTGAGAGGAAAGTACTTGACATTTTACAGAGCCCAGTAAGATGTAAAGAGAGAAAAGGTTTGCTGCAACTTCACCATTAAAATTTAGGCCATTGAGTGTACATACACCAGTAATGGTTTGCTGCTACGCGGCGTTTAATGGTTATCTGTGCGGTAACCTACTGAAGGCATTTGTGCACTGTCAGTGGTTCTTTCGCAAGATTTCAGCAGAGTTAGGAAGATTTAAATTTGTCGTACTTATTTTTTTTTGCTACTGAGAAAAGGCCTGAATCTTATGGACTTTACTATTCACAGACCCAAATCAGGTTGTTTAGATTTTTTAATGACTTTAGGCAATATTTAAGTTCATTGAGTATTGTGCTTTTTGTAGTGATAGGCGACTGCAGTCGTAAGATATTAGTTTGGGGAATTTCTAGAAATGTCTGATAAAGTTACGAGACGACTGGGAAAATGTGATACCCTGGCAAGCAGTTGTAGTTTTATGGTTTTCGATCTGAATAAGAATTTTGTTGATTTAACTTGTAGATTTTGGTTGCCAGTGGCAATATTTGTTTGGTCTTTTTTAGTAAAAAAAAGTTTATGATGCAAACTGCAAGCTCATGAGAGACGGCTAGGAATTGGCAGTTGATGTGGTTTAGCAACTGCATTACTCCTAGCTGTGGGGGGGGGGGGGGTGAGTTTGTTGCGCCTCCGAGCAAGTAGGGGGAGGGGTTGCATCATGACGAAAGCCATCATTTCAAAGCAATATTCTACTCTTCCACTTCTAGATTTTTTGACATAAGACAATTTAAATTTAAACCTTATTTGTTTGTGGGGGGGGGGGGGGGGTGCCTTTTGCACCCGGGCATGGACACGGTTGGTTCCCAGACCTCTATGTGCTGTCTGGAAGCACACTTATATGGGCCTTCCTAGATGAATACGGCGTTAGACGTAACGAACTGGAATTATCATGATAGTGTGCTGTTCTACAGGTATCCTGCACATGTAAGACTTGACGTCAGCCGGGGCTTCGCCCCACGAGCCTGATCATCCTCCGTTCCCTTTCCCAACACCTTCCCTACCCGGCATTTGTGTCGTAACGTACGTAGCCGTGTGCGATTCAAACTGCGCGCCACAAACTACAGCAAGAGGGCGCTTAGATGCAGTGCGCCGCACCCCTAAGTATGCTAATGAATATTGTAACCCTTTTTCTTTCATTATTTTGCCCCAGTGTCTTGTTGCAGTTTAATCATGTGTTTCTTCAATTTAAATGTTACATTAATTATAAAACTATAGACGTTGCCCGGGCGGACCCGAATAGGCACGGACTTGGACGAGGGTAGAAATGTTTTATAATAATTCTCAATAACTACGTAAACATTAATGTATTTTAAATTGCCAGTAATTTTTATATATTTATTAATGTAATCTATTATTTACTTAACTTTCGCCGGGGCACGGAATCGCAGAATGTTGTAACGGTAATTGTGTTCGGCGCGAAGGGCGCCATGTTGCCACCTGCAAACCATGATCTCATCCCAGTCTCCTTCTACAGCCGGCCGAGAGCGGACGTCTCTGTCGACACCCCGAGGACATCACCGTTGAGTCACTGAGTAATAATTCCATAGTTTAATTTATTCGAATCTCTTTCTTTCATCCTCGGGGCCTCTCTCGGTCGGAGAGACTGTTTAAATATTTAATATTAACTCCTCGGAGTTTTTAGTATCATCATCGTAATACGTAACGACTTGGGGCGGTCACGTGCGTGGTTCGCCTCTTCACCTAAGCCGATTCGTGCCTCGGGCGTTTTCTCAGTTGTACCAGTGAAGGAACGTGTACGGAAATAAATCGTGAGTAAAATAAACCAATTAACTGTGTTACGTGTCTTTGTGTTCGGGGGACCACGTGGGACCCCAACCTGGTCGGCGGCGTGTGGGACGCCCTGAGAACCCACTGCGTATTAGAAGCGTGCCCGACGCTGAGAGCGGGCTTAGGTAGGGTCGAGAGCGGCGCATTTAATATCTAGAGGGCCAAATATCTCGCCGCACACGGGCCACGTAACGCCCTGGGATAGAGTCTCTCGCCGGGTCCACGTGCCCACTCACGTGGTGGCGCCCACTATTTAGTACCGACAATTTCTCCATAACACCGAACGCCCTCAGACTTGAAACGTGCTCACCAAGGAAATGTCGTCGGGAATGTACACTGGAAGTCGGACGACGTCTGTTCCTCAAAGTCTAGCCGCTGATGTTTTATCAAGAACCCACACGAACTCCCTAATTTTGTTATAGTCCCAACAGACCTATGCTAATCGCAGTAGCCCATTATCTTCCGGGCTCCCGCGTGCTGCAATCGGTGTGGAACCTCTCCACATGCACACAGAAGTCACTTCCATGTCCGCCGACAATGGACCAATGGACTATTTTCTCCCAAGCAGGCCTACCTTCGAACCTTCTCACCTTCCAACGCTACGAGGAACAGCATAGAGGACACACCTATACACCTATGTAACTACTATCCTATCTGGAAGGAGGAAATTTTGTGTTAAATACGGTAATGATGCTGGCAATAAAATTCATAAATAATAAAATATCTAACATAAGGAATGAAATTAAAGATCAACAGAAATTAAGCATTTACAGAACCAGATTACATACAATAATAAATAGAGATTAAGTTATTGAAAAATAAAATAAATAATATAATGAAAATACACTTAATACTGTGAATTTTTCCAGAACTCACAGACTTGTTATAATGTGGCTTATACCTCTAAATTAGTTAGAATACATACCTACATGTTATTTTCCAACCCTGAGTCGTGTACATTTATGCCAATAATACTTTTCTAATCAAACTGTAGAAGACACAGCACTTATCACAGCTTCATAGACAGTTCAGACTACATATTTCCCCAAAAAGTGGTTTCATATTAAAGAACCTGTAAAATTTTTATTTAACTATTATTTGAATCATTAAGTATGGATTCCTACAAGAGTTTTTTAAATACTGGTACTGAGTAAATAAATTAAGTTTTTTTTTAGTTTAATTTAATTTTTGAATTACAAGCCATATATTTACACCTTTTGAGTAAACATTTAAAAGTGGCTGGAATACTAAAACCTTACATATTTCTTGAAACCGCTTGCATATCTGTGCGTTGGTTAGTTTTCACATGTATGATTCATTTTGTAAAAGTATATCAGTTCCTAAGCTTCATGTGTTCATGTGTTCATGTGTTCTCCAGTTTATTCACACATGCAGGTTACCATCACTGACATGTACATGATCAAAGGAAAGAGAAGTTTAAAATTCTTCCACCATGCAATGCACAGAAAAGAGTTGCATAAATCTGTTGAAAAGCTAGAGAAACAAAGGAACGGTTTGTCAAAATGCAGAAATACTCTGCTACATCATCCTGCTTACAACACCCGCCACACAGTAGCTGTCAACATGGCAATGGCTGGGGGTACAAACATCACGTTTGGCCGTAACAGACGATGTCTTAGGGCCTTGCAAGTCCTACCTTTACAAGATCATAAATAAAAAAATACTTATTTGAGAAATTTGTTTCTTAAATACTATGTGGTTCATCATACTCATCACCACTGTCAGATGTTTCCCTTTCAGAAACATTACCATTGTTTAAACTATGTTTCTTTCATAGCATTACAATGGACTGCAAAACATATCGTTTAAGTACACAAACAAGCCTTGCAACTCCTACACATGCACGTTGATAACTGTGTGTCTGGGCACCACCAGTGTGGTCACTGGGCACACAGACCCTTTAGAGACTCCATGACGTCGCTTGTGTGGGGCTGAGGCTCCAAATGGCCTACTTTTATCCTCCTCAAACCTTATCGACCTGGGCAGCTGTGAGACATTCTCCAGGCGTCCCACAAGTCTCGACTCCTCTGTAGGCATACACGTGGTCGAGCGAACAGAGTAATCAGAATTCTCGGTGATATAGTTGATTCACGTACGCATATACACGATGACAGCAACTACAATAACTTTACGTAATAATACTGTAAAATATGCCAACGGCAATCCAACCGGCTTAAGTGAGGGCCAGGTCTAGAATTTAAGCCTCATATATTTATTTCTAACGTCCACGAATGAAAAATTAAGTGAAGCAGTCTACCACCCGGAGTAGGCCTCGAAGATAAAATAAAAGGTTTAAATATTAATTTACGACAGCAGATGCTACTGGATCAGATAATGCTAACGTAAATGTCCTCTAGGTGCCATGGCTGTGGTCGAGAGAGATGGAGCAATGGTCAGTGTGTCATGGCGACAGGAAGCCTCGGAACTACCGTCGGATCACGAACCAGTTCTTGAGAGAACTAACAACGATGCAAAAAACCCTTCCAGCTCTTAATATTAAGTCACATGTAAATATTCTGCATTATTTACGTATTTACCATTTTTAGTTCAAATCCGAAAGAGGGTGCGTTCCGAAGGGGTTGCGCATGGCGCTGCTCCGTCCTCACATCTAAAGGGAAATATACACACTTGGGCGGTTGAAATGAAAAATGGTAAAATGGCAATTATTTAATTACGTAGTTAGGCATTAAGGGTACATGGCACAGGTTCTGTTGCTGTGACGTGTAGATAGAGCCGTGGGGTTCGGAGGCGAGGAGAGGGACGTCGCCATGGACAATGTCAGCACAGACCAAACAACTTGTGAGTTCGGCTCCACAGTTGGTGGGAAGGGTGTCGCTCAGATCGGACTGGCATAACCAAACAGTAGGCAGATTCCCGTGGGGCAAAAAATAGTGCAGATTCTGAACTGTCCGGTTTCACATCAACTGTTCTAATATCATTTATCATCATACAGACACCAACATGAGTATATCTATACACATATCGTTCGTTAAGTAGGTACTAAAAGGTCAACATTTTTTCAATAGGTCTAGCACTCAAGGAGTCTTTTTCAAGGCCGTGCCCCACTGATAAGTATTTCCTTCCCCTACTTCCCCTCCCACCCCGCTTACCACTCATGCTCCTCGCTCATGCTGATGGCTCGAAAGGCGTTTGGGCTACACTATAAAACTTTCATACCCCTTCAGAAAAAAAAGTAATTTTGTCAAATGGATACAAACTTAAGTTACACACTATTTAGTTTGCTCACCACTCTTAAATAGTACAAATGGTGGTCATTTACAAAAATTACTGCTTCATATACCATAACTATAACTCTTCATGAAAAATAGTCTTAGTTTTGCTAGTTTCACTGTATGAGATATGTTTACACACTTACTACTTGGTAGCTGGATTTTAAATGCCAATATATTAATTAATTAATGTTAAAAATAAAAGTTAATCAAAACTTATGACTTAACTCGTTCCTACATTCGCAAAAGTTGAGTATCCAACATTTATCGTGACTCAGGCAAACTGTACAGTCTAACAAACACCAACATGACGCAGTTACAAACAGACAGCAAAACACAGAGGAAAAGAGCTCAACAGTTACAAACAACACAGAGGAACCGACAAAGAGAGAACCAGAGGAAAGAGAGAAAAAAAAGGCTGCAAAACAAGTCATGATAAAAATGCAAGAAACGAGCGACACCAATTTTTGAGTACACACTTACTGACTAGGCCATAGCACGGACGCAGGCTCAGAATCGCACGCGAGGTCCCCCCTAAAAAAATGGACGAAAATGCCACACTACATTCCTGGTAACAGCATCACAGACCATGTTACACTCAGCACGGAGACAAGGACATGTCACACACTGCATCATCAACTGGCAGTTGCTGTTGAAAACTTAAGTCTCATTTGAGGTAGCCATGCTAAGCACAAAACAATAACACATGCCGGAAACTAAAAAGTTAGTGAAACTCAGCACACGTTAAACACGCATGACATTGCCAGGGAAAGCTGCTGCCATACGATGATCGCAAACAGAAGCGGAGGGCACTCAATTAGGAATGTACATACAAACCGTAAAAATATACAGTTCCATAAAGTTATTGAGCATTCTGGTTTTCTACTCAGTTGCATTTCTTTCTAAATTAAAATTCCTACACAACCTACTACAAACACTACATTGAAACACACAAATTCCACTGTCTAAACTTCTAATGCACTATATGAATTCAACTACAGTTAATCATCTAGCAACTCTGATTATATATAAAAAAAAAAACAGGCAGTTACTGGTTATGTAACAACCTAAGTACCTAAGGTTACATGTTTCTTTCCTTTGGCAGATATAAAAGAATGCAGGTGGAAACCAAAATTTTATTACTTACATTCATGCGTGTAGGTACTTCATAACAGGAGAAATATTATTTTAAAGTCTAAATGTTCTTATTGAGTAAATTGTTTTGAGTCTATACCTGTACAAATTATTAGACCTTTTGTAAAGAAAATATAATTTTATTCTACAGGTTCCCATGTTCTGAGAAACATGATATCATGCAGATACTGCCATTGTGTACACGGAAGCAGGAGGCAATTACAGGGGGACTTAATATGGGAAGAAAATTTGCCAGGTTGTTTGGCTTCACTGTCGCTAGCATGTCGTTGGTGAGCAAACAATACCACCTGACATTTTTAACAAAATTTACTTTTTGGTCCCAATGGATTCTAGCTGATGTTTTTCATCCACCGATACAATTTTTATGGTAAAAATCATAGAGATAGCACCACCATTGCACAAAACTGGAATCGTCTAAAAACACAAAGCAGACCTGCTAACTGCAGTAAGCCCCTTGCTTTGTAGTAAAAAAAAAGTATAAAAAATGTTTTAAATTAAAAACAGCATTATATTAAATACATACTATACATTCTTGAAAATAAGCAGTTTATTTTCTTAACCACCTGTAAAATTATTGAAATGTTAATTAGGTGGTATTGTTTGCTAAGCGACGATATGCTCCATTTGGACTCTTCCCTTAGCTTTGAAGGTAGTTGTTGGTGCCAGATTGGCCTAACTGGAGGTACTCGCAAACATTCACAGAACCATACACGTAGTGTAATGTATCGCACAACTCTCGAATCACTCGATAAACTGTGCCACAGAGAAATTAGATGTATGTATTGCAGAGTCCCGCAGGCTTGCTTCTCCCAGCCTGTGTTAATACACATGTTATTTTAACATGTAAAATTACCGAGGATTATTTCCCCGGCCGCGGAGGCCTCGGTCGCCGCCAGAATTTTCTGGCTCCCCGCTCAATATATTAGAGTAAACCCAATTCCTAAAGAATTAAAAATTATCGGATTTTAGGTGTTGTATGTACACCACAAACATGCAATTAAATTTATAATTTACAACCAAAAACACTATTAACAGTTAGTAGTGATTGTTATATATGACAAATATACATTTACACACAACGTTTTATTTATTTTTCAGTTATTGAAAGCCCAGATTGCAGTGAATAACTTATGTTCAAATTTTCATTTTGTAAGTAGATATTTTAACAAAAAAATTATGTAGCTCTTTCCAGGATAAAGAAACCAAAATAATTGTTTTTATTGTTAACTTATACAAACATAGGCTTACACAGTATTATTTATTTGTATTTATGTATTTAATAATTTCTTTTTATGTTTCAGAAATATTTTATAGAATTTTTAAAATATTCAAGCATTTTCATTCAATATAATACAAATAAAATGAGATAAATGTTAATCTAGAAAATTTCCCACTGAAAGTTTAGATTATAAATCATTTTATGATCATCAAGTATATATTGCATGAGATATCTTATGCAGTGCATTAAATTATAAAATTTGAATATATTAATATTTTACTTTATGATAATCCTTGACTTACAAAATAGTTATGTTTTCAAATCACTTTCCTTGTACCTAAGTTTGTACAGAACCAAATTATTACATACATACTTGAAACAGTAAACATGAAGAAAATAAAGAAAATATTACTATTAACGAGGCAATTATATGTACGTATATATTTATTCTAAAACAGTAATAGTCGAACATTAAAATGATAGCTCATAACTCATAAGTGTAGATATAAGAAATTATAAAAAAATGAATGCAATCATGACCACAATTTTGCAAAAAAAAATGTTGGTCCTGACAAGAATAAACTCTGTTTAAAAGAATATTTAATATTGTTTGGTAGTGAAAGGTTAATTTTTTAATAGGCACCTGTGTTCTTAATAAAATTATGCACATGACATGCAAATTTGAATAAAGATTATTGTCAAAATAAGCAAAATATTGTGTTACAGCATCACAACTTATGACTAATGGTCTTTATAGAGCAAACAATATAAGACTTTAAGGCGGAATTAGAATAACCTGTCGCCTCTGTTCGTCTGTCACTTTTCCATCCCTCAAAGCCAAGAGTTATTTCCATCATGACTTCATCCATCCGTAAAAATATTTTCCCAAAAAAAATGCTACCAACAATCAGTGTTTTTCTCTCAGAAAATTATTTTGATGTTGTTTACTATGTATGTCATTTTTTTTATAACGTATTGTATTAGCATATCTTCGGAAAAATTGAGAGTCGTGATTGAACTGTTTGGAAATGAGTTTTAAGAACTGCAATGTTTTATAAAAAAACATCTGAACGACCAAATACAAAAACCACAGGCCTGTATTCTTGTTACAATTGACTTTCGCAGCTAATCCATCAAAATTAAAAACATAAGACATGAAATTTTCTGTGCTGACTACGTTTTTAATTTTTTGACATCGCCTGATTTTGGCTTATTTTAACTGTGCTTGTGATTATATTTCTTGCCTTTTATCGAGGTTTATGACATACAATGTAATCAGCAATGGTGATTTCTAAAACTACTATTCCCTATCGTAAGAACCATTAAAAAAACATTGGTTTACATGGAACCGAACGATAAAGACAATTGTGCTTGTTTTCCGTGTGTTTGCATATTTATTTTTCTTGCCTGTTTCTGTGGTTTCTTATGACATACAGTGTAATCAGCAATATTGTATGTCCGAAACTAAATATTTGAACTTAAAGCATGTTATTACTTTATTTATTTGTACTATTTTTATAACAATCTTTGGAGCTCTCTCATGGTTAATGTTTTAAGATAAAATAAAAATTTTGTTTCAGAAAATAATGTTCTGCAAAAATCAAGTACAAAAATTACAGTTGCACTAAAATCTAACTCTTTTTTTAAGAACTAACTACTTGAGGCAGTTTACAGAATTAAGAGTTCAGGCTATTGCAGCCAATTCCTAATGAACTATCTTTGCCTTGAACCCTGAAGATGCCTGCTGCCACTTTGACGCGGTTCCATCTAGAAAGGCAGAACTCCCAGAAGTTTGGGCGAGAGTCAAAAGAAAGGCGACCAGCAGGGTGTACACAAGGAAAAAAAAAAATTTTTCGTACCAACTTAGGCGAGAAAAAAAGTACTAGATTTGAAAAAAAAAAGTACTAAATTATTATTTGTTATGGTTTTTAACAATTTCGGAAGTTGTTATGACATTGCAATGCTCTAACTTAAAATATCACACCACACACAGATACATTCCATAGTTTTTAAAAAATAATCACGCTTAATAATAAAACATATAGGAGTTACTGTAATATCAGGGGCGTAGCCGGGGGGGGGGGGGGGGGTGTTTAGGGCACCAAAATTTTTAATTAATTTCTTATTCATCACTCAAACAAATTTCATATCAAAATTAATAAAATTTTTACCATTACAATATTTAAATTGAAGTACCGAAAACTGCTAAAATACCACTATTTTACACCTTAAAATCCAAATTTTCCCGGGGGAGGACCCCCGGACCCCACGCTTTATTACGGGGGGGGGGGGGGGGGGGCATGCTTCTTAACACCCCCCATACGCAAATCCTGGCTATGCCACTGTGTAGTATAATTACATTAAAGAAAAAAAAATGGTACTATATCCGAGCGTAAGTGTACTAGATCTGGTAGGAAAGTACTAACTGCCCCGAGGACAGCGCCGGGGCCCTCACCTGTAGGGGATGTCGCTGAGGTTGGACTGGCTGTGCGAGTGGGGCACCTTGCCGCCGGGGGCCGGCGCCCCGGACGCCACCAGCTCGTGCACGGAGCCCGACAGGCTGCGGTCGCTGCCACGCCGCCGCCCCATCGTCCCCCCCCCACCGCCCGGGCCCTGCTGCAGCGCCAGGCCGCCCGGGCTGGGCGCGGTCGTCGTCGACTTCTTCTTGGCCGGCCCGCCGAAGTTGAAGAACCTGGCCCGGTCGGAACAACGCGTCTCAACGACACGGACTTCGACTCCGAGCCGCAGGCGGGCCTTTCGGTGTTCATCGATGACGCGCAGGGACACCTGTATTTTGTGTCGAGGTATTTCACAAAACACACTGTAGCTTTTTCTGAGAGTCACGGCTAGAGACCTGAAAAATTCGCGGATTCATTTCGTGAAATGCTAAAATTCAAATAATTGTACCTTGGTGCTGCTTCTGCCATTGGTTCACTGTTAATATGGATGACTGAGGGCCAATAAGAGACCCTCAATTGTAGAAGTGTCGAATCACAGGCCGCCCAGTCGAGACGTCTCACAAGTCAGCAGCCAATGAACAGTTGGCATTTGCCCGAGTGTGTAGAGGATTGTGGAGTCTATCCTGGAGGTCACAGAACCAGCGACTTTTTCCGGTCTCTAGTCATGGCAAATCGTGAGGGTGCAGCAGTACGGTGACCACATTCTCATTGGCCCCGTCAAGAGCGGGACGACACCTCTCCACGACCTCAGCCGATAACCACAGGAGAAAAGCTACAGTGTTTTGTGAAATACCTTGACACGAAATGTATTCGCGAAATACAGGTGTCCCTAGTGATGTGTTAACATCTAACCTTAATAACAAGCGAGTTCATGTGTTCTCATGTCGCAAATAAACGTATACTAATATGCATTTACTTGCATCATTTCGTTCCTTGCTTGGTTCATAAACCCAGCCATAAAAAAAACTACATGACAACGCATCTCCCTGTTCAATGAATATTACCTTTTCAAGTACCTACTTTCTCCACCCGTCATTAGAATTTGCTGCCTGATTAGTAAACTTTGATTGCCACCAACAACGTACGTGTAGATGGAGGCACAAAACAGAAATGGCTCCGATAAAAGCTAAAAAGACTTGAAAATCCAACTATACCCCTGCTTTGGACCTGATTTTCAACATAGAATTTTATTAAAATTCTTTGCATCCTATTAAAATTCTCTAAACAGTTAATACTATAAAGTTTCCATACATTTTAAATGAATATCAACTATAACAAGGTATTAAAGGATAGTTGTTCTATTATAAAATTTAGTTTTTTAATACCTATGTGAATTCATGGTTGTTCATCTTCTAATAAACATTGAAGTGGTCGGTGCGCTGTGATTGAACTTCGCGCCGCGCGGCGGGCTTTGGCACTCCTTCCCTTCCTCCTTTCCCCCCCTCCCTGCATCTAGTGCTGTTCTTGACTTCCCCTCTTGAGGTGTCCGCGCATGCGCGTGGCGCCCTCTGTTTTACTTAAAACTGCGTGTATTGCCTTGAAGGCTCTTCTTGTTCGTTAGCACTCAGGTAGATTGGTCGTGATAACCAGTCGGTGCTGGTATCGCACTGATTTAAGCATGTAGGTCAGATAGTTGATTGTAGAGAGAATGTGACAGCGGGGAGACTGCACGTAAGTGTTTGTAAGGTGGTGACCCTTACAGTCATGTAATTGGTAACTGGCAATAGCCTAACTCTAAATTGTTTATTCGGCCGTCACCTTCTAAATTCCATTTGGCATTTTTACCCTATTCGTATTTTTTGATTAATTGCTCTCTTTGCTACGTGTAGTCTGTCTGACATTTCTCCCCGTCATGTCTTCACTCTTCATTAGGACTTGTCTTTCGCTTTTACGTAATGTATGTAATGTGTTAATTTGTTACATTTGGTGGGTTTTCTTTTGATGTCATGCTTTAAAGTAAGTTTTATACTGCCTAGTGTAGGTTAGGCCACGGTCGCCTGCATGTCCATTTACGGGTTTTGTATTGTCTAATGAGGCATTAGTCTGTGCTAACGACATTCTTGGTCGCTGTGTGTTAACGTTAATTTAACTATAAAGTATTCTTTATTATCCAGTACTATCCAATACTATCTGTCTAAAGTAAATACTAAAGTTTTGTAACATAAAAATACGTTCACGTATTTTGACGTGACATTTGTACTAGCTTTTCTTGCTAATTAATCAGTATTAATTTATATGTGAAAGAATGGTGTAATTGTATGAGGATTTACATGAGGCTTTTGCCCATGATTAAACGAAATGAGTTAATTTAAATACTTGCTAATTTAACCTTTGCATCTATCCTTGGCTTAATTAATTGGAATACCCTTTTGAACACTGTTTACTCAGCTCATATTAATTTATTAAATTTTAAGGATTGTGTTACACGCGGTTGAAGGTTCTCGTGAAAGTACTTCACCTGTTGACACTTTCCTATGAAGCTCATGGAAGCCTTCAACATAAATAATTTAATTTAATTTTAAGTAAAAATAAATTATATAGGCCTACTTAGTATGAAATAATCACTCCAATGGACTGAGCTATGTATTTAATATTATTGTGATAATATAAACAAAGGATAAAATGTATTCATGTATATTTGCTTAAAGCACAATTTGTATAATCCAGTAATCTGTTATTAAATAAATGTTTTTCCAGAGACGAGTTTTTAACCTCATCAAAAATTACACCTTGAGATTTTTAAATGCTCATTTAACCACTGCGCTATCGGGACAATTGGGGTTTGGGACGGAGACTATGTATTGTAATATTATTATATTATAATTTATTGATGTATTATAATTGATAATTATCAACAATGTATTGCCAGTTTTCTTACTTATTTATAACTTGGGGTTACTTTTTTCTATGACTTTTTTTGTTATCAAATATATTCCAGAGTAGTTTCACTATCATTAAGTTTCATTTGGCACACAATACATTTGGTATGAACCCTAATTTTTACGAAAGTGACTATACACGAGTTTATGTTGCGACGCTGATTCATCATATTGCCATCCTGGGCAGTAAGCGTGGGCGAGGCCAGAAACCGAAGTTTCTACAACTCCTAAGTGCATACTAGTTCCGGTGCACCCCACACTGGTGAAGAATCATTTGAAATCGACGGCGGGGGTGCGTGTCTTGTGGGATAGGTTTGGCACACGGGCCTGTGTGTGCGCTGGTAAGGTTGTGTAATGCTATAAAAGTTACGTGTATATGTTGCGACACGTGGGTCCGCCATCTTTATGGCACATATCCGTTCCTCAAATCTGTTCCATTTTCACGAAATTACTCCTGCCAAATGTTGTATACCAAGAGTTAAAATGCTTACACATCAAAAAAATGGTTTAGCCATAACATTGAATGGTTTAACTTGTTTCTTGTCAACAGAAGTGTTAGAAAGTGTGTGTGTGTGTGTGCGCGCGTGTGATTGCAGATACACCTGCACACAATCATGTGTGTCCCTGTTTACATCTGTTGATTTTGACAGCTGTACCTTAAAAATTGTAATTCAAATTTGGGCCAGTGCACAAAAATCCAATAATCTGACTAAGCCATCTTTAGTCTATGGTGAAGTTGCATCACATTATATTAACATGGCACCTAGTTATTGGTCGCACATTATGTGTGTTTCATTCCTGAAATTTTTTTGAAAGTGGGAAACCATGTACAGTAAAACCTCTATCCGGCCCTTGTTGATCCGTATCTCCGGATAATCCGGATCAGAAAGAGTTGTATAGAGAGCACTAAGTTATGTAGGTTGCTGGGCTCATTTTCATCTTCCTCTTTGTGCGATGATTCGTCGCCCGCCCAAAAAATTAGACCCGAGAGAGAAAGAAGAACGAAAGAATAAGACAGAGAGTGTGCATATGCTTGTTTCAGATAATAGATATATGTATCCTATACAGTTAGCTGTGGATGCCTTGAATTTTTATATTTGCTTGCAGCACGCTCGCGTTCCTCCTTGTTCAACCAGCAGCGTAGAAAGCGCTGTTGAGACAGTTCTTTCAGTTCCTGCATAGATAGCGCTAGCTGTTACGAATGTCATATTTCGTTCACAGATTTGGCGTGTTCCAAATGGCAGAATTGTTTGAAGAAAAACTAACACGCACAGTTTTTTTCTTTATGGTGTGAGTATTTCAAAGGTAAGCAATATTAATTGTTAGTTAATCATTATTGAGTGATCAATAATTATTTATATCTATCCTGAGCAGTTATTTTTTAGTGTGTAATATATTTGTTAACCCATGTGTATTTAGAAAATTGTCTTCTTTCTCTCTTTCTATCTGCCATTTTACCACTTACGAAATACTTACGAGTCAAGGCTTGAACTGCCATTGAAGTTTCACCTCTATCACATGTATCAAGTAACATGTGCTTTTTGACGTGACAAAGTCTAATAAATCGATGGACGCCGGCTGCACGCACGAAAAAGTGTCCCGTAACGCACATTGTCCCGTTACGCTGTGTCCCGTTACGCTCATTGTATGCTTGCGCCGCATCTATCTCTCTTCCACTCGATTGGAACAACCATCGATTTGACTTTTTCGAGGCACATTAAACTTGAAACACTCCCATTCGTTTCCTACTTTTCCTATCATCGTCCTATCCTTAACAGAATAACACAGATTGGAAGAAGTTAAATAGCAAACATGTATGAAAGTTATAGTTCAAATAATCTCTTTGTTAAAGGGTAAATATGTAGTTTAGTGGTATTTGCGAAAATAAATGTTAAAAAACCGAAAATACTTTTATTATATGCTCATTCAATTCCTCTTTTCATTAAACCCGGCGGAGATAAGAAATTCCAAATACTTTAGGAGATATCGAATTTTTCAATTCTCATCAGAATACCTGTGCGTTCATGTGGCATTAAACTTTGTTTCTTGTTTAAATGTATGAATTTTTTTTTTTCGCGACGTAGGTGAACGACTACATCATTTTCTATTAATGGCAATGGAATTGTACCCGCCTCTAACTTAAGTGAGTTTTTAATGTTTCAAATTTTAATGTTTTATTTGTTATTTGGATATTGTTACGAAGGTAATAATAAAAAAAATTACGTGAGTTCCTACTGTTCATCCTTTGTCCCCGTTTGTTTGGTCAGGTCAGTTATATTATAAATACTTTAAAACTAAACAACCATTAAAATTAATTCACAATTATTTTTAATGTCCGCTTAGTTTGAAAGTATTTATAATGTAGCTGACCTGACCTAATCAACCATTTTAATTAATTAGGCATTCACAAACACACGGCAAAATAAAAAAAATGGTGGCAGTCGAATGATAAACACAGGTCTTGTATTGCAAAATAAGAAAGGCGATATCTCCTAAAGTATTTGGAATTTCTTATCTCCGCCGGGTTTAATGAAAAGAGGAAGTGAAAGAGCATAGAATAAAAGTATTTTCGTATTTTTAACATTATTTTCCAGAAATACCACTAAACTACATATTTACCTGTTGAAGTAATTTTATCAATTAAATTGTAGATTTCATTTCACTCCTTCTTTGTATCTATACAAAATAGTGATGATTCAATAAAAATGATTCAAATTTTATTCACAAAAGTATGCAATAATTTCATCAATGTTTTGTTAATGACGTCACGTTGAACTATCGTCCAAAAAAAACCGACTTTACGGACAACCAATTTTTTTTTTTTATATTTTAATTTCTAATTTATCCTGTAATGTTTAGAATGCCTTTTGGCCCAATCTCTGTTATCAGTGCAAGTGCTCCAGTGGCGTAGCTTAAGTGACTGGCGCCCCTGGCCAGACTTGGAAACGGCGCCCCCTCGCAGATTAAAACAGAAAGGGGGGGGGGGGGGGGTTCAGTAACCGCGAAACCGTCGTGGTGGCGGCCACTTCCCCTGCTCGGGTGCCCCTGGATATAACCCATATGTTGCGCACAATGCATTTAGTCCAATCGTAGTAATGTGAGCACTTTTTAATTCGATCTTCGTGTAAAATCAAAATCAGGTCCGATACCGAGGAGAGATACTATAATAATAGTGAATATAATCACTATTAGGTACTTATGTTGGTGTACACGTGCGAAATATTCTTAATACTGCTGCGGCATTGAAGTGTAACATTCAGGTTTCTCCTGATGTTTAAATTAATGATTTTGTGTGGATATAGAGCACCAGCAGATATGTTAACTGTGTTTTATTATAATTTTGTTCTCTGAAAATAGTTTTTATAAAATATAAATTATATATTGCAACCAACAATAATTAAACATATTTAGGAAAGGAAAAATGCCTAAAAACCACCTTTTTTTACACCTTCAAACCCCAAATTTTCCCGGATACCCCGCTTTTTTTTTTTTTTTCCAGGGATGGATATTCCTCAACAACTAAATCAATTGCAGTCCACCCCCCCCCCCCCAAAAAAAAATACATATCCTTGCGACACCCGTGCAAGCGGCAACAGGGCTAGGGAGCGACATGGGGCGGGCGGCACGCACCTCTTCTTGGGCAGCGGCTGCACGCCGGCGGCCAGCAGGCACTTGTAGTGCTCGGAGCGCACGAAGCGCGGGTAGCAGTCCTTCTTCAGCAGCAGCGCGTACACGTGCTCGGCCGCCGGGTCGAAGGTGAAGCGCGACGGCGCGCGCAGCTCCTGGTGCACGCGCTCCATGGTCTTGCCGTCAATGTTGATCTCGCACGGCGCGCCCGGCGCCAGGAACTCGCTGCAACACCCCGGACCGGACCCCAGTTTAGTTATGGGCCCTCTCCGCTAGATAGCAGTTTCCATAATATACTGCTGACGTAACTACATCAAATTTATCAGGAGAAGTAATGTATAAGCTATTGTCAGGCAAACAAACCAGTGAAAATTCACTCTATTATAGTTAGCCACTAATTTTGCAGTGTGTAGTACAATGAGTTTTTTGCACCTCCTACTCCTTTATTTATTACATGACGGTTTATTACAAAACAGCATTAAGTATTTTCGCATTGATTAAAATAGTTTTGCGCCGTCAAGGAAATAACTTAATATAACCAAAAAAAAAAAAAAAAAAAAAAACTTTGTATGAGAACATCTATTCCGAATTTTTATTTGCTGGTAGTTATGGGCCCGCCCAACAGATAGCGACACATGTCGCGTGAAACATGGTTTCAGTTTCCACTGTAAGAGTCGCACTTCTATATCTCCCTCCTTGTTCTGTGGGGCAGACACACCTCGCACTGACGCTGACTGCCGCGGATCGCTCGGCCGGGCAATCAGCAAAGGAGGAAGGAGTTTTGCACGGTCCCATGGAGCACACCGTCAGGACACACAATTGTAACGCTACAGGGACATTACTGTTGCATTTCTGAAATGCATATGAAACTCAGTGTGCTGTATAGGGTTACGTGCAGGGAAAGGCCAAAGTTAAAATATTATTGTGGTTTAAAAACAATCTACACAAACTTAATGCTTCCCTTGACTACACACAAAGGAGACGACCCGCCGATAACTCGACTAGAATGCTCTAATCTCTTCTTTGAGCATTTTTTTATGGAAACGGTAGCTGAGAAGTCCTTAAGACCAAGGGATATGTGGTATGCATTGGTTACTGATAGCCGGCTGAATTCCACAAACCTGAATAGCCAAAGAGTTGTACTATATTCAACGAATGCTACCATTGCAAATGGAACTGTAACTAAGATTTTGTTTAAATGAAAATACTGTAAACATAAGAAAATTAATTTGCTTTCAATTTTTATTTTTTTGCTAAAAATCCTTCTGTATAAAAGCTAAATAAACCATTAACCAGTGACACAACAAATAAATATTTTCTTTTTGAAGTACGGTACACACAGTACTGTTTGACCAAACATTAAAGGTAAGATTAAAGTTACACTGATATGCACATTATATTTTCGAAGAAATGAGACTATCCGTCAATATTGAAATAGGGATCCACACCACTGAGGTACTGAATCAGTGCTCAATAAATCGTGATCCACGCCAAAGGCTTTGACACTTGTCTTTCAAGCACGATCTCAAACTGGCTGAGAAGCGCGACCGCTGGGTTTGCTCACTCAAAGATCTCCTTGACTTTGCGCTGTATCTGGGACTGCGCGCTGCGCCGGAGGTCTGTGACGGCGAGCCAGAAGCGGATGTTCTCGTGGCTGTACTCCTTGCGCAGGTACGTCGTGAACTCCTGCAAGCCTGCAAGCACGTCACAACCGTGGTCACAGAGGCGTCTTCCAACCAACCAACATGCAGGGCCGTGGTTGGACTTTGTGAAGAAAGAGGGAAGCCTAAGATGTACATCAAGTTCTGTCCCTGCCCGAACACGCCCGAATATTCACCTTCGGCCAATCTCGGGTTTATTAATATATATATATATTTATATTTCTCTGTTTATTTTAATGTAGCTATACTAACCTAACTAACCGTCCATAGTGTTTTAAAGTGTTTTAATGTAGCTAACCTAACCAACCACATTTAATATTTGAATTCATTTTTCCTGTGCAAAAATAGAACAAATCCCGAGGTTGGCCGAAGGTGAATATTCGGGCGTGTTCGGGCAGGGACAGAACTTGATGCACATCTTAGGCTTCTCGAAGGAAGAGGCCTGTTTTGGCAACCATATCAATTTGTATGAGTAAGTTTTCTTCATAATTGATTTTTTTTAAAGAAAATTGACTGTAACACTGAAATCCTGGGGAATAGTGGACTTTCAGAACTCCAGCGTTTACACACAGAAATTCAAGCAATGATGTTGGTGGCTTGAGAAAAGAAAACTGAACCTTTTATATTTTGGTTTCTATTGATTGTTTTAATACTTGTTCACAGGTTAATGATTTGAAAAATTCATTTAAAATGTCATACATACATATTATAAAAAGACAAGAGACACTCATGTCAAGTTTGTATGAAAGAAATGCTTGTATATCACGTATACAAACCGGAATTAAATATAGACTACTAGGAAAAGCAACCCTTGACGATTTTGTGTGTGTGAGGCATGTTGGGCTGAGATGGAGGATAAACATTATTGTAGCACTCTAAGGATTAAAAAAAAATCCTTCCGAAACAATATCTTTGTAATCTTATGTAGCTAAGTTGCTATATTCGCTTTTCTTTAAATCCTGGAAGGGGAGGGGTCCAGACCCCACGGCCCCCCCCCCCCCCCGCCATAGCTACGTCCTGCAACATGTCAACCCCACTAAGACACTCCACGCCCTAATCTCCATCGAGGCCTTTCTGCAATCTCTCCAGTGGACAATACATGTGGCCATGGGAGTTCACTTAGAGCTGCCACATTATATACACATATGCAGTCTGTTATAAGCAAGTCCCTGATCAGCTTATTCATTATGTGGGCTGGCTGAAGATGTCTATTCCTACTAGGGCAGTCAGCTCCCATGCCAAAAGAAGGAAAAAAAAAAGACAGGTGTGGGCCTTATGGACATTTCCCACTGTCCCATGAACTGGAAAGCTCACCTGTGGGGTCGGATACCAGCTCCTCCATAGACAAGGCCCACCTCCTTACGCGTTTCTCAGTCGGCACTTCAACTCTGGAATAACATACAGAGAAAGGTTCACCATGCATTACGTTCAAACAAATAAACCAAATTCTCGTCATCTGTCTCTTTACTTCTGTATTACAATTGTTTGGACTCACATTTGTAAGTACCTGGCACACTGTAAATTAAACCAGTTGTTACTTTCGCATGGATTAGCTCCATCCTTTGGTACTCAAGGCTTGAATGCCATACATGATAATTATTTCATATTTAATATGTAGTCTTGAGACATGTACACTCAATATATCATATTTATATATATTTCATATTTAAATTTATGTGACTGTCTCTTATTGGGCTAGTTTTGCAGAATCATTTACCTAGTTGTGTAAATTGTAAATTAATGTGCTATTTCAATAATTGTTGTACTAGAGTTGATTCCTGTATAAGATATTCTTTGGGCGTCACTATGCACTTTATGTAAATTATTGTTATCGCTGCAAATGGAAATTTACATAATATTATTCATAATGGTTTTTGCATGAATCTTCATTATTTATGTTTTATAGGATATTTGATATTCGTTTGTGCAATTTATTTTAACAAAATATTGCTAAAGATATTATCCATAGGTACATGCTAGTTATGGTTCCATGTTAAATAGCTGTTTCCCTTTTCTTGTTTAATATAATTAAGCTAATGAGTATTGCACTAAGGTATCTTTATCGTAATACTCGTTATTGCCATTTGTTTTTATCTTTATCAGCACAATAGTCGTGTTGACCATTGTTTAATGTTTGCTCTTGTGGTGTTATTTACATGCATTATTTACAAAGAATAAAATGTAAGAGTACATTTGAGCCACATGGGCACACACTCTTAAAGTTATTCTAGTTGGTTGGTTGTAACATATATTTGGTGAGTGAAGGTTGGCGCACAGATATGGCATGGACAAGAAAGATGGCTGGATATATACATGATAAATAGAGACTGGAAAAATTCGCGCTTTCGATGATCTCTAGGATAGACTCCACAACCCTCTACATACTCAGGCAAATGCCACTTGCTCATTGGCTATTGACTCGTGACACTTGTCAACTGGGACGCTTGCGATTCGATACTTTTTTGGTTGAAGGTTTCCCATTAGCTAAAAGTCCTTCAGAGAAACTGTAAGCCAATCACAGAAGCAATATAAATGTACAGTTGTTTGGATTCTAGTATATCGCGAAATGAATCCGTGAATTTTTCCGGTCTCTAATGATAAACATCAAATGAAGCACTGGTAGTTGTCATTGGCCTTGCCATGTGGGTTGGCACCTTTATACACTTGAGACTTAGGGCGACCTCCGAAAAAGCCCAGCGTAAGTTATCTAGTGAAAAAAAAAAGAGTGTTCTTTTCCCACTTAAAGCAGGATCAAAGTAGAGGGAACTAGGCTGTTACTGCAGGAGTCAGCGACTCCACCAGACGGAGAGTCTCGTGGGGGGGAAAGGAGCTGGAACAGAATGTGTCGGTGGAGCAACAGGACAGTGGCGGATCCAGAGGTTCACCTCGGAGGGGGCACTCTAGGATTTCAGAATAGCCAGAAAAAAAATGTCTTAAAATTACTAAATTGGTATTTAATCTTCTCACACTACACATAACATCCAACCACCAGATTTTATGATTCTACAAGAAATTCATTTATTATATTAAAATATTTTATTGGTTTCAAAAACAATAATTTTTGTCGGCAATATTAATGTAGCAGACAACTGGTTTTTCGGGGGGGGGGGGGGGGAGGGGGGGCACTTGCCCCTGATGCCCCTCCTTGGATCCGCCACTGAAACAGGAGTACCTCGAGAAAACAAACCAGCTAACGGCACCACCCATAAAGATCCTCATATTTCGCGAGAGATCTCGGTTGAACTGAGCCGGGAGCAAAGCCTGAAACCGACGCGCGGGTGTGATGGTCTCACAGGGGGCTGTTGATCTGCCAGTATATGGGGTCCTCGCCGAACCACGGGTTGGTGGGGTGCACCGGCGTGAGGAAGGGGTCGTACTCTGCGTACGTCTCGCAGTGCTGCACCAGGTTGTCGAGCGCCTGCGACACCTTCACCCTGGTCCGCACCAGGCAGCTGCGCAAGAAGTCCACCTGCCGCAACATGCCGAGCACACTCGCAGTCATCTGCAACTGCATCTGCATCTGCTACTTTCCTAGTCTTCAGTTTTGAACCCAACTAAGGAACCCCAAAATATGATTATCACACCACTTTTTTTTAAACATTTTTTTTATGAAATTTTTTTGAGCTTACTACACTCGTAATCTTTTTTTAATATGATACATTTTAGGACAAACCACTATAAAAAACTTCTAACTTCATGCTGGCAGGCTGATTCAGAGGTGGCTTGTACATTAAGCTAAACCTTTAGTTACATTTAAAATGCTTTACGAATTCACGACTCACGTGAGCTTCAAAACCAAAAAACTTTATGCTTAAAAGGTGGCTGGGAACTTTTCAGTGAGATGTTTAAATCTATAGTTAGGTATTTGTTTATTTCTTACTGGCTGAGGTACAAAAAACAACAAATGCAACGGAGGTATCGTGTTGAATTTGTAGGAATAGACCCCAAATAATATTGATATAAGGAACATCACTACCAAGTTTCAAGTCTGTAGGACATACACGTGAAAAATGGGATATTTTGATTTTAAAGTTCCATTGATTGCACAATCACGGTGCGTCAAGGCTACGCATCAGCAGAACCGGGACGCCGATCTTCAGATTCATTTTGTGGGAAGGCAGGTAACCCCTTGGCAAGACGTGACGGACTCACCAAATTATAGTGCGTTACATATTCAAGGCTATCTATTGATGAAATTCTTAACTAAACCATTATTTGCGCCTTTAATTCGCTAGCAGCCATGAGCTTCACTAAGCGGATGGTATTCGCCAAGGAGAAGACCTTACTATATGACCGTGTGGTGGTCATAGAGAAATGATACAACCTGACTGTTTCTATGACCTACTTCCTATGACATCCTATTATAAAACTGAACTGACTCCTTTTTTCCTCACTTAGGAATAGAATTTAATAAATAGAAGTAATACATGTTATTCTCCGGCCCATAAACTATCTAAATGTAAATATCGTGTCGATCCGTTGCTCTGTTGCTGTGTGAAAGACGAACATATGAACACACTTTCGCATTTATAATATTATCATATGACTTGGGAATAAAATTTCTTTCGTTGCGTTGTTGCTGACTGGTGGCGGAGTGAATGATCAGAGTGGCCACTCCCACCAGGGGCGCTTGCGTCCCTGGTCGTGAAATCCAGGCATGGACAAAACATGAAGCGGACCACGAGTCCAAGTTCCCAACCCCCCCCCCCCCTTCCCACCGCGTGGTACATTCTTCGCTACTCTGTCCAACCCTTCACCCAGACCATCCTCTTGTATCCTGTATGCTCCTGCACTTAATGCATGCAAATTTGAACCCTAATGACAGTGCCCAGGGTTTTCCCTTTGTCTAATTAATTTTTATTTACTGGATTCAACTTATCTAGTTGTTATAGTCTAGAGTTAAGAGTGAGGGGAGTTGGTCATGTAATCAATCACTGCCATGGCTGTACAATCCCCTCCTAGTACATGATGCAAGCGATCCTTTCCCTGCATGACCAGGCGTAACTATGTTCCTCCTCTAACCCGGACACTTCCAATTGCACTTAGTTCTAGTTAGGTTACGAAAGGAATATTTGTGGCACTTGTGTAGAGAGTAGGGAAGCCTTCTTTTCACAGACGAGGGAGCCAAACTCCCGATCGTGCATCTTCGGGTTATTTTTTTGTTCATTGTAATAGGTTAGGTTAGCTACATTATAAATACTCCAAACAATGTGGACGATTGATTTGGTTGGGATAGCTACATCAAAGATGCTGTGAAATCATGTAAACGGTTTCCTAGCCCTGGATAGCCACATATTAAAAAAGTTATTTGCTAAGCAACCATAAATTGATTTTACAGTATTTTTTAACGTAGCTATACTTACCTTATATAACCAACCATCCACGATGTTTTAAAGTATTTATAATGTAGCTAACCTCTCCTAATCGACCGCAAAATGTAATGCCACACCGGTTTATACAATGAGATAAAGCGAGCGTGAACTTGGGGTAACTTGGGGTGTGGCTCTCTCGCCTGTGGAATGAAGGATTCCCTAAAGAGTAGAAGGAAGGGGCTGGGTGGAAGTGTGTGAGCGGGAAGGGGCTGGGTGGAAGTGTGTGAGCGGGAAGGGGCTGGGTGGAAGAGTGTGAGGTACCTCGCGCTTCAGGTCCTCGGCGGACCTCTTGCGGCAGCGCGCGGCGCGGGCCCGGCTGGGCACGGGGGCCGGCTCCAGGCAGTTGAGCAGCCCCGGGGGAGGCCGGTACACCCGCCAGTAGGCGCGCTCCTGGCTGTCGCTCACGATCTTGTCGCCCTTCTTGCGCTCCTTCACCAGCCGCACCTGACGTCACGTCAAGAAATGTCCCCCTTACGTCCATGTTGTTACCGGAACACTAGGCACCAGGGGCGTAGGAACCGGGGGGGACAGGGGGGACGTGTCCCCCTGAACTTTTTGGGTGGAGGCGACTGTCCCCCCCCCCCCTCAACTTTCTAGACCGTGATATATTTATTTTATAATATTATTCTGCCCAACTTTATTTGTAATTTCTACACTCTCAAATTTAACTTAAGGAAACAATAATAATTTTAAGATCAATGTATCCAATGGTTAGATACAAAAACTGCTTAAAAAGCGCTGTTTTGCACTTTTAAAATCAAAATTTTCCGGTGGAGGACCCCCGGACCCCCCGTCTTAGTAAGAGGGGAATCGGTTTACATGACATCAAAATCATTATTTGTCCCCCCCCCCCAACTTTATGAACACAGCTACGCCAATGCTAGGCACGCGGCTCGTTCTGCCTCGGAGGAAGTCGTCCCTGGCGGAGACAGTGGATAGCGCATTCATCGTCCCCGTTGTCGAACAATAGCGACGTTAAGGGGCCTCGCCCACCCGGACACACACGCGGTGTGCAGAGCTTCAGAAATAAAACCACGCGATTTGAAAACTGTTCAACATATCCCAGTTGGCTTCTGTTTACGAAAAACATTCAAGAATACGGTGAGGGTGGGTGGGTAGATTCCGTTTCCGTATTTCGCTTTGAAACTGTATTTTTTGTAGCGGTGGAAATGGTTAAAACGCGTAATTTTTTACGTGACAACGTCTAATAAATAGATGAACGCCGACTGCACGCATGAAAAAGTGTCCCGTAACGCAAATTGCGTTTCGCTGTGTCCCGTTACGCTCATTGTACGCTTGCGCCGCATCTATCTCTCTTCCACTCGATTGGAACAACCATCGATTTGACTTTTTCGAGGCACATTAAACTTGAAACACTCCCATTCGTTTTATTTCCTACTTTTCCTATCATCGTCCTATCCTTAACAGAATAACACAGATTGGAAGAAGTTAAATAGCAAACATGTATAAAAGGTATAGTTAAAATAATCTCTTCGTTAAAGTAATAAACATATTTGAATTAATGAGTGCAAATAAAAATAAACTTATCAATTAAATTGTAGATATCATTTCACTCCTTCTTTGTATCCATACAAATGATAAAAATTATTCAATTATATCCATAAAGGTATGCAATCATTTCAGCAATGTTTTATGACGTCACGTTAAACTATCGTCCGTAAACCGACTTCACAGACAACCAATTTTTTTTATCTTCACCCCCCTCTTCAGGAACCGGACCCTATGCTCCAACTGGCCAAGTGCCTGCGTGCAGCGCGACCACGTGACAGAGTCTCACCTGCTCCTCAGCCTGCATGGTGATGAAGTCCCACTTGTTCTGGAGGTTCTTCCTCAGGCTGTTCAGCGACTCCTGCGCAAACAACAACAACAACAACAACAACAACAATCAAAATACTGAAAACATGTTTCAATTCTGCACCTTCCTCCAAAACGAACCGTACAGGGAAATCCTGGGTTTATATTTTTGACGTGATAACGTCTTATAAATCGATGAACGCCGGCTGCACGCACGAAAAAGCACGACTCACTGTTACTTTCCGCCTGAGCCGAGCGTGCAAGAACCGGTCAACCACCGTGCGAAAAAAATCTTCTATACTATCAAACAGGTTAATGCGGGCTTTTTTAAAGCAGCCATTTAAAAAAAAAAGTTGATTTATTTGTCCAATTTCGTCATTTCAAATTAACAATTTATTGACATTGGTTTGATTTCAGTTTATTTCTATAACTAATTGTTCGTGATCATATTTAAACAAATTATTTAAATTAAATCTGCAAAAAAACCTGTAAATAATATTTGAAAATTAAAAATGATTAAATTTTTCATCAATGTTTTCTTATGACGTTATCACGTAAAATTATCGTCCGTAAAACGACTTTACAGACAACCCCCCCTCCCCTTTTTTTCCCCTCAAAGTTGTATGTTCAACACACACACGTTATCATATTTCCCTTCTTTCCATCGAAACAAAGCCGCAGGTTGTTCAAGGGAACTCAGAGAAGCTGACTGGACGTGTGTGCTGCAGAAGGTGCCATCCCCCCCCCCCCCACCAGGGTGTTCACAGTTAGTACTTTCCTACTAGATCTAGTAATTTAGTGGTCTAGTACATTTACGCTCAGATCTAGTACTTTTTTCTTTAATATAATAATAATGTTACAGTAACTCCAATATGTTTTATTATTAAAGGTAATTATTTTAAAAAAAAACTATGGAATGTATGTGTGTGTGGTGTGATATTTAAGTTAGAGCAATGCAATGTCACGATAACTTCCTAAAGTTGTTAAAACCATATCAAATTATAATTTAGCCTACTTTTTTTTTCAAATCTAGTAATTTTTTTCCCGCCTAAATTGGTACGAAATATTTTTTCCTTGTGGACACCCTGCCCCCCTCCATCCCCCCCCCCAGAGGCTGCCCTGGGACAAGCCCGCAGCACTCAGAGCCTCTCTCAGGAAGGGCCAAGGGTGCTCAGAAAATAATACTTAAGTCTGACCCGATTTTAAATCACGCTTTTGAACATTCCCGCAATGAGCTTACATATAAATTCATTTCGACGAAAAAGTGGGGTGGGGGGGGGGATAGAACCACTTAGCTCGTTGTTTGCTTTCCTTTCAGGATATCGGAAAAAGGGGGGGGGGGGGTGATAAATCCCACCTCCATCACCCCCTCCCTCTTTTTTTTTTTTGCGTACGCCATTGATCCCTGATAATAAATCAAACGAGAAGTAGGCCTAAGTCTTCGCTTTTCGAAAGTGTTCCAGGTCATTAAAACTCGTATTCATCACGTTGGCACATGTGGTACAGAAACATGATGCAAGTTTAGGTAACAAGAATTAATGGCTGCAATTTGTATGCTCGAGGAAATGTATTGTGTCTATGTGAAACTAAAACTGACAGACATCATTCCTGAAAAAGTTAAATTTGTGGTACAGAAACATGATGCAAGTTTAGGTAACAAGGATTAATGGCTGCAATTTGTATTCTCGGGGAAATGTATTGTGTCTGAGAAAAACTAAAACTGACAGACATCAATTCTGAAAAAGTTAGCACTTGTATTACACAAACATAATGCAAGTTTAGGTAACAAGAATTAATGGCAGCAATTTGTATTCTCGAGGAAATGTATTGTGTCCATGTGAAACTAAAACTGACAGACAGCATTGCTGGAAAAGTCGCTGCGACTCGCGACTCGCGACTCGCGACAGCGACACAGCCGCGGGGGCGAGACGGCGACACCCACCAGTTCGTAGTCCTCCAGGCCGTGGCGCTGCTTGTTGCGTAGCGTCCTCTTGGACAGGTAGATGGCGTAGTCCACGTTGTCGGGGTGGCGGTTCTGCCAGGGCCAATAGTAGGGCGTCTGCGACACACAAGAGTCACGCAGTCACGCAGTCGCTCAGGCTCGACACAACAGGAGTCCAGAGTAACTGCGTCATGACGGAGGTTAGCAGGACCCCGTACGCGTTGCTTTCCGCTCCACTCGGGCCGGGCTTATGAAGTACGCAAGGAATGCAACTACGACACACGCAACCGACGTAAGTAAACACGCAAGAAGCAACAAGTCACAATCCCTATAACTAGGGACTGGAAAAATTCGCGGGTTCAATGACCTCTAGGATGAACTTTATAGTACTACGTACACTCGGTCAAATGTCACCCTCTCATTGACTGCTGTCTTGTGATGGTGTCCCAACGTAGCGGCCTGTGATGCGATTCAGCTACGGTTGAGTGTTTCTCACTTGCCCAGAGTCATTCAGGTGAGTTGCGAGCCAATAGCAGAGGCAGCACTGAGGTATAACTGTATGAATTTTAGGCTGTCGTGAAATGAATCCGCGAATTTTTCCGGTCTCTACCTATAACATAACTTAAAATCGTAAAAACAGTAGAAAACAAGTTTCTACCCCGTTCATATTTTGATAGTTCATATTAATTATGAAAATTAAATTTTTTTGTCAATAATTCGATTTCTAAAGTGTTATTATCTTGCACTGCGTGAAAGTCAAACAAGTATAAACATAAAATAACATCGTGGGCTTTCATGCGCCTAACTTCTGCGCCTTAAAAAAAGTGTTCGGAACACTTATCTTCGAATATGGCCGTCGTAAGCTCATGTCACAACGCAATAAAGTTGTAAGTTTAACAATACTAGCGTTGCGTTACTAAGCCTTGCGATGATTATAAAACATTATGTATTATGTGGTTTCTGAACATTTTGCGTCTTGTGTTCTTGCATACTTTATAAACGAGGCCTTAAACTAACTTCCGACACGATCACAACCTAAACGTTGTTAAAACTGTTGAAGGTTGAGCCTTAATTTACGGAAACATTGTAGTATTAGGTTTCTGAAACATTCTGTTCTTGTGAAATATAATTGTCAGCCGACAACATTTTTCCAGGTAATGTTTTTTATTCAATAAGAATCTGTCAACGTTAGATTATATTTCATTGCAGAATAGTGAAAAAAAAAAAAAAAACTATATTACTTGCAAATATTTTACATGAAGTGTAAAATATGTACCTATTGGGCTATTACAAAACATTTTTAGTCTATCTAGGCTAAATTATTAATATTTTTATGGAATGAAAATCATTACAAGAAATTAAGTAGTAATAATTTTTACATATATGTGTTGCGCAATTCAGTAGTTAACTAATCAGTGGTATTTTTTTAATTTATCGTGATAATAGGTTTATTTACATCACTATTGTGCCAGATAATCAAATGTTCTAGTTCCTCTAAGTCATTCATCACAATACAATAATTGCAAAGTTAACAGCTAGTCACATTTCGAAACACAAAATGTTTGATCATGTATCAGCGTCCTTCACGCTTAGATTGTAACATTTACTCCTCAAGAGCGTCGAAATAAGGGTCGAAATTAATTTTTTTTAAATTTTAAAAGTAAAGACATTGATCAGGGTTTTAAAACTAAAACGTGTCTAGGGTGTCCGCGACTACAGATATTCTAAGGTCAAAGGTAAAAAAAAAAAAAAAAAAAAAAACATTTATTGCAAATATCTTGTTTCCTATGAGTTTTATGCTATTTGTATTTATCATAAATATTGTAGAAGATTCAATTCTCTAAAACTTTTGTTTAAATATTTTTTTTTTATATCTTGAACCATTTTCGAGATAGGGGGCAGAGCGCGCTCAGTGTTTAACTATGTAGTTTATCGTTCGAGGTCAACCTCCAGTCTCGATTAAAAACACGCCGTATAACCCCTAAAATAGAATCGAATAGCATGTATAAGCAATGTTAAGTGAATAATGATGTTACAAAACGATTGGCAGAGGTTTGTAAACAGACTGAAATAAATGGTGCTGCAGAGAACTACGTCCCACCATCTAGGATTTTTCCAAAAATTGTTCACATAATTCTAATTTATCCCGATTTTTGACATGGCAAAGCATAAATAACATCTCCTAGATCTTCTACCCCAGGTTTGCAAACACATTTATACCTAAAACAAGCTCTTGTCTGTAAGCGCAGCGAGGAAATAACTTATTTTTTAACGAGGGCAACTACAACTGTAATAGTAATCACACCAGTTCAACAAGTGTTGGCTTCAACAAGTAGCCAAAGTTGAGTCCCATGCAATGTCATACCAGAAAAATTAGCTTAAAAATTATAAGTCTTCGATACCGCTTGCAGCGTATTGTAACACACACATTTCGATTACTACTTTAATCATAGAACGATTTTTTTTCTTGTGAGAAAGGTGAATATCTAATTGTGTTTAGATAGTTTTCTCAGACAGTTCTGTAACCCTCCACAACAGATTTTATTGGCAGACCATACATTTACCTGTGTGATGGCTCCAACCTTAAACAAGGGTAAGTTTTACTATTCAACTATATATATATTTGACATGTTAGTGACCAATGTTTACTTTCACTATGGTGCACGTGTTATTGTTGGTAATTTATCCGAGTGTAACTGTTTAATATCCATATAATAAGTATTTTTTGTGCAAAATATGTGAATTACTGCAAGCGGTATCGAAATATATTGAACTGCAAAATGGAGGATCCTAATATCTTTTAATGAAAAACCAAACAGAATCAATAGAGAAGAAAGGGGGGTGGGAACGTGCCGGCCCCAGGGCGGACGAAGAGACTCGCCTGGAAGCGGTAGAGGGGAGGGATAGGGGTGGGATGCACGACGGGGTGGGAACGAGCTGGCCCCAGGGCGGACGAAGAGACTCGCCTGGAAGCGGTAGAGGGGAGGGATAGGGGTGGGATGCACGGCGGGGTGGGAACGTGCCGGCCCCAGGGCGGACGAAGAGACTCGCCTGGAAGCGGTAGAGGGGAGGGATAGGGGTGGGATGCACGGCGGGGTGGGATGCACGGCGGGGTGGGAACGTGCCGGCCCCAGGGCGGACGAAGAGACTCGCCTGGAAGCGGTAGAGGGGAGGGATAGGGGTGGGATGCACGGCGGGGTGGGAACGTGCCGGCCCCAGGGCGGACGAAGAGACTCGCCTGGAAGCGGTAGAGGGGAGGGATAGGGGTGGGATGCACGGCGGGGTGGGAACGAGCTGGCCCCAGGGCGGACGAAGAGACTCGCCTGGAAGCGGTAGAGGGGAGGGATAGGGGTGGGATGCACGGCGGGGTGGGAACGTGCCGGCCCCAGGGCGGACGAAGAGACTCGCCTGGAAGCGGTAGAGGGGAGGGATAGGGGTGGGATGCACGGCGGGGTGGGAACGTGCCGGCCCCAGGGCGGACGAAGAGACTCGCCTGGAAGCGGTAGAGGGGAGGGATAGGGGTGGGATGCACGGCGGGGTGGGAACGTGCCGGCCCCAGGGCGGACGAAGAGACTCGCCTGGAAGCGGCAGAGGGGAGGGATAGGGGTGGGATGCACGGCGGGGTGGGAACGTGCCGGCCCCAGGGCGGACGAAGAGACTCGCCTGGAAGCGGTAGAGGGGAGGAATAGGGGTGGGATGCACGGCGGGGTGGGAACGTGCCGGCCCCAGGGCGGACGAAGAGACTCGCCTGGAAGCGTAGAGGGGAGGGATAGGGGTGGGATGCACGGCGGGGTGGGAACGAGCTGGCCCCAGGGCGGACGGCGAGACTCGCCTGGAAGCGGTAGAGGGAGCCATCGTCCTTGACGACCAGGTTCTTGGAGTCGCTGACGGGGAAGAAGTAGCCGTACTGGCATAGCTGGTTGGCGATGTGGACCGCCTCGACTGCGAAAAAAACAAGACATGTTTTTTTTTTTTTTTAAATTTTCCTTCTAATAAATCATGTTTTTATTGTTTTCTATCCATGTTATATAAACATAATCTAACAAATGTAATTTTTGGCAAAAGAGATTAGAGTGCTGGCATGTAAATATGTATTGTACCATAACCATGTAAAGTGTACTTTATGCAAATAAAAACTATAGAATTGAGCGAGCGCAGAGACCGCTCTGGAAACAGTCATAAAACGGGAGGACAAGTTTCACAAGGTTCGCGCTCCTTGGTATTCATTCAGTCAGGGATCGTCAGCAGACGGCATGCTCTGACGTAATCCCCATAACCATATCGTTCCACCCATGACATGGTAGAAACGGTTCTTGACCACGTTTGATGATGGTTAGTAAGTGTGAATTTTAACCTCCGTCGTTAAAAAACAATCATTTAAAACTGTTTCCACAATGCAAACACTACACTTCACCCGATATTTGGGACGTCTAACCAACATGGCGCGACAATTAACTGAAGGAAAAAAACAGCTTCACACACTTGACACTTACCATGTTATCATGCAGATGTGGCCACTCCTGTTGGCATTCAGAGCAGCACAGTCACACATGGTTATTGAACTCCACTATTTTGAAATCAACATAATGTCAGCAGTTATTTATATCTTAAGTATTCATCCCATTATTGGACTAACATGGCACAAATAAAATATTTTAGTTTATTTTTTTTTTTCCCCAATGGGTGAGTCGGTGAGTTTCCCCAACATTCTCATCCCCACATTCTCATTATCTAATAACAGATGTAGACGAGACGTTAAGCACATTATTCATTTATTCATTCATTCATTCATAATTTTACTAAAGCCTGTTAAATAAAAATTGCTTTTACAGAGTTATAGTGGAATATCACGAACAGTTCAGGAATTGTAAGGGTAAAGGGTGATTTTGACCCTTATCGGCATAGGAATCATTATATACGTGGTGATAGTTTCTTTATGGGTTTTAGCAAACCTCCTATCCTCAATATATGCAATAAACTCTCAAACAACAAATTAGAAATAATTTTAACTTTAAACAATATTTAAGTACTATGGATTTTTTGCACCGACTAATAAACTAATATAGTTTAAAAATTAATTAAAGAGTAATACAACGTACCAAAATATTTTAATGTTTCAAAATATATTAATATTATTATTTGCTAAGACTTTAATTACGTGATAATTCTCGCATTTGGCAAGTGGCTCACCTGGCTAGCACTATATTTGTGTGCGTCACTCGAAGCAATAAGTTCCACCTTACATATCGTACCCTGCACCCAATCGACCTTACGACTTAACGACGCGAGGACAAGAAACTCGTTTATCGTCGGAATTTCAAGCGGCGACTAGGAAATTGTTATAATGATAAAGAATGCGACTGGAAACCATGTCTAAAAAGATTATTTCTTAAATGTAATTTACACTTCTCTGATAGGTTAATAGATGATAGTTTCGCATCGCCTCTCACACACATCCCTTACCATTGGATTGCAGGTGCATTTAAATGGACATCTAATATCTATTTCCAATGCCTGTGTGCTTTGTTGCCAGAAATAAGCCATCCTGCGCAAAAGTTTCGAACACTACTTTGTAATGAAATGAAAGATTTTTTTACACGAATCTGCAACATTGAATTTTTTAAAGTAAAATTTGAAATGATAATTTCGGAAACATTTTCTTTTTGCATTTCATCAAGAGCATCATATGATATCTACTGATTTTTGGTTTCTAAGGAGACTAAATTAAAAACGCTTCAATTTTTTTTGTTAACATTTTTTTTACTACCACTTAGTATTTAAAAGTTTGGCTTTTTTCAGCAAAGCACATAATTTTATAGAAAAAAATGGTTATTAACAGTGAGTGACAACTATAAAGAGTTTATCCTCTCAAGTAATAATTTTTGTTTAGCATTAAATTATTATTTTTCTGTTAGAATGATTACATCTGCAATAATACCTACTGTCAATACATACAAGGGATCTTGCAAAAATGAACAAATAGTAAAACTAAAAATAGGTATATATTTAAACTTATTATAAATAAGGATGGCATACAAAACAAGACATTTAATTTTAACACGCTCGGTTGTATCAATCTGGCAACAGTGCACTGCAATCGAAGCATGAGACCGACTATAGGCATATCCTTCAGGTAGCGTCCACACACAGGGACGTAACTAGGCTAGTTTCCACCCGGGGCAAGAACTTATATTGACGCCCTTTATTTTTCTTCGCAAAACTAACAAACCAACAATACCTCACGTTGCCACCACATATTACTTCCAAAAATTCCACCTATTTCTGATTCAACATTATTGGAAAATTAAATTGATTTATTTATTTTCAGTCACTTCATTTCTGATGCATCAATACAAACAATTCAGTTCTCTGCAGTTCAAACAATTTTTATTTTTGACGTGACAACTTCTAATAAATCGATGAATGCCGGCTGAACGCACGAAAAAGTGTCCCGTTACGCACATTGTTCCGTTACGCTGCATACCGTCACGCTCATTGTTCCGTTACGCTGCATACCGTCACGCTCATTGTTCCGTTACGCTGTGTTCCGTTACGCTGTGTTCCGTTACGCTGTGTTCCGTTACGCTGTCGGTGAGTGCAGTAATAATATGTTACAATTGACTAAAAAGTTATGGTCATTCATATAATTGATGATAGATATTTGATTAGAGTTTATTTATATGAAAACTTGTTCATAATTATATTTATACTTTATAGCTAAACGCCAGTTTTTAAAATTAATTACAAGTCATCTACACGAGAACTGTTTCGTCGACTGTTTATAAAGTGAAGTGTAAAATTAATGTGATTTTCATTGCTTATTACCACAACAATTTCGGCCATAAAGGTTAATTATGCTTGCATTTTAAAAATCTGATTACGAGTATAATTTCAAGTATTTATTCTTTTATTATTAAAATAAAAATGGTTCAATTTTATTCATAAAAGTATGCAATCATTTCATCAATGTTTTGTTATGACGTTGTCACGTTAAACTATCGTCCGTAAACCGACTCTACAGACAACCAAAGTTTTTTAAATTTTTTTTTTTGTGTTCTAGCTCTACGATATTCAAGTGAACACGTACTGTGAAAGTGACTGCCAGGTTAGCGCTAGCTCTGGTTACGTCACGTGCGTGCACCGCGAGGCGCATGCGCAGAGGGACTGCCTTGGCTCGTCGCGTCGGGTCGGCGTGACTCCACAGATTCATGCCAGGGAGGGGGAGGCGGCAAGATAAACGAACCGAGAGAGGGGGGAGCACTTCATTAAAGAGAACGAACACTCTTCGGAATTGGATTTTTAATGCGCTCACGGCAAAAAAAAAAGAGAGAGACAAAAAAAAAACGCTGTAACACTGGAATGTCAAGAGCATCGCCCGATGTTCCCTGATTTAGGAACCCGGACAGCAATGGCGACGCACAAACACACACACACAACACACACACATACAGGGTGAGTCTTAATTCGACCTGAAAACTCGGGCTGCAGGACCATCGCGATAAAAAAAAAAAGTTGGAATCACTCAGTACGACTTTATGGATAGAGACTGGAAAAATTCGCGCTTTCGATGACCTCTAGGATAGACTCCACAACCCTCTACATACTCAGACAAATGCCACTTGCTCATTGGCTATTGACTCGTGACACCTGTCAACTGGGACGCTTGCGATTCGATAATTTTTTGGTTGAAGGTTTCCCATTGGCTCAAAGTCCTTCAAATAAACTGTAAGCCAAATCACAGAAGCATTACAAAGGTACAGTTGTTTGGATTCTAGCATATCGTTAAATGAATCAGCTAATTTTTCGGTCTCTACTTATGGTCCAAAGTGCTTCCCAACGCCTTTGAAATTGGGGCTGAAGAACAATTTTATTGAAAACTATTTGTACCAGGCCACGCGTTACTGTGGCTCGATATCGTTAAATGAAAAAAAAAAGAGAAAGCACACACACACACATATATGTATTTGTAATTTGTATGAAGTAGGTACACATATACAACACATATCTCTCTCTCTCTCTCTCTCTCTCTCTCTCTCTATATATATATATATATATATATATATATATATATATCCCACTCTATTAGTCCCTCTATAAATTTCACTATATTTCGCTATATATAAAAATCTCTTTATGTGTTGCTATCACTCTATATCTCTATTTATATATCTCTATCCATATTGCTCTATCTCTCTCTATTCATCTTTCTGAGTATCTATGCTTCTATCTATATCTCAATCCATCTCCATATTTATATATATCTACATTTCTCTCTATATCAATATATATATACACACACCTCGCTGTCTCTATATCTCTCTATATCTGCATATTTCCCTCTCTCTATCTCTCTACACCTAACTCTTTAATTCTGTCTATCTATGTCTCTATCTTCCTATCTATATCTTTACAAAACAGAAGACGGACACACATTTACATTGAACAAACATATTTTCGCCTATCTTGATTTTCATCTATAAGTATTTTTATCTGTCACAGGCGTGACATAGGTATGAAAAACCACGCGCGTATTCGAATGCAACGTTGTATCAAAATTTTGAAGCAATTGGTGAATGGATTTCGGAGATGAGCTATTTGTGCAAACGAACGTTTACATTTTTTTATTTATACAGGTTTATAATAGGGAAAGTATTAACTACTAAACATTAAGCGTCTGGTCAATATTTGATTGAATGATGTTCCTACAACTACCGCGAATTTTTATTGCTTTAGCAAAATTATTTCATTGACATAATTGCGGGTAACACCTTTATTTTCCACATATTTTTGTGGCGTGTTGCTACCTACAATTAATACAATGGGATTGTTTGGCTACAGCGGCAAATCAAGGTGGTATTTGAACTTCGTTTAGTTAAACATAATGCAGACGCTCAGTGAACCATCTTAAAAAAAATTGGTTGTCTGTTAAAGTCGGTTTACGGACGATAGTTTAACGTGACAACGTCATAAAAAACATTGATGAAATGATTGCATACTTTTATGAATAAAATTGAATCATTTTTATTGAATTATCACTATTTTCTATGTATACAAAGAAGAACTGAAATGAAATCTACAATTTAATTGATAAATTTACTTTTATTTGCACTCATTAATTCAAATATGTTTATTACTTTAACGAAGAGATTATTTTAACTTTAACTTTTATACATGTTTGCTATTTAACTTCTTCCAATCTGTGTTATTATTTTAAGGATAGGACGATGATAGTAAAAGTAGGAAACGAATGGAGTGTTTCAAGTTTAATGTGCCTCGGAAAGAAATCGATGGTTGTTCCAATCGAGTGGAAGAGAGATAGATGCGGCGCAAGCGTACAATGAGCGTAACGGGACACCGCGTAACGGGGAAATGTGCGTTACGGGACACTTTGTCGTGCATGCAGCCGGCGTTCATCGATTTCTTAGACGTTGTCACGTCAAAACTTGTTTTTTATCTACGTTAAAGTTGTTGTGGCCAAACTTAAAAAAATTTATTCCAGCCTTGCGAATCACTTCATACCATTGGTCGTGTAGATGTTCTCAGCATATTTTGTCGTGATAAACCTGCGGATGACGTGTTTCGGTCGAATCCAGACTCACTCTGTATATGATATAAGAGAAGTGTCTAGAGAGTTCACCATCCCTCGTCAAGAGCAGCGTTTTTTACAAACACAAGTGTTGACATTGTTTTACATTTCGTTAATACATTGCAACTTAAATAAACCTATTGTGTACAGGAATATTTAGAATTTCTTTTTCGATTAAGGGAAGGCGTAAATTTATTTTCTGCAACAACCCATACGGGTTTCCCATTTCCCTCGGAAATAGCCAAACCTACTGAGACGAAAATTACCTTGTATGTCATTCTAGGTCATATAAACTGAAAAATTATAAATTCGAGTAAATTACGTTACGTATTCAAAATTTAACTTTGTTCACTTTTTACTACAGTAGAAATAATTATATATATATATCAGTGAGATATATTTAAATAAAAAAACAACTTACTGACAAAATAAATTCATTATTTTTTTTTTTAATTTTTGAAAGATGAATATTTAAAATTTCTTCTAGGTGTAAGCTTACGTTTCAAGGGAATCATATACTAAACTGTTACGTTCTGGTCCTACCGTATTAGACGTGCATTGACAAGTAAATCAGAACTTTGATATTATTGTACCCACAAGGTTCCTATAACTACACAGGATAATTTTAACATTTTCGGCAATTCACACCTGTTTAAGGTGTACATACATGCAAGTTGCAAAAAATATTGTTGCAAAAACGAAGTGTGAAGTTGTTGAAATCTTACCAGATTCTTCAATGTCAAGACGCTCCATAAGCCACTCGATAAGATCACAACCTGAAACAAATAAAATTGACAGTTATATTCGAGTTATATCCAGAAGCCATTCAGCCAAACTTTCGTGAAGGCTGCGTGACATTAGCCTACTTGTTTTAGAGTCATTGAAGAGGAGGGGCACTAAGGGTGACACTGGCTAGAGCATTTATTACCGAATCACCTCTACGTGCTCGGCACTGAATTACCACGCACGCGAAGCGCAACTGTAGGGTTTAAGATGTTATGGCGCAATAACAACATGACTATGCGCTGCAATACCTATACAATTAAAAAAGAAACATACATCCAAATCTCTACACAAAAACATCAAAACAGCGATTTATACAGTTTTACGGTAAAAAATAAATACACTTAAGAAACAAACATTCAAAACTAAAACAATATAGCCACGGAAAATGTAGCGAAAGCTATCCGATGACCTAAGATAAGCCTAGGGATCAAAAAGAGGTAAAACGGAAATAACCCTAAATTCACTTGAACTATGTTGAATTTTATTTTACCAATAATATTTTAAGAAGTTTGTTCAGAAAATTTTATAAAGAATATGTTTGTTAAATATTATTTTTGCTTCGCTGGTTTTTTTCTTGGCACACTATTAATAAGAGAGGAAAAAATAAATATTTTAATATCTCACATTTTAAAACGTTTACTACATAAAAGCTGCAATTGCCATATTATACTGTGTGCACAAGTATTACTGAACAAATAAAGGAGATGTGTAACCAAATACGCCTGTCCGTCACTGTGGATTAATGATTATGTTTGTTCATACAGAACATTCGACCAAGACAGAGGCAGAACGTTACATTAAAATAGCTGAAAAACTGACTGCTGCCAGAAAGTAGATTAAAATGCACGCAAAGAAAATATTATGTGTTGTTTCCATTTCACTGAAATTCTAACTATAAATTAATTTAGAATTCAAAGAATTCAATCATAATGAGAATGATTTTCATAATTAAAACAAGGTTTAAATGCATTTTTAAAACGAAGCTTTAAAAAGTAAAATATATTGTCGTGCACCGCTCAGAACAGGTAAACATATTTTGCAACATAACTGTTTCCACTGAAACTCTGCTCTTTGTCCGTCTGCAATCATATTTGGTTCATTTCAACCAGGGGTGTCCACATCTGCATGCTTACATTGATGGTAAGTGTGTGAAGCTGTCACCCCCCCCCCCCCCCTTCCTAACTTTTTATTTAAGGTTGCGCCATATTGGATAGACGCCCAAAACACTGGCTGAAGTGTAGCGTTTGCACTGAGAGAGCAGTTTCAAATGACTGTTTTTAACGACGGAGAATATAATTCATACTTACTAATCATCTTAATCAGACCGTGGTTAAGCGCCACTTCCGCAATGTTTAGAGCGGAACAAGAGAAGGTTAAAAAGTGAGTTAAACAACGTTAAAGCTTTCCGTCTCCTGATAATTAGAGACCTGCAAAATTCGCGGATTCATTCGGTGATAGGCAAGAATTCAAACACATATACCTCTTAGATAATTTTGCTATTGGCTTACTGTTCATATGGACGAATCTCAACCAGTTATAAACCCTCAACCAAAGAAGGATCGAATCACAGACAAACCAGCTGAGACGACTTACAAGTCGGCAGCCAATGAACTTGCGTTATTTGCCCGAGTGTACAGGGGTATGTGCAGTCTATCCTGAAGGTCATCGAAACCGCGAATTTTGCAGGTCTCTACTGATAATACGCAACTCCATGATTATAAACTCAGTCTGACAACACAGTGTAAATGTAATTGCGCGTGTGATGTATTTTTGTGTTAGGAAATCAGTATTTTAACTTTTTTTTTGGTTGAAGTTATTCCAGAATTATTCTCAAAATTTGCTTGGAGAGACTTATTCCCCAAAATGAAGTGTTTCACCGAAGGCGGCTGCTACAGCCTCTTAGTGCTACTACAGTAGCATGAGGCGCTCAATTGACGATATCTGTGCCAAAGGCTTTGTTGTGGTTCGAGGCAGGTGTTAAAATTGCAACTAGCCTAGGGGCTATTTTCATTCTAACTACAGATACCATAAATTTAGAGACAGGAAAAATTCGCGGATTCATTTCACGATATGCTAGAATCCAAACAACTGTTCATTTATATTGCTTATGTGATTGGCTTACAGTTTATCTGAAGGACTTTTAGCCAATGGGAAACCTTCAACCAAAAAAGTATCGAATCGCAAGCGTCCCAGTTGACAAGTATCACGAGTCAATAGCCAATAATGAGCAAGTGGCATTTACCTGAGTATGTAGAGGGTTGTGGAGTCTATCCTAGAGGTCATCGAAAGCGCGAATTTTTCCAGTCCCTACATATATTCAATATTTGCTCACGAGGTGATGGATACATTAGGTCGACTCGTGTCCCGGGAAAAACGCGGGCACTGGAGTGGACCAAGTTGCACCGCGGGGCAGTTAAGAGTAGAGATAGATAGAGAGAGAGAGAGAGAGAGAGTGAGTGGAAGGGGGTAAGGGGGGGGGGGGGTTAGTTGGGTGATGAAATAGCACGCCATTCACCAAGGTGACCCCAAATTGTTTGCAGATGGGAAACATGCACACGTGGGTTTTATCTGGTTACTCCCGTTTCTCACATTCGTCAATGCTATTTTCGAACGTGCATTTGTTTTTATTTTTTTAACAATCGTTTGCGTGATTCTGCGCGTATGTTTTCCGTGAAAATAGAAAATAAGAGTATCGAGTTGTCATTAAATAATTGTTTTTTCGAAAGGCAACGTACCTACGTGATTTAAAGATTATTTGAACACCGTGTATTGGGATACTGCACCATCATTTACCACAGTGATATTTTGGGCAGATGAATTTAAACGTGGCCGTGCCAGCTTGGGTGACGACGAATATCTGCGACTCCAAAAACAGCAAAGGGCAATGAGCTCCAGAAAAAAGGTAAAGACTGTTACTTTGGCCGGGAAAGTGATTGTGATTGTGTTTTATAGGACAGACATGGAGGTGTCTTAACTATCTTGAATAAGGCAAAACACGACAGAGGCATACTACGCGTCATAACTTGACAAGCTGATGGCAGAAATTGCAGAAAATGGCCATATTTTTCAGAAACAAAATAAATTGTTTCAAGACAATGCACCAGCTCGCACCTCAGCGGTTGCCACGACGAAAATCTACGAATTGCAATTTGAACTGTTTTACCGTCCTCTTGAACAGATCTAGACCCCAATATACTTTTTCCCCTAGGTTAATATTTTTGCGCTCGGAGGACAGAGAAATGAGGAGGACATCACTTTCGTTAACAACTACTTTGCAGAGACTCACGCAAACTATTGTTAAAAACACAACTGCTCGTCCAAAATGGCTGAAATTTCAATGAGTACATTCTAAAGCGTGCGCAAACACATTCCCCAATTTTGGTTGACGAGTGCCGCCATCTTCGGGCTGAGATCGTAAACGTTTCGGACAACCCTCGTGGTCACGGGTCAGGGATGAGGGGGATTTTCGGGATGGGCATGAATAAGAAACTAAGGCACGGTTGCCAGAACTTTTCAGCCAACCGTCAACGAACAACAGATAGTGCGCGTGAATAATGAAGACGAATGACCGGCGCATGAATAAATCCGCGGGGCTCGGTAATGATGAGGGATCACCTGGCTGCCTGGCGGCGCGTTAGCAGCGGCAAGTCAAACAACTCCGACGACAGCGCCACTCGGGGCGGTAAATCACGAGGGTGCTCAGGGTCGGCAGCAGTTGGTTGAGAGCGAGGGGAGAAAGAAGGGGGCGGGAGGTTGCCGTACAGACGGAGAAAGGCGGCTGGAACGAGAAAGGCAAATACTTCCCCCCCAGACAGAATGTTTTTTAAAAGCCCCCGGGATCCCCGGCCAATTTATTCCCGCTGGCCCCGGCCATCCGAGCCCGGAGAGAGACCGAGTGTAAGCGATGCGAGGGGCTTAGATGGAAGACGCTCTCTGATTGGCTGTTACTACAGGCGCGTGACTTTTCGTTCGCTCTAGGTTCTCGGCAGCTCCAACATCTACAGGACGGCAAACATGTTGGAGTAAATGTTAGAAGTATTTCTTTAAAGTAGTATTTATTAGTGAGACATTTTCCCGCAATAAGAGATGATTTCTAGACACGGAATGCAGGTGTATATATTGGTGGGATTTTTAAAGGATGACAGCAGAAATCTTAAACCATAGACAACCAAGTAAAGAGCTAAATGAAGAGCCAGAAACCACTTGACGCATCCAACACTGAAAACCACTTGGCATCTTGCAGCTGTGCTGGTGACTCTTCCACAGACGGCAACTGTAGCCTCTATCTGAGTATAAATCTATTCAACTGACTGAAGTCGACACAAATACTTACCGAACCAAAGGATGACAGAAGAAATCTTAAATCATAGACAACCAAGTCAAGAGCTAAATTTGTTTCCTTCATTAGCCAAAGAATGAATGAGGGCTGAAGCTTGGATATATACAGATCTGCGACATTTCCTCTTTAGGTAATTCAAACTGCGGCGGTAATAACCAATATTGTACAATACACAACGAGACCACACCGCAAATTACAAAAGCATTGCGCGAAGCTTTTGTGTTATTCCTGACCAAAATGGCCAAACTGCCAGCAATATGGCGCAACGCAATATGCCAATGAGTTTCCATGGATATAATAGCCAGGTGGTAAACCAAAATAACGCAGTTGTAAAGTAGCCAGTCAGACGGAAGGGTGTCTCAACAGGAACGCTTAGCTAATTAATGACCTATTATTACATGCCATTTCGCTTATGTCGGGTGATTTATCATGTAACCATACTCTATAGTCCAATACACGTTATAGTATTCGCCAAATGTTCATTGGTGGCCGCTTCTTTTAAAACGATAATCATCCAGTTAGATCTGATTATAATCACACAAAACACTCGCCGTTAAATTCGAGACCTGAAAAACAAGTAGCCTAATGCTAAAATGCTAGTAAAATGCCGATTTCAACATTTATTTCTGATAATCGAACCTTTAAATGACTAAATTTGTGTTTCAAAAACAAACGTATCAGAATTCATTTATCAGTCAGTAAATTGCAACCCACACACTTGTTCTTAGAGTAGGTAATATCCCTATGTAGCATGTTGACAAGACTTTAAGATACATCATTAAAATTCCCAGTTTTTAAAACAGGTTGGCGATTTCTACATTTTCTTAACAAAGAATATGAAAATATTTGTATTATTAACAGTCAAAGATATATTTAACAAAATAATTCGAAGAAAGGAGTGGAAGTTTGTTTGAAGTAAAAAAAATTCAAACTAAATTTTTTGTTAAAATTTTGGTAAATGTATTTGTTCTGAATATAAATGTTGTACTTAGGAAAATATTTATTTTTTATCAGAAAAACCTTCTTAGCCGAAATTTGTTCTCAAAGCAGAACAAAAAAACCTTTCATATTGTAAAAAATAACTATTTTGGAGAGAAGGAACACATACTTTTGACAGAAAAATTAAGAATTTAACACCTTTTGGGCATCGACATGTTTGGTCGGGCATGCCTAGGCGGAGCGCACGAGTGTTCGAATGTCGCCTATTTTGGAGGAAAATTAAATATATTTAAAAATAATTTAATATACCTTTTTTAGGCCTCTATGCATTAACCACAGACTAAATATCGATACATAGCCACTCTTATTATGCGCCTTAATTCAACATCAGCTGATGTAAGCAAAGCCACTAGCGTTTTTTCACAAATAGTACTCAAATAAAAATAAAGTGCTTTTCGTTAGAAATATCAAATTTAAATTAGTAATATGAAGTAGAGCATAGTTCTCAACTAACATAAAAAAAGGATAATCACTTGATGCATTGAAACGTAGACAAAAAAATTGCTATAATAATTTATAACCTGGATAACGCACCAACTGTATCTGTTATGAGCACGGTCATACTAATTAACAATTGTGGAAAAAAATTTAAGGTATTAGTAAATGTTAGTCATTTACCAAGCACCCAAAATATTTTTAAAAATTAGTAATCTGGGAAAAAGATTTAAAAAAATTAGATGAAATGAGGAATAATATTATATTTTATACGACACTCCCATTCAACACAATGTCAACAATGGGCTGAACCACTACTAGCGCTGTTAGTTCGCAGGCCGCCGCGAGCTCCACTAAGTGGACGAGATACTCCAAGGACAGGATAGGAAGCTGCCAGACATTCTCTATGACCGTGGTCATGAAACACGTTTGCTACAGCAGTGTTGGCAAATAAGCCGTCTAGTGTTGTTTGAGCGCGCAGTCTATATCGCTTAATCCATGTCATAAACAAACGTACACGTCTCCAGAAGACGTTATGAAAACATAATTAAATTTAACAATACTGCGGGTTTGAACGAGTGACGTAAGCACATATGTACTTATATTTTATCTTTTGAAGTTATACATCTTTAGGCTCATTATGGAAAACGATGTGTGTGATTTGACGAAGCGCGCGCACAGTGCAACGAAATTTTCACAGGATTGAAAAAAAAAAAAACGCTACTTACAAATAAGAATTATATAGGCTAAGTGCTTTTTAAATCTTATATTTTAGCGATTAATATCAAATACTGGTCGATATAATTTGAAACGTTTAATAAGTGAAGTTATGTTTCCGTACGGATAATTTATTTGCCTTATAAATAAATATATTATTAATAAATAATTTCAATTCAATAATTAATTTTATACACGTGTTTATATAAATATTGAATACTTCGTATTTACTAAAAATAATTTTTATTCGATTAAATTTCTATTTTTCAAACCATATTTAAAAAGTCACTCAAGTCCTTTTATTATTTTATTTCTGTCAATTATTTGCATGCAAAAATAAAGTAATTTTTTTTTAAATGACGCCAAGTAAGTATACTTCTAACGCGCGTCTATAATGTACACGCATCCATGTTTTATTTATTTTTGACGTGACGTCTAATAAATCGAAGAACGACGGCTTCACGCACGAAAAAGTGTCCCATTACGCACATTGTCCCGTTACGCTGTGTCCCGTTACGCTCATTGTACGCTTGCACCGCTTCTATCTCTCTTCCACTCGATTGGAACAACCATCGATTTGACTTTTTCGAGGCACATTAAACTTGAAACACTCCCATTCGTTTCCTACTTTTCCTATCATCGTCCTATCCTTAACAGAATAACACAGATTGGAAGAAGTTAAATAGCAAACATGTATAAAAAGTTATAGTTAAAATAATCTCTTCGTTAAAGTAATAAACATATTTGAATTAATGAGTGCAAATAAAAGTAAATTTATCAATTAAATTGTAGGTTTCATTTCACTCCTTCTTTGTATCCATACAAAATAGTGATAGTAATTCAAAAAAATGATTCAATTTTATTCATAAAAGTATGCAATCATTTCATCAGTGTTTAGTTATGACGTTGCCACGTTAAACTATCGTCCGTAAACCGACTTTACAGACAACCAATTTTTTTATGTTTAATCCTCGCTCTGCGCGATTGTCAGCCCCGTGTCGCCGACGTCTTCGTCACGTCTCGGCCGGAGCCCGACCCACGCAGAAGCGCCAGGAAATGAGTTCTGGATTGACCCCTGGTGGGCCGTGGGAGGAAATTCACTTCCACGAACCTTGTTCCCCCGGCATTTTCACGTCCCCGGCTAGACGGCCGACTGCCAGCCAACCCACACTTGCCACCTCCTGCCAGATGCGACCTTTGACCTCCCACTCCTTCCATTCCCCCTTCCCCCCACCCATCCAACAGCAGCAGCGCCGTTCCACAAGATTGTACGGTCGTTCGCGCGCGCGGTTGAATTCGACGTCGTTTCGTGCTCCAGAACTCCCGCGTTCCTCCTACTCGTGATTTCCGAGCGCACGATCCATCCGCCGAAAGCGCGAAACACGGGTAACTTCTGGAATAAACCTCCCCCCCCCCCCTCCCCTAAAAAAAAGGCTGAGCCAGTAATTCATTACACGCCAGTGATGTGTGAACACCTAATCTCGGTAACGAGCAAATTCGTGGGTTCTCAAGTTGCAAATAAACTTATAATATGACACGAAATCGCCAAAATTAAAATGAACTTGTAACTGCAACAAAACGTTTATACTTGTTGCATTAAATATTTTGGAATATTCTATAAAAATACTTTAGGACGTGTTAAATGTTTTAACTTTCTGTGGTTTTACCATTAAATATTCAAATTATGCAAACACGAAATTTGACGTAGAATTCTTTGTAATACCGAGCGGGATAAATAAACAAAAAGGGTTTTATTTTAGGGGGAAAAAAATTTTCCCCAATTTAAAACCTATCTATAATTCTGTTTGATAAGATGGTACTATTGATTTCTCAGGGCTAGTCGAACAACAGGCGTATCGATCGCGTCGCATGCGAATACCTCAACGTTGAATAGGTGATGTTTTCCCCTAGACCGGAATTATTACCGCCTACGTTTTTGAGATTATACTTGATGGTTGAATTTTAGTTTACACCATAAATGCAATGAAATAAGCGGAAATTTGACAGATTGAAAGTCCATTGCGCATGCGTGCAGAAACTGCTATAGCCATGAGGCGAAGTCGCCAAGATGGCGGACCAACGTGTGGCAAAATGCACCTGTAAATATTAACTTTCGCGAACGTCGGCGGATGTACTAAGCGTATTGAGTAGTATAGGATAGCCGGTCCGGCGCCAGGGTTTAAGGAGTGGAGCCGGCCGCCATCTCGAACTCAAAAATTCCTCAAATTCGTTAAAAATGACTCAAAATTACTCAAAAATTCCCGTTTTGAGGAAAAATTTCTCGTTTTCTTCTTCAAAAATTCGAAAATTAGGATTTTGAAAAACCTCAAAATACTTTAGCCTTAGAAAGAACACACATTCCTAAAAGTGGCTTAAAAGTCCTTAAAGCTAGCCGCTCTAAGCCGCTGACGTCATATCCACTTTTCGTTACGACTGGCATATTGGATTCTATTAATGTTGCATGTTTCGTTACGGCAGCAATCTTTAAAATCTGTAATTTCAATGCTAGAAATTGCGAAAAAATTCCAAAAAATATTTTAAAAACTGCCTACTTCAAATGTTTAGTTATTTAAACGATTTCGGTCGTCGGTTTGATTTCCGGCGAGAGTAAACCAGTAATTTATTAATTTATTTAAAAAATTCTCAATAAAAGTAATAAAAACTTCTTACACCACACCCGACATTTTGAATTGTCACCACTTTAGCAATTATCGTTACGGACGCCATCTTGAAAATATTTATTTATTATCCGATTTTAATGAAAAAAGGTTTAAAATTAATCAAAAAATAACTTATTAGAATACTGATTGATTAGATCGATTCCCATCCTTGGTTCGAAACAGGTAAGAGCAAAAAATAAAAATCATCAGATCCTTCCTCCATGGAGGCCACATACAGACTGACCTCCGTCCACCAGTACCAAGGTATATATCGTCAGCTGGTATGACATCATGTCCGCCATCTTGTCTTCATCCGCTGGAAACCACCATCTTGATTTCAGCTACTAAGAGTGTGCCACCATCATGTTAGTGTAATTTTTACACGCTAGATTACAGTAATCAATTATTATTACTATGGCGCCCGCCATGTTTAAATTTGGACACCATCTTGAAAGTGTGCAATTATTTAGCTAGGGATTCGGGAAAAAATACAAAATTCATCAAATAAATTGGCAATAAATATACTGATTGATTCGATCGATTCCCGTCCTTGGTTCGATCCCTGGGCGATGCAAAACATCTTAATTTTATGTAAAAAAATATCAATTTCAATAAATAAAGTTCAAAGTCCTAAAAGAAGCATAATTTCCAAATCTACCATCAACCTATAAGCCATTACGACCACCATCTTGGATATTTGTATATATTGACCGAGGAATTCGGGAAAGATTCCAAAATTCACCGAAAAAATAATAATTAATTTATTTACATATTGAATCGATGTATTCCTGTAGTCGGGTTGCTTCTTGACCAGTGACAAGTGTAAATAAATATTAAATAAATTTTATATTTTTGTTTCCATTACCTTTCGCGGAGTTTATCAATCATTCACTCTACGAAAAACAAATCAAGACAATATACGACAATGTTCGACGAATTAAATACATTGACGATAAGCCTAACATGATAGTCCAGTTTTTTATACTTAGAATAACCTTTAAAATGTTCATGTACAAAACCATCCATACATATACACCAAGCGTCTTCGAACCGCGAGACCGGGTCATGAACAATGTCAGACATATAGACCACGAACACACAGTACACAAAGGAAACGGAATGAACACACAGTACACACAGGAAACGGAATGAACACCAGCCAGTCAGTGTGGAAGAAAACGCGTCCTGAGTGGCAGACGGCCGCCAATCACAGGGAAGAAACTGCTGGCGCCGGCATAGCATGTTGCAGTCTAGTGGACGTTCAGATTTTATTTACCTATTTATTTATTTTGCGAAAGATGCCTGCCCCTATGTACACACGCTTCAATGTTAGCCTTCACACAGCCAAATGAAACGGTTACGTTTACATTGAAATGTTGTTCATTTCTTGTTGGGAATGGTTCTAGGATATTTTTTTTTTAATTTCAAGGAGTCATAACTTCCTAGAGACTGGAAAAAATTAGCGCTTTCAATGATTTCTAGGATAGTCTCCACACTCCCCTTATTAAGCAGGCAAATGCCACCTGCTCATTGGCTATCGACTGTTGACACCTGTCGACTGGGATGCTTGCGAACCAAGACTATTTTTTTTGGTTGAAGGTTTTTTTTATTGGTGAAGTTCTTCAGACAAACTGTGGGCCAATCACAGAAGCAATCTCAAGGTACATTTATTTGGGGTCTAGCTTACTCGCGAAATGAGTACGCGAGTTTTTCTCGGTCTTTATTACTTGCTGCAAGAGATCGGAAAAATTCACAGATTCATTCCGCGATAGGCTAAATTTCAAATACACGTAACTGTGGGATAGTTCCGCTATTGGCCCGCGGTTTATCTGGAGGACTCTAGGGGCCAATGAGAGACGCCCAGCCAAAGAAGCATCGAATCACGAGGAACCCAGTTGAAACGCCTCACAAGTCAGCAGCCAATGAACAAGTGACAGTATGCATGGAGAGACCTGTAAAATTCGCGATTTCAAATCCCTAAAGGATAGACTCCATGATCCTCTATGCACTCGTGCAAATTACCTCTGCTGATTGGTTACCGACTCGTAACACCTGTTGACTGGAATGATCGTGATTCGCTAATTCTTCTGTTAAAGATTTTTCATTGGCCCAGAGTCCTTCAGATAAACTGTGGCCCAATCACTGAAGCAAAATAATGTCAAAATTATTTGGACTCTATCCTATTTCGAAATGAATCCGCGAATTTTACAGGTCTCTATGCATAGGATAATTGAGTTTGTCTTAGAAAACGCGAATTTTTCAGGTCTCTATTACTTGGTACTGGTTCGTGCAGAAAGTGCGTGCAGAATCGCTGCGTGCGTGACTCTGCTTCGCGCAGCTGTTGAAGCCCACCAGAGTCTCGTCCCAGGACGGAGTGGAAGAACCCATATCCCCTCCTGAGGGACAATCTCCTTCTCCCTTTGCCCTCCCCTCCGCTGTTGCCGGTTCACTAACGTACAACATGGCGTCACGAGTTGCGAGCCGGGGCTGATTCGATTTGAGAAACTGCGGAGACATGGTTATCTCCCCTCGTCCAGGCTCCCAGACCCCCCCCCCCCCCATACACACAACAGACCAGCCCGTCCTCGTCTTCCAAGCCTCCAGTATCTTCCCCTGTTCCTTGCCTGGACGTGGTGGAAGGATAATTCTCCCCTCCTTTAAGGGGCTTCACCACAGCGCGCTTGGATCGCGTTGCAGCGTGTTCTATATCAGTTTCTAAAGATATGCTTCTTTAGGTGCGTTATGGGGGTGCCTCCCATTTCAGGTTATGATTTTATATTTCTTTTAATCACTGATCAACTTTAAGACTTTTTCAATTGTTTAACGTTCACGAATTGAAAAATATATACATCACATACTATTTGCACAATTAGCTGCCAAAGTTACGTTTGTAACGTTTTTGGGTTGTACAAATAAGGAGAATTTAATTTATTGCAGAACTGAAACTGGCTACTTCAAAAAATAGTTTGAATTTCTTTCAGAAAATATTAATTGATTTTACCTGGCATTTCAAAATTCTCTAATTTGTTACGATTTTGACAGCCAAGAAACATGAAATGTTTTTTTGTGATAGTAATGCAAACCATATTATGAAGTAGCAATTAAACCTAAAAAGTTTAAGTTCTGCAACAAATCAAATTCTCCTTATTTGTACAACCCAAAAATGTTAAAAATGTAACTTTGGTAGCTAATTATGCAAAAAGTGTGTGATGTATATATTTTTCAATTCGTGAAAGTTAAAAAATTGAAATAGTCTAAAAGTTGATCAGTGAATAATAGAAATATAAAATCATGACCTGAAATGGGAGGCACCCCCTTAAGAAAGAAAAATGATGAGAGTGAATTTTTACCATGCAACGATATTTTCGCAGGATGAAAAAAAAGTTCTACATACAAATATAATTTATATATGTGTTTTTAAATCTTATACTTTTGTTATTGATACTAAACACTGTTCCATATTATAACAGAAATATTTATTGCGAATAGTTGTGATGGAAATTAGAGTTTTATTAAAGTTTTCCAAAGTGAATTTTAAGTACATTTATATAAGTGAGGTTATGTTCCGGAATGTATTGTTTATTTGCATTATATATTAATAATTAAATATGAAATTAAAATTTATCTCGATTATTTTACTAACCTATAAATATATTTTATACAAAGTTTATATTAATATTGAATACATAGTAATAATTGTATTTTTTTAAATTTTGATTTAATTTATACTAACCAAAGGTATTTATAATATCACTGCAGTTTTTAATTATTTTATTTCTAATAACTACTTGCATGCAAAATTAAAATTAGTTTTTATAACGCCAAGTAAGTATAACTTCTGACGCGCGTGCATAAGTACCCGCACCTAATTTTTATCTTCTTCAGTGTTAGTAATACACGTGTTTGTAAACTGTATATACAATTATTAGAGACCAGAAAAATTCGTTGATTCATTAAACGATATGCTAGAATCCAAACAACTCTACATTTATATTGCTTCTGTGATTGGCTTACAGTTCATCTGAAGGAATTTTAGCCAATGGGAAACCTTCAACCAAAAAGGTATCGAATCGCAAGCGTCCCAGTTGACAAGTGTCACGAGTCATTAGCCAATGAGCAAGTGGCATTTTTCTGAGTATGTAGAGGGTTGTGGAGTCTATCCTAGAGGTCATCGAAAGCGCGAATTTTTCCAGTCTATAGTAATAAGTCTTCAATACTTCGTAACAGCAGCAATACATATGCCTATATAAAGGTTACCAGATCCTTCTGAAATCAGCAGGGACGCCTTCACCAGCACGTGTTTCCCAAAGCCGACCACTCCGGAGACTCCAAGCCAGACAACAAACAGCCTTAACCCCGACCGCCTGCTGCAGTCGTAAACGCGAGAAGACGGCAGGTCGAATACACATGAGCCAGGAACTCCATTCACCCGTGCCGCGCGTTCCAAACCTTCTCGATCTCGTCTTGAGCCCCCCCCCCCCCCCCCCCTGCTACGAGCGAACGGATTCTGTCGCTGCGGAAACCTTTTAGAGATCGTATTTAGGTTCGGACTCGCGCTCCGGATCCGGGTCGGAGCGAAGACTGTCTTCTCCGTGCCGATGCGGGCCACGTCTTCCAGAGAAATCCCGAGAAGAATCCGAGAGAAGTCTCCGCCAATCTTCTCCCGATAATCCAACACTGCACCTATTAGAGACTGGAAAAATTCGCGCTTTCGATGACCTCTAGAATGGACTCCACACCCCTCTACATACTCAGGCAAATGCCACTTGCTCATTGGCTATTGACTCGTGACACTTGTCAACTGGGACGCTTGCGATTCGATACTTTTTTGGTTGAAGGTTTCCCATTGGCTAAAAGTCCTTCAGATAAATTGTAAGCCAATCACAGAAGCAATATAAATGTGCAGTTGTTAGGATTCTAGCATATCGCGAAATGAATCCGCGAATTTTCCTGGTCTCTAGCACTTATGAAATGACGTTCAAACAGCTTTAACTAGGGGCAGGCATTTTTCGCGAAAAAATTTCGAAACTTGTTGAAAATTCAAAACATTGTAGTATCATCCGTGTTTCTTTCAATTACGTATCTACTGTCACCACACCAATAACAGTAGTTCAGTGCGTACGAAAACGCGTCCCGAGTGGCTCGGTGAAATATGGCAACGGCTTCTTTCTCAGACAGCCGCCAATCACAATGAAGAAACCGCTGGTGCGTGTATACCATGATGCAGTCTAATGGGTAGTATGATCTTTTCGCGAAAAATGCCTGCCCCTAGCTTTAACTGTTGAGCTGATGGTCAAGCGGAATTATTCGGGGCCAGGTTAAAATTCAAAGTCTTCCACGTACTCTTTACACATCTGCATTTTGATTTTCTGCTTTTCTTTACGCAATAAACTGTTTTTTTTCTGAGTTCTTTGCAGTGGGGAAGATTGATTCAAGATGTTATTTTGAACATACGCCAACGCTAATTACACTGTATGTTATAATAAACCTCAATAACGAAAAAAAAAAAAATAATACGAACGTACAAAAAATATGAACATGCAAACACACAGAAAACAAACCAAACATCAGACGAAGTAAAAAAAAAAAAAGAGTTGTCTGTAAAGTCGGTTTACGGACGATAATTTTACGTGATAACTTCATAAGAAAACATTGATGAAAAATTGCATACCTCCTTTTTTATTTTCGAATATTATTTACAGTTTTTGCAAATTTAATTTAAATAATTTGTTTTATTATAATCATGAACATTTAGTTAAAAAGCCCCCCTTAACCTGTTTGATATTATAGAAGATTTTCTCGTAAGGTGGTTGGCCGGTTCTTGCACGCTCGGCTCAGGCGGAACGTGACGAGTCATGCTTTTTGTGCGTGCAGCTGGCGTTCATCGATTTATAAGACGTTATCACGTCAAAAAAAATTAAAAAGTACATAAACGGCAAAGAAAATTCCATGGAAGGAATAAATCAAAAAATTATAACAGCACAGACAGACACACAGATCTTACAACGAGGAGAAAGTAGCAACAAGGATAATAAATAAAGACAAAAAATACCTTGGACAAAACAGTTACAAACAGACAAACCCAATGATGATACTAATAAGATAATGTGGACAACAGCACAACAAAAACAGTGACACAGAGATGCACAGGCGAAAACCAGCGATGTGACAAAACAAATATTCTGGACACCAGGACGACGACCGCACACAGACGAACACAGCAGGGCTTTCTAAGACAACAGTTGGGACGATTCGAAAAACTTCGATCTGTTTCCGTCATGATAGAGGACACTGGTAAACAGTTGGTATACATGGTTTTTGTCCGTTATTAAAGTTTCTTGTGACATACAGTGTACCCAGCATAGGGGTATGTTCAAAATAAAATCTTGAATCAAAATGTTTTTTTTTATGTTAGGCTGAGCGGGATCCGTCTACTTCTCACCGGACTGAGCGTAGATAGACCCCACCCCCTGGATCCGTCTACTTCTCACCGGACTGAGCGTAGATATACCCCACACGCTTGATCCGTCTACTTCTCACCGGACTGAGCGTAGATATACCCCTCACGCTTGATCCGTCTACTTCTCATCGGACTGAGCGTAGATAAACCCCACACGCTTGATCCGTCTACTTCTCACCGGACTGAGCGTAGATATACCCCACACGCTTGATCCGTCTACTTCTCATCGGACTGAGCGTAGATATACCCCACACGCTTGATCCGTCTACTTCTCACCGGACTGAGCGTAGATATACCCCTCACGCTTGATCCGTCTACTTCTCATCGGACTGAGCGTAGATATACCCCACACGCTGGATCCGTCTACTTCTCACCGGACTGAGCGTAGATATACCCCACACGCTTGATCCGTCTACTTCTCACCGGACTGAGCGTAGATATACCCCTCACGCTTTATCCGTCTACTTCTCATCGGACTGAGCGTAGATATACCCCACACGCTGGATCCGTCTACTTCTCACCGGACTGAGCGTAGATATACCCCACACACTGGATCCGTCTACTTCTCACCGGACTGAGCGTAGATATACCCCACACGCTTGATCCGTCTACTTCTCATCGGACTGAGCGTAGATATACCCCACACGCTGGATACGTCTACTTCTCACCGGACTGAGCGTAGATATACCCCACACGCTTGATCCGTCTACTTCTCATCGGACTGAGCGTAGATATACCCCACACGCTTGATCCGTCTACTTCTCACCGGACTGAGCGTAGATATACCCCTCACGCTTGATCCGTCTACTTCTCACCGGACTGAGCGTAGATATACCCCACACGCTTGATCCGTCTACTTCTCACCGGACTGAGCGTAGATATACCCCTCACGCTTGATCCGTCTACTTCTCATCGGACTGAGCGTAGATATACCCCACACGCTGGATCCGTCTACTTCTCACCGGACTGAGCGTAGATATACCCCACACGCTTGATCCGTCTACTTCTCACCGGACTGAGCGTAGATATACCCCTCACGCTTTATCCGTCTACTTCTCATCGGACTGAGCGTAGATATACCCCACACGCTGGATCCGTTTACTTCTCACCGTACTGAGCGTAGATATACCCCACACGCTGGATCCGTCTACTTCTCACCGGACTGAGCGTAGATATACCCCACACGCTTGATCCGTCTACTTCTCACCGGACTGAGCGTAGATATACCCCACACGCTTGATCCGTCTACGTCTCATCGGACTGAGCGTAGATATACCCCACACGCTTGATCCGTCTACTTCTCACCGGACTGAGCGTAGATATACCCCTCACGCTTGATCCGTCTACTTCTCATCGGACTGAGCGTAGATATACCCCACACGCTGGATCCGTCTACTTCTCACCGGACTGAGCGTAGATATACCCCACACGCTTGATCCGTCTACTTCTCACCGGACTGAGCGTAGATATACCCCTCACGCTTTATCCGTCTACTTCTCATCGGACTGAGCGTAGATATACCCCACACGCTGGATCCGTCTACTTCTCACCGGACTGAGCGTAGATATACCCCACACGCTGGATCCGTCTACTTCTCATCGGACTGAGCGTAGATATACCCCACACGCTGGATCCGTCTACTTCTCACCGGACTGAGCGTAGATATACCTCACACGCTGGATCCGTCTACTTCTCACCAGACTGAGCGTAGATATACCCCACACGCTTGATCCGTCTACTTCTCATCGGACTGAGCGTAGATATACCCCTCACGCTTGATCCGTCTACTTCTCACCGGACTGAGCGTAGATATACCCCTCACGCTTGATCCGTCTACTTCTCACCGGACTGAGCGTAGATATACCCCACACGCTTGATCCGTCTACTTCTCACCGGACTGAGCGTAGATATACCCCTCACGCTTGATCCGTCTACTTCTCATCGGACTGAGCGTAGATATACCCCACACGCTGGATCCGTCTACTTCTCACCGGACTGAGCGTAGATATACCCCACACGCTTGATCCGTCTACTTCTCACCGGACTGAGCGTAGATATACCCCTCACGCTTTATCCGTCTACTTCTCATCGGACTGAGCGTAGATATACCCCACACGCTGGATCCGTCTACTTCTCACCGGACTGAGCGTAGATATACCCCGCACGCTGGATCCGTCTACTTCTCACCGGACTGAGCGTAGATATACCCCACACGCTTGATCCGTCTACTTCTCATCGGACTGAGCGTAGATATACCCCACACGCTGGATACGTCTACTTCTCACCGGACTGAGCGTAGATATACCCCACACGCTTGATCCGTCTACTTCTCACCGGACTGAGCGTAGATATACCCCACACGCTTGATCCGTCTACTTCTCACTGGACTGAGCGTAGATATACCCCACACGCTTGATCCGTTTACTTCTCACCGGACTGAGCGTAGATATACCCCACACGCTTGATCCGTCTACATCTCATCGGACTGAGCGTAGATATACCCCACACGCTTGATCCGTCTACTTCTCACCGGACTGAGCGTAGATATACCCCACACGCTTTATCCGTCTACTTCTCACCGGACTGAGCGTAGATATACCCACACGCTTGATCCGTCTACTTCTCACCGGACTGAGCGTAGATATACCCCACACGCTTGATCCGTCTACTTCTCACCGGACTGAGCGTAGATATACCCCACACGCTGGATCCGTCTACTTCTCACCGGACTGAGCGTAGATATACCCCACACGCTTGATCCGTCTACTTCTCATCGGACTGAGCGTAGATATACCCCACACGCTGGATCCGTCTACTTCTCACCGGACTGAGCGTAGATATACCCCACACGCTGGATCCGTCTACTTCTCACCGGACTGAGCGTAGATATACCCCACATGCTTGATCCGTCTACTTCTCACCGGACTGAGCGTAGATATACCCCACACGCTGGATCCGTCTACTTCTCACCGGACTGAGCGTACATATACCCCACACGCTGGATCCGTCTACTTCTCACCGGACTGAGCGTAGATATACCCCACACGCTGGATCCGTCTACTTCTCACCGGACTGAGCGTAGATATACCCCACACGCTTGATCCGTCTACTTCTCACCGGACTGAGCGTAGATATACCCCACACGCTGGATCCGTCTACTTCTCACCGGACTGAGCGTAGATATACCCCACACGCTTGATCTATCTACTTCTCACCGGACTGAGCGTAGATATACCCCACACGCTGGATCCGTCTACTTCTCACCGGACTGAGCGTAGATATACCCCACATGCTTGATCCGTCTACTTCTCACCGGACTGAGCGTAGATATATCCCACACGCTTGATCCGTCTACTTCTCACCGGACTGAGCGTAGATATACCCCACACGCTGGATCCGTCTACTTCTCACCGGACTGAGCGTACATATACCCCACACGCTGGATCCGTCTACTTCTCACCGGACTGAGCGTAGATATACCCCACACGCTTGATCCGTCTACTTCTCACCGGACTGAGCGTAGATATACCCCACACGCTGGATCCGTCTACTTCTCACCGGACTGAGCGTAGATATACCCCACACGCTTGATCCGTCTACTTCTCATCGGACTGAGCGTAGATATACCCCACACGCTGGATCCGTCTACTTCTCACCGGACTGAGCGTAGATATACCCTACACGCTTAATCCGTCTACTTCTCACCGGACTGAGCGTAGATATACCCCACATGCTGGATCCGTCTACTTATTACCGGACTGATCATATATATATACACCACACCATATATCCGTTTAATTATCACCGGTATGAGCGTAGATAGACCCCACACTCAGGATCCGTCTACTTATTACCGGACTGAGCGTATATATATATACACCACACCATAGATCCGTCTAATTATCACCGGTATGAGCGTAGATAGACCCCACACTCTGGATCCGTCTACTTATTACCGGACTGAGCGAAGATAGACCCCACATCCTGGATCCGTCTACTTCTCACCGGACTGAACGCAAATAGACCCCACCCCCTGTATCGGCCGTGTACACACACGATCTTCATGCACGATGTATGTACACAAGACAGCATGTAAGCGTTAGTGATGAACGAACTTTAATTCTCATTATATTAAAGCGACAATGCAAATGTTGAACGAGTGCAGAAAGTAAAGTAGAGTCAACTCGATGAGACGGTTCGCCGTTCCGGTAGCAAGCGGCCCGAGATGCTCAATCTTGCTCGGCGACCGGAGACACGCTAATTAACGTCCCCCTCAGACCCTCCCTCCCCCAACCCGTCTTCGCTAGAGCAGAAACTGTATTCTTTGGTCGGCTCTTCACCGCTTCCTGAGCGCGCCATAAAAAAAAAAAACTATCAACTCTTTGGACAAGTCGTCGTCGCCTGTGGCCGTGGGCGTGGAAGGGCAGAGGGGAAGGGGAGACACATCGGAGCCACGCTTTCAGCCACGCTCGCTAGACGTCGCGTCGGCAGCTTCCCAGTCGCCAGATGAACGTCAGCTTTACTTCCACTCGCAGACACAGAGAGCGGGGGGACAAAGTCCACATTTTCCCTCCTTTCACAGCTCGCCTTTCGAATTCTCACTCTTGAGCTGACAAACTCCAACTCTATGTTTGAAATGAACAGAACAGTAAAAAAAAAAAAAAAAAAAAAAAAACCTATTTTTTTTTTTTGCTGGAATATGAAGTTTATTTTTACTGCACTGTAGAAAATATTTGTAATTTTTACAAGGAAGATAATTGGGAAACACCAAACCCACAAAGAGTTCGCCGCCAGATGAGGTTCTGAGGGGCAGGCCAGTGTTCCGACTAACTGAACGCTCACCACCGTCGTTGATTACACTTGGTTGCAGGGTAAATAACTTCTCAAGCACTTTCAATTAAGCACTTTTTTTGATGAAGTAGCTTTGGCTTCTAGGTTATAGCCGTGTCCTTGGCGGATAATTGGCTTTACACAATTGCAATGTTACCTGGGGAATAATATGACTTCACACGACTGCCGTGTAGACACGCAGAAGTGCCAAGGGAGGGGTGAAGGGGCATACAGGAGGGAGTGGAGGGGGGGGGGGGAGGGCATGGGAGGCTCACGTCACGTCGTGGAGGATGAGCGCGGGTCCGCACGCAGATGAGTTTATTTCAGTCTCGCCAGAGAGAGAGAGAGAGAGAGAGAGAGAGAGAGAGAGAAGAGAGGGGGCGGTTATATCCGCGGCAGGTGCTCGGGTGTCGGGCCGTTTAATCACGGCGCGCTCAAAGCGTCCCTCACCATCCGTCAACAACTCCGCTTTGATCCTGCCCCCCCCCCCCTTGCAGGAGGTAATCACGCTCGGACTCGCGGGTGGGAGGAAGGGTGAGTTGGGAGGGGGATAGGCCCGTAAGGCGAGAATCCCTCGTTCTCGCCAGCACGTCTCAGCAGCACCACGCCCTGAGGCTGTACCGTGCTCGAGACAAGGTGCCGCACCCCTACAGATGCTCGGGAAAACATTAGGTCTTTGACTCGTAGATATTGTCACATAATAATAATCATCAAAACGAACACAGTAGAATTCTTGATGTAACATGCATTAGAGAATATATCGTTAATTTTATATATAAAAATTGGTTGTCTGTAAAATCGGTTTACGGACGATAGTTTAACGTGAAAACGTCATAACAAAACATTGATGAAATGATTGCATGCTTTTATGAATAAAATTGAATCATTTTAATTGAATTATCACTATTTTGTACGGATACAAAGATGGAGTGAAATGAAATCTACAATTTAATTGATACATTTTCTTTTATTTGCACTCATTAATTCAAATATGTTTATTACTTTAAGGGGCCCGCCTCGTCAGGGGTGTATGTGTGTTAGTGAGTCAGGATGATAAGCGCGACGCTCGATGGTATTTCTAGCGCGGTATCGCCTCTAAGCTCAAGGCTCTGAACTGGCGCGCAGTCTTCTCATCGTCAATTGATAACTGTGAAATTTGTGCGGTGACCGTATTTTTATATTACAGGGAAATGAAGATAAAGGTGTAATGCAAGTCCATTAAGTGCTTTCAAGAATCTGTACCACTTGTTTTACACCTAAAAAGTACTCTGAAAACATGCGTTTCAGCCATTTTAACTCCTCTAGAAATGCAGTTTAAAAACATGATCCAAATTAAAAGTACTTTTCGGGCCTCAGCGAACTCTTAAATGCTTTTCGTAAACATACCCCACTCGGATATCTTGAGTAGTTTTGAAATCGCGTTGTTTTTCCTGAAGCTCTACGCACCGTGTGTGACCAGGTAGGCGGGCCCCTTAACGAAGAGATTATTTCAACTGTAACTTTTATACATGTTTACTATTTAACTTCTTCCAATATGTGTTATTCTGTTAAGGATAGGACGATGATAGGAAAAGTAGGAAACGAATGGGAGTGATCCAAGTTTAATGTGCCTCGAAAAAGTCAAACCGATGGTTGTTCCAATAGAGTGGAAGAGAGATAGATGCGGCGCAAGCGTACAATGAGCGTAACGGGACACAGCGTAACGGGGCAATGTGTGTTACGGGACACTTTTTTGTGCGTGCAGCCGGCGTTCATCGATTTAATAGACGTCACGTCAAAAAATCCGTATGTCGAAGTCTGAATGTCCCTTGGCAGCACCTGCCAAAATATTGACACGCTGTTTTGAACAAAGCATTTTACTATTCTTTGCGTGCAAAGTTATCCAACAGAAGAGTTGACGTATTGTTCGTGGGCCTGCTCACTGGACGGGGCCAGGCTGGCAGAGAGGTCACATCACTGCCTGCCGCCGGGCAGTGACCTACCTTGTCAAGGGTGTGTCTGCGCTGGTGAGGCGAGACTGGCTGGTGGTTCATGCGCGGTGTCGCCTCTGGACTGGCGCGCAGTCTTCAGCGGTGACCGTAACATTATAAGCCCGAGAAATGAAGATAAAGGTGTAATGCAAGTTCCTAAAGTGCTTTCAATAACCGGCACCGGTTGTTACTCTTAAAACACGCCTTTTAGACATTTTTACAATTTAGAAATACAGTTGTAATGGGGTGAAGTGCATCACCCCTAACTCATTTAACGTGACTGGTTGCCGTAACGGCATTATTCTGCTTAGCGACTTTGAAGCCTCGGAGGTAGACTTACCGGCATAGCAGATGAAGCCTGAGGTATAGGCCACACGTCGCACGGCACTAAAAGAAGTGACGCTACGTAAAAAAAAAAAAAAAAACCATCCGGTACCAAAAAGTGACGTCATAGTAACGTCATAATGACATCATAGGAAGTCGGTCGTCTTTGAGGGTCGATTATCCAAACATTCTAGATTATTTTTGACGTGACAACGTCTAATAAATCGATGAACGCCAGCTGCACGCACGAATATGTGTCCCGTTACGCACACTTTTCCGTTACGCTGTGTCCCGTTACGCGCATTGTCCCGTTACGCGGTGTCCCGTTACTCTGTCGGCGAGTGCAGTAATAATAGGTTATGTTACAATTGACTAAAAATTATGGTGATTCGTATAATTGATGATTTATATTTAATTACATTTTAATTATATGAAAACTTGTTCATAATTATATTTAAACTTTATGGCTAAACGCCAGTTTTTAAAATTAATTACAAGTCATCTACACGTGAACTGTTACGTCGACTGTTTATAAAGTGAAGTGAAAAGTTTATGTGGTTTTTCATTGCTTATTGTAAAAACAATTTCGGCAATAAAGGTTAATTATTCTTGCATTTTAAAAATTTGATTACTAGTATAATTTCAAGTATTTATTCTTTTATTATTAAAATAAATATGATTCAATTTTATTCATAAAAGTATGCAATCATTTCATCAATGTTTTGTTATGACGTTGTCACGTTAAATTATCGTCCGTGAACTGACTTTACAGAACAACCAATTTTTTTTTATGTTTCGCAGAACTCGGGCGAGAAAGAGGCCTCTACTGAGAGTCCTAGTGCACTCCGCCCCGAGGAGAAGTCAGGAGACCCTCTTCGGGAGAACTTCGTCCCGTCCCGGAGCTCCGACTCTTCAAGGACGTCATGCTGTCCGTCGTTGCCGCCACGTAAAATTTGTTATGACAGCCGGAAACTAAGTCAAAATTGAAGTAGCTTGGCTTCTGGGTTGTAGCCGCGTCCTTGGCGAATAATTCTCCGACGTTTCGGTCGACTTTGCAGTCGCCATCATCAGGGAGGAGTTACCTACCAGTAAGTAACTGCTCCCTGATGACGGCGACTGCAATGTCGACCGAAACGTCAGTGAAATATTCACCAAGGTCGCGGCTTCAACCCAGAAGCCAAGCTACTTGAGACAATGGCCGTGAAAGCCTGCGAACATTATTAAGTCAAAATTGGACTTAGAGTTTGTACAAGCAAGTGCAGTTGGTGATAGAATATTTTCAGGTGATAGCCCAGCAGCCCCAGGTGGAAAAATATTTGAAGTCCAGGATGGACTTCAAATTTCAACGAGTCGCAGTTGGACTTGTGAATTTTCGAAAAAGCAACCACGTTGGGAATTCACAAAAATGGGCGGATGGCATGTCTGGTCGTTGAGCTGGTTGGTGGTCGGTGTGTAGACTTTTGAGGCCCGGCACGAGAAGGCTACGTTCAGTTACGTATCTTACGTAAGCGGAGTTACGGTTACGGTTTTAAAAAAAATAATACGCTATGCTGGAATCAATTGGAAATGACATTTTTTTTTGGTGGATTTCTAAAATAAATTTTGTGTTTACAATTGCATACGGAGATACGTATTTACGGGACGAGCGAGAGGAACAAGTGTAACGTACTCCGTGATAACCGGCGTAACCACGTGCCCACCGTTAATGTACGGTAAACCCAAGTGGCATCGTTTCTGGATGAGCTTCACTGCATTCACAATACATGGCAATTTAACTGAAAATAAACGCGCCGGCAGAAGATTTAAAACGCACAACACAGTCTCACTCAAAGCGCGACCATTGTTTCGCTGACATATTAAAGAATGATAAACTTGAAAGTAATTTATTTTCACTTATTGTTATGACGAAAGTTCACTAAGCTCAGAAAAAAAAATGTTTTGAAACAGCATCTCTTTCTCTCTTATATATGGCTCTGCATGAAGAAATCTCGCTATTCTCGGTGTGAGTTTCCAATGGCTTTCTCCCCATCTGTCAGTGTCCTGACCTCGCACGCACTCCACACTTACTACCCGTTACGGCATTGTTCCGTAAAAGGCAATCTCGGCGCTTTCTTTCTCTCTCTCTCTTTCTCTCTTTCTCTGCTGCTGCTTGTTCCGCTGCAGACAAAAGGAGGCCTTCATATCTCAGTGTTTGCCTCACAAGTTCCGCTTCTCTCTGCCCAAAACATTCCGCGGCAAATATCCGCTCACTTGGCAGCTTCGGCGCTCGGCGTCTCATTTTCCAGCTTCATCTCTAAAACTGTACTGCATGAAATTAAATATATTTTGAGCATTTATATAGGCTATATAATCATTATTAGCTTCTACTTTGAAATGTAAGAAGATAAATTAGGCAACCTGGAATATTCGCCAAATTTCTTTCATAACTAAGTATGATTGCAGGCATGGTATGTAATGCATTTGTCTAGAGACTTGAATGCATCTGTCTTACGTTTGAATACACTCGTCCAGAGACTTGAATGTATTCATGCTTTCGTTCAGAAAATTTGGATTTATTCAGCCAGAGATTTAATCTACTCTCCCAGAGACATCAACGCATTCAGCTATATACCCGAAGGTTTTTATCTATGGGATTGAATGCACTTATCCAATACCTGAATGCACTCATCCAAAAACTTAAATGGACTCGTCCAGAGACTTGATTGCCAGGGGGGTGGGGGTACGGAAGCCCACCCCACCTGGAATTAAGAAACCCCTTACTGTGCTTTAAAAATTGTAACTGTGAAACAGGTTTGATAAACATAAATTTTCAAAAATGTGTTTTATGGACAATTTTCAGTATGTTTTAAATGCTTTCTGCATATTGCATGCCATATAGACCAGAATACGGGCAGTGTACAACACACCCAGAGATGAACTGTGTCGGTTAAAACACACGCGCAGAACTGCCAGGGCCTCCTTGAGAATACTAAATCATACGTCGCCATTCCGGTTGTTTTGTTTATTGATCACAGTTGCCAAACCTATGGCGAGTTATCGTACAACGCGATAGTATTAAACGAGATTCACACGTCCACACGTCTGTTAATCAAGCAAAGAGACAAGATTTTTGTTGCTCGTACCAGGTTTCTTGCTACTTTGTACGAGAAATAGATCTGTCACGATTGGCAACGCTTGTATTCCACCATTTTTGTCATCAACTTATTGACCGCTGGCTCTACCAAACATTGTGTCGCCGTAAACAAAGGTGTTTTGTAAATACACAACTAAACAGTGACAATCAGGCCTAGGCATTTTTTACAATTACGTTCGTTATAGTACTATTGGTATAATATGCTTGCGTTATGTAAATGAGAATCCTACAGATTGGCGCTCCTAACTGCAGGTCACGGAAGGAACAATGCAGGATTCCTGGACACGCGGTTCCAACTCAGAGATATGGCGCCGAGCCAGCAGAACTGCAGGAGTACACAGAGGCGAGGTTCCAAGAGCAACGCAAACCGGGCCGCCCTGCTACCGCTGTCCAGGAACAAGCACTCACCCATGAAGGCGGAAGGAATGGAAGTGAGAAACAGCTTCTGGCTTCGAACTGGAACGCCGGTTTCCGGATCCTGCATCTCCCGTACCAGCCCCTCCATCTGCAACACGCCAGACCGCTTCGCTCAGACACATTCCAGGACGCTTCATCACTTTCCTTTGTGATCTCACTAACACAGTACACAAACAGATGCATGATGTCCGTAAAAATAATATCCCAGTTTCAATGGTATGCATTATAACAGTTTTATATAAACTATTACTAGAGACCGGAAAAATTCACGGATTCATTTCAAGATATGCTAGAATCCAAACAACTGTACATTTATATTGCTTCTGTGATTGGCTTACAGTTTATCTGAAGGACTTTTAGCCAACGGGGAACTTTCAACCAAAGAAGTATCGAATCGCAAGCGTCCCAATTGACAAGTGTCACGAGTCAATAGCCAATGAGCAAGTGGCATTTGCCTGAGTATGTAGAGGGTTGTGGAGTCTATCCTAGAGGTCATCGAAAGCGCGAATTTTTCCAGTCTCTAACTATTACCAACAAATCATACAAACAATGAAAGTAAACTAACCTAGTTTTTCTTACAATGGTTCTATATGTGCACCTTTAGTTACACGGCTCATATCCAACCTCAAGTCCAATTCTTCCCACACTTTGGTTAACAAGTCCGTTGTGTCTCAACTATAGCAAATCATTAGGTAGCGATGGAATGTAGACAGGATCTTTTATAAAGCCCCAAAAATCGCATGGTGTTATGTCAGGTGAACGTGGAGGACAGCGAAAAAAAAAACTCTGTCGTATCGACCATTACGACCAATCCAACGGTCAGGGATTCAACCACTGTCGCACAAAGAGATTCCAATGGGGATAAGCTCTATCCTGTTGCCAAATAAAGTTTACAGGTTCACCCTCCACTAATTAGGCTCAGGAGTCGCCATTTTACGTAGGTGGCGCTGAAAGCGAGAAAACAACAAAGCAGTACTCGCGTATGCGCTCACTAATACTATTTGATTTACTCTAATCATCAATTGTGACCTTGAACCAAAACTCTACAACTTTATAATTTGTACATTATTTTATGGACATACTGTAGATGGAGGTTTTATTTAATGGTTTTATACAGCAGACAAGGTAAACGCTGGCCTAGAATACACACTGCAGATTTGTTAATGTGAAGCTCAGTCGATACAGAATTGAAAATCTGTTAGAACCGTACAAATTGAGTTTGAGAAGTCATACAGTGCCTGAATGTAACTGAATTTAACAGATTCTGCATTAAGTCGCACGGCCTCAAAAAAAGCCTACCTGGACACACATACGATGCGCAGAGATTCAGGAAAAAACAACGCGATTTCAAAAGTACTCGAAATATCCGGGTGGGGTCTGCTTACGAAAAGCATTTGAGAGTTCGCTGAGGGCCGAAAAGTACTTTCGATTTAGAATTAAGTTTTAGAACTGTATTTTTAGAAGAATCAAATTGGCTATAACGCGTGTTTTCAGAGTAATTTTTAGACGTAAAAAACCGGTACAGATTCTTGGAAGCACTTAAGGGACTTGCATTACAACTTTATCTTGATTTCTTCACCATATAAAATAACGGACACCGCTCAAATTTCACAGTTGTCATGTGCACTGGGAGAAGACTGCGCGCCAGTCCAGAGACGACACCGCGCTAGAAGCACCAGCCAGTCCCGCCTCGCTGACGCACATACACCCCTGACGAGGCGGGCTCCCAACTTGTGAGTGAAACTGTCAGCTGCTGTCACTCCACCGACTCGCACGACTGACTGTTGTGTGCATGCAGCTACCCACGAGCAGCCGGCCCGAGAGCTGCCACGCAGACAGGGGCGGTGCTGACTCTGGAAGCCTTCTCTTCACAGACGAGAGAGCCAAACGCCCGATCGTGCATCTTCAGGTTTTTTTTTGTTCATTGTAAAAGGTTAGGTTAGCTACGTTATAAATACTTTAAAACATTGTGGACGGTTGATTTGGTTAGGATAGCTACATTAAAGATACTGTGAAATCATGTAAACGGTTTCCTAGCCCTGGATAGCTACATATTAAAAAGTTATTTGCTAAGCAACCATAAAATGATTTTACAGTATTTTTAATGTAGCTATTCCTACCTAATATAACCAACCATGCACAATGTTTTGAAGCATTTATAATGTAGCTAACCTATCCTAATCGACAGCTAAATTTAATGCCACGCCGGTTTATACAATGTGATAGAACAGGGGGGAAAAAAGCGAGCATGAACTTCGGGGACTCTCGTCTGTGAAATGAAGGCTTCCCTGCTGACTCGGCCGTCGCCCATCCCACCTGGTGCGCGAGGGGGGGGGGGGGGTTTAGTGGCCGGCGGTCCAGCTCCCATCAGTCACCGCGCGCTCCGATCACACAAAGGCGTGCCGGTGATGGATTAGCCCGGCCATCTCTCCCTCTCATTCTCTCTCCATCTACTTCGCTTCTCGCGGAGAGGGGGAAAAAAACTTAATATCTGCACACACCCTCCCACCCCCGCCGCTGATCCCATCTCATCTTTCCAGGGCGTAAACAGCCGCGTAAACAGCCGCAAATGGAGCGAAGACCACTCACCGGAGTCTGTGGACACGGGGCAAGTTAAGGCCCCACACAACATTTTTTTTGCACTCGTTCAAAGATCCCAGTCTAAAAGCCAGAGCACCTCTGAAGTAAAAAAAAAAAAGTTATAAACTGTGTAACATGTAAACTCCAAAAAATTTCCGGCCAATATAGGCCGTTTTGGGTAGGCCTACTTTACTTTTTTTTGTGTTAATGAAACTTAAAGAAAAACAAATCCAAATGTATGGTGCCCAACAAATGTTATAGACGTGAATATTAAAACGTTTGTGATGGAACATTAATTTCGTGCGATCTTTACAGTTCGCTGGTACCCATCCCGATTCACACTGACGAATATTGTTCATGAGGTCAGGTGCAGACGGTACAGTCTTGCCTGTCGGACCTCAAAAGTTCAAGTTTTCGTCAGCTCTGGTGAGACACGACGGCTCCACGCGACTGCACATACGCCGAATGTCAAAATTGGCCACAACGCCGATAGCTCCACAACGCCGAAATACCATAACGCCGAATGTCGAAATTGACCACAACGCCGACAGCTAGAAAACTGCTGTGTACCACAACGCCTAAATAACAACTGAATGCATTTGTGTGTGTTTCTTAAATGTACCTTAACGCCGAAATACCACAATCAAACCTAACCTAACCTAACCTAGCGTAATATAACCTAACCTAACTTAACCTAGCCTATCCTAGCCTAGCCTAGCCTAACCTAACCTAGTCTAGCTTAACCTAACCTTTGTGGCAGTCCTGAAATGACATTTTTCGGCGTTAGTGTATTTCGGCGTTGCGGTAATTCGGCGTTGTGGTACACAGCAGTTTTCTAGCTGTCGGCGTTGTGGTCAATTTGGCATTTCGGCGTTGTGGTATTTCTGCATTGTGGTGCGTCCCCGAACCGACCCAAAGCCATATTCGCAACTGCGACATCAGCTCCGATAAATCATGTATAGATAACCGCCGGGGAGATGAGATGAGAATGGAATATATCACGTGAGAGACGGGGGTGGTTGGGAGGGGGGGGGAGGAGATCGCCGCCGGCTAATGGCGACGTCCGCCACGTTCCCCACGTGACAGTAATGTGGGCTTCGACCCCGCCAGGAAATTAACTCGTATCACCTTGACGGGAGATGAGTGAGCTGACCCACCAACTATGGCAGTCCTTCAACTGGGCTGGGGATATACCATACGTCTATTATCTTTGAAATATTTGTGCAATGGGAGGGCATGACTTGGTGTAGGCTTTTGGACATACGCCATTGCTAAGAACGTTTTCTGTAGAAGAAAACTAAAAAATACCCAAAAGACAAAAACACAAATTAAGCAAAAAATTGCTGTTGTCAACAGGATATAAACACCACATAATATTCTATAACATGAATATGGTCAACAAAAAAAGAAAAACAAAGAAAAATGGACTAAGAGAACGAAATAAAAAAAAACCAAAAATTATGACAGCACAAAAATATTGAACCCCAAAATAAAATCAGCACAACAGTTGAAACGAGACAAAAACACGACAAAACGAAAAGACGAAACAAACACAATAGTTTTCCAAAACAGAAGAGAACGGGTAAAAAAAACAAAAAAAAAACGTGTTTATATCCTGTTGACAACAGCAATTTCTCGCTTAATTTGTGTTTTTGTCTTTTGGGTATTTTTTAGTTTTCTTCTACAGAAAAAGTGCTTAGCAATGGCGTATGTCCAAAAGCCTACATGAAGTCATATCATACGTCTGTTGTTTGTGGGGAAATACGCTTGTTTGTTGGATTTGGACATTCTGTATCAGTGTTAATTTCTGGTTTTCAGAACCGGGAAATCCCGGTTCCGAAAGCACAGGGAATTCCCGGTTCTTCTTATATAGTAAAAGAATCGGTATTTTAAAATGGATTCCCGGTTCTTTCGGTACATTCGGGACTCGACATCGACAGTATAAAAAAATTGCTTTTACTGCGCGCTAAGGTTACTTTCAATCTGTACTCTCCTGTGGCGTGGCCCTTAGCGACAGACAGGGCGAGGGAGTGAGTGATGTGCGCTATTTTATCAGGTTGTCGAGTTAATATTTTGAAATAACAATCATTTTTATTTTCAGTTTGCCATGCAACGATGTCATGTTGTCGTAAGTTAATAATTGTGTGTTTGTGCGTGCGTTAAAACTAATATTTGTTAAAAAAATTTTAAAGTTAAAGATCTAGTGTAAGACTGAGAATAAAGTCATTTGTTTTTGTTCACATTAGTAAATACGTTTTGCAATAACAAATCGTAAAGCAATTTATTGCTTATCTTTTTTTTTAAATTTTGGTCACTAAAACTTGTTTAATCGATCAAACCTTAGCTATTACTACTTTTAATGACCGACTGCTGCACCATTAATAAAAAAAAAAACTAAACTAGTGCAGAAAGTACCATGAATTCTCGGGTACGTTGAAGACTGGTACCGAAATTCCCGGTTCTGAAAATCGGTTCCGGTTCCGAATACCTTAATAATTACCGATTGTGGTCGAGGGAAAGTGTTTTTCGCACTCCACCAGGCCACGATAACGGCGGCATGGCGGCAGTACTTACTATTATCTTTGAAATGTTTGTGCAATGCGGGACTGCATGACTTGATGTAAGCTTTTGGACATACACCATTGCTAAGCACATGTATGTCTGTAGAAGAAAACTAAAAAATACCCACAAAACAAAAACACAAATTAAGCAAAAAATTTCTGTTGTCAACAGTATATAAACACCACATAATATTCCATAACAGGAATATGGTCAACAAACAAAGAAAAATGGACTAACAGAACGAAAAACCTCCACAAATGACAGCAGGGTTCGGTATTTTTGTGCTGTCATCATTAGTGTTTTTTTTTTCATTCTGTTAGTCCATTTTTCATTGTTTTTCTTTGTTTGTTGACCATATTCCTGTTGTGGAGTATTGTGTGGTGTTTATATCCTGACATCAATTTTTTGTTTAATTTGTGTTTTTGTCATTTGTGTTTTTTGTTGTTTTCTTCTACAGACATACATGTGCTTAGCAATGGCGTATGTCCAAAAGCTTACATCAAGGCAGTTCTTACAGCTGAACGAGCTGTAGTCGCGAGAGAGCAGCTACGGAATGATGACGTCAAACTGCCATCACTGTAGGATTTCCCGGGGAGGGACAAGTGAGCAGAATCTGCAACCCGGAGGTTTTGCGCGTGGTGTTAGCCTCACTATACAGTCTCTAGGCCTATGTGCAAGCAATAAGCGGATAGTCAACAAGTTTTTTTTTTTCGAAACATAGGTTTGGCGTAGTTATTACGTTCATCATCTCCCTCATACAGCTACGATTGCTTCCACAGTCAAGTGCATCATAATTTCAGACCACTTCTAGACCAGCCTATCCCCTCGTTCTTCATCGTTGTGTTCGTTGTTTGTTGTCTGTCCGCATTTCCCCTTCTTATTGAAACTGCATCTTCATTGTTAGCCCACTGTGTTCGTTTGTGCTGTTATTTCTTCATGTTTAAATTTCTTCCACGGAATTGTTTTGCTGTCTGATATGTGTTCGTCTGTGCTGTCATCGCTGTGTTGTCCATAATACCTGTTTAGGTTCACTTTTGGTCCCATCTGATCAACATCAGCTGATTTAGTCTTGTTCCCTGTGGCTTTATGTTTTCATTTTTGACGTGATAACGTCTTATAAATCGATGAACGCCGGCTGCACGCACGATAAAGCATGACTCATTGTCACGTTGCGCCTGAGCCGAGCGTGCAAGCGAGAGAGCGCGGAACAAGCGATAGAGAGGCACGATCGGCTTGTGACGCATCTATCTCTCTTCCACTCCATCGGCTGATGCGTTTGAGTAGAAGAGAGACAGCGGCAGCACACAACCTACACGTGAACTGTTTTGTCAACTGTTTATAAAGTGAAGTGAAATGTTTTCTTATGACGTTATCACGTAAAATTATCGTCCGTAAACCGACTTTACAGACAACCCCTTTTTTTTGTATTTTTTAATTTTTTCCATGACAAACAGTGCAAAAATGCAATCGCATATGTAAAAAAAAAACATTGACTCAAATTTCTTCATTGAACGAATCATTTAAAGAACAACCCCCTCCCCCAGTACACTATGTCAAAAGAAATAACAAGCGACCATGTTTTGATATATACATAAATGGAAATATTTTTATGAAATACATAAAGGTTTATTACTTTGTAAACCATGTTTTAGAAGTTTTAGTATACTAATAGTAACGTAGGTGGTACCGCAACACTGTAGGGATATTACACGCCTGCTCTGCTGTTCTCAGCTCGCTGTTCACAGCGTGTGGCCTCAGTATAACGGGAGGATGGGCAAGAGATATACTTAAATCGGCTGAAATAACTGCAATAGCATTCAGAACTGGAGATATATCTTAAAGCCCTTGCCAGGCGTTAAAAAAAAGAGAAACATTTTCTTCCCGACGGCTAAAGGATGTAACCTACAAGTGATATTTCCGTTTCGAAATTTTTGACAGAAGTATCTTGGTTTTCAAAAAAATAGTTAAAAAGAGTTGACAGCTTGTCATCTGCTTTAACAGTGTTACGTGTAGCAGATGAAGGTAAAATGACAACCAGCAGTTTATTCAAGAGCAAAAAACAACAACAAAACATGATTTTACTTTTCTTTATTCCACATCGGGTTGAAGGCAACAGTTACACATCAAACAAAACCACGACAAAATATGTTTTTTTTTTTTACCTTTGCTTCAGAGAAAGAAACTTTTGTTGAGTAGAGGGGAAATAGCTGTAGACCTAGGTAAAATATGTTATCCAACCTGTAAATCAACCCATAATTTTTTAATCACTGGATAAAATTAATTGTAGCACCGCTTCACGGTAAAAGAAAGGGAATGGGGAGGAAATATGGACCACTAATTGGCTTGGCTGAGGTAATAATGACGCATAGTTTCAGGATTCGTTGCAATCCCGCTGCCTGTAGATAGTCCGGTCAAATTAGACCAAAAAATATGGGCGAGGTTACAAAAATTCGCACCCAGCTGAAAATTGGTAGTATTGTTGAAAACACTATTATAAATGAAACTAGCTAAACCCGGCCACGCTTTGCTGTGGCACAGTTTAATATTAATTCATTGTTTAATTTAATATTTTACTGTGCATGGCTGTGGAATGTAATAGAAGAAATAAAAATGTGTTTAGCTTAAATATTTTTATTGTAAAGCTAATGGAAGGACTACATTCCTTGTTTTCCCATTTTTTGCATAAACATATAGATCAGATGGTTTACCGACTCTGGAGCACCCGACATATAACTGTCCATGAGAGAAGCATTCATTTTCTAAATTCAAACCGCACACTTGCAAAGATTGTCCTTGTGCTTTATTGATGGTCATAGCGAACGCAAGGCGTATTGGAAATTGAAGTCGTTTGAACTCGAACGCCATATCTGTCGGAATAAGTGGCATTCGTGGAAGTAATACGTCTTCACCTTTATGAAGTCCAATCAAAATTGTTGCTTCAATAAGATTATCCATTAATTTTTTAACTACTAATCGTGTACCATTACATAATTTAGGCTGACAGATATTTCGAAGCAATATAATTGGCACACCAATTTTCAAATTCAAAATATGTGGTGGTAATATGGAACATCGAGTGAATTGAGAAATTCCGTTGGAAAGTTCACTGCTTCATTTTGGTGCACTACTGAATCAATAGATTTGTATGTCATTGTTTCACCTTCGATTCTGTTTATAATACTATTGTTCATATCGTGTACGTCAACATTTTTAGCCGCTAGAATGGCTCTTTCGCTCAACCATGCATGATTTTTGAATTTTGTTTCGATGTTTTGGAATACCTTGTCTACTAATTCCTCTTTTGAATCTACGATGTTGCATAAATCAGATGATAAGCTGATTTTTCCTGTTTCTGGATTTGTAGGTACAGTGCCATTACCAACTTCAATTAATTGTCTTGAAAATATGACTGCTGTTGGATCGTTCTGAAGTTTAACTCGCATATTCGTGGTTAAATGCATTTTTTTACTGTGCTCCAAAAATTTGAATATTTTTTAATTTAAACGTATTTTTATCAATAGAGTCGAAAGAATATACTTTCAAATTAAATAAAGGTTTTTATTCTTTCTTGAAATATATATATATATATATATACATATTTGTGTAAATTATAGTCGAGTAGCCTGATGTGCTTGAACTTCGACAATATGGTACAACATCGTCGAGCGAGGTCACAACTAAGTTGGGTGACCATGATATTTAGTTATAGAAACTTTTTTTTCCGACTTTTCCGGTGGATTTTCCCAAACTTTTATTTCATATAAACACTCTTCTGTTAAGATGCAATGTTCTGTAAAAATTTCAATCCAAACCATCGTATACTTTCCGAGTTTTGCGGCCAAATACATACGGAAGCTAAATTTTTATATATATAGATGTGAAAAGTCCTCATCGATCCGACACCTGGGAAAAAAAATTACTCGCGGTCAAAAGTCACAAGAACGGGGTTTTCGCAATTTTCAGCAAAATGGTAAGTTTTATCATAAAATTAGCCCAGACAAAAATTGTAGATCAAATAATTTTCTATAAAAATTGTCAAAATACTCATTTTTCCTAAGAGCCACCGTTTTTTTTTTTTTTTTAGATATAACGATTAAAAAGTTGAAGAGTTGTAATCGTCATAATATTATTACGATTTACCGGGTTCGTAAAGGATAGCCCAATTAAAGATTGTATTACACTACACAAATTTATTGATGGCCACTACTTATGTCACTTACAATTAATCTTCTAAAATGGCAAATAATTAATTACACTTAAAGAAAGGTTTATTACTCAGTCACTCGTTCCACACACCTCGCTGGGCCGCACCTCCGGCGCAACTCTCGCCGCAGCACCCCTCGTGGTCCTCCGTCGCAGGACTCAGTCGCCGCACTCCGCCACCGCCGTCGCACTTCCCCTTCGCCGAGATCCCACTCGACGCCTCGCTCGGAACTCCGCCGCGCCCGCGACACTATCGCCCGGAACTGAACTATTTGCCCTGGAACCTTCGTCCAGGGACTTCGCCGCTCTATCGCCCGGAAACTCCGCCGCGGGAAAACTCACCGACTCCACTGAACTCCTGCCCTGGAACCTTCGTCCAAGGACTTCGCCACTCTGCCGTACCCGCGGCACTATCGCCCCGGAAACTCCGCCGCGGTAAAGCTCCCGCCTGAACTCTCTCTGAACTCCACCCGGAGGCCGGCGTCCCGGGCATATATATCGGCCCAGGCGCCTTCTCGAATCCACCAGCGCGGCTTAGGCCAGTCGCGTCATTCCGCGCCGACCCGACGGCAGAAATCTCTCGCAACACGTGTCGGCGGCTCGCGTAACTCCGCAGCTGTCAGGTTTCGGATGTAAAACTAACAGCGTCGCGCGGGGAGCTGAGGAATGGAGGAAGGGGAAGCGGCGACCCAGATGCGCGCGGAACGTCTCATGTTGCGGCGACCACATGATGTCAGCCAGCTGTGCACCTGCACGTGTCGCGGCCTTGCTAACGTTCGTAACAATATGTATAAGTACAACACGTATATACATCACTGAAGCTGCAATACAAGTAAAAATATCGTTCTATCGGTCAGTGTAACTTACACATATAAAATATTATAAATTCGAGAATTTGGGGTAAAAAGAAACACAGCCTCTCATTTAATACGCCAGTGTAGCCTTGAGCAACATCTGTCTCCCATTCAATTGTCTGCGTGACTAGGGTCACAGCAGGGAAGTGCGGGCTCGTGTTGTTCGCAGGGTGAGAGGGGGGCCAGCAGGGGAGGGGGGAGGGTAATGGAAGGGAGAAGGGGCAAGCCAGAAAAGTACCGAGGAGAAGGTGGAAATTAAAACGGGGGCGGGCGGAGGCTGGAAAACAGTAGCGATTGGATAGCGGCTGTAGCCCCGCGGGTATTATTTCGCCCACAATCCCGAGGGGCGACCGTATATTTACCCCTCCCCCCCATACTCCCCCTCCAGTTCTCTCAGCCTAGCGATCTCTCCTCTGCCGCACCCATCTTGCTGATTGCCAGAGAGAACTTCTTCGTTTGCCCTCCTCGAAGGATGCAGGGCGGAGGGGGGAGGACCCCAGCTGCAGTGACTGCTAACAGGCTGCAGAGAGAGAGAGAGAGAGAGAGAGAGAGAGAGAGAGAGAGAGAGAGAGAGAGAGAGAGAGAGAGAGAGAGTGTGGATGAGAATGGCTCAAGGCAAAGCCACAGTACAATTAGCGATGCAGCAACATTGTCTGAGGAAACACTTTCACACGGAAAGTAATTTTGCAAATTCCAGCATCACCACTATACACACACACACACACACACACACACACACACATATATATATTTATTTATATATATATATTTCGACTTGCATAGTTCTCGGCTCATTTATACTCAGATAAACATTTTTTTTTCCTTTTCAGGTGCACCCACAACCAGGACTCCAGTGCGACAGCTATCAAGTATAGTGATTAAGAATGTAAAAAGAAAACCTTTCGGCGTGGCTTATGGTTGTAGGTAGACTTCTGTACCTTCTTTAGATACATGTAGAACCTTCTGCAAACTTTATGCACTGGCGAAGCATCCTGGAACATTTTTAAAGCTTCCAGAACATTCCAAAAACATTCTGTAAAATTCTGTAAAATGTTATAAACTTTATGTACAAGGCATCTAATATGTGTTCTCGAATATTCTAAAAGTTTCAATCAAACACTTTCGCAATTTCCATGCAGCCGAAATGTTGTGAATGGTTTCTTTTCAAATCATCCAGAATTTTTGTAGAAATTCTATAATACTCTCAAAGAGAAAAACATTGGCCCGACACAGGTGCTGTGCTACTAGTGAAAACATTCGTGAAAATAATAATATAGCGATCTACTCCCTAAGCTAAGCATTTAGAACACTTACTCGCCCCTTGTGCTAAGTGCTGCAGCAATAAGAAAAGTTTCAAACAAAAGAGTTAAAGATAAAATTGAACATTTACAACATATTTAAACGGGATCAATTTTGTTTCCACTAACGTTTTAGGTAACTTTATAATTTTTGCAATAACGGATTAAATATTTCTCGAATTGTTCAAAAAGAGCGTACAACATTTAAGAAACTTGTTCGGATGATTATTTCACTCAAAATGTTTTACGATAAAGTTTCAGGGAAAAGCGACTCAATTTCTTGTTAGTTACAGCGAAGAACTTATTATCTTTACAACGTTTATAAATTAAGCGAAAGCCAAAAAAAAAATAGTGAAGTTTTTTTTTAAATTAATTATGACTGAGATGTGAACAATGTTCCGCATTTGAAAAATTAACTCACTCAGTTCTGCATTCGAGATTGATAAGGAAATGAGTTTTCAAGACCATCGAGCATGGAGTTAGCACCCCAACATGGAAGAAGGGGTGGGAGTTTATGGTGAGGGGTGGGAAAACTGGGCACCCGAGGCACTGAGAGATCGTTTCCCGTGTTATGCGGAATTTTGTTTTTTACTTGTTCCAGTCAAGGCATTTTATTTATACTTTTATTAAGGTCAGATTGAAATTACTCTTATTCAGAGTCAAATACTAGTTATATTTACTTGATTCACTTTTTTTTAGTTTATCCTGCTATGATATTATATGCTAAACATTGATGTTATAAAAACCAGACGTAGGATACGAAGTATATCTCTAACAAAAAAATACTTCATTACAGCATATACATATGACGGTACTAACCCACCTAAAAAATACTCGGGCATCTACATGCAAAGACAACTGCTTTCTTTCTTGGCTGTTCCTATGTTTTAAAATGAATACACCATGAGTAATTACTATATTTAGTTAAAATAAATAGTAACTGATAGATACCCGGATATTACGCGGATTATTTTAATTCCACGGGAGATTGAAAACATTGATACCGAAAAATTTCTGCAATGAATGTGTCATAATCATTTCGATATTCCCACTCAAAAGAAGGGGATGTTATACCTGTACAATAATAAATCAACCAATAAGTATGCATATGCAGGAGTAGCATAAACACAAAACTGTGAATTGAGGTCTGACACCAGATGAACCCGCGAAATTTCCGTGTCTCTTGTGATTGTTGATTTTCAAATCATCTGACCTCCAACAGAACTATTCGTTTGCACCTGGAATTTTGATCCTGCCTAAACAGTTTTCGGTTTCCACACATCGTCGATGCGGCTAGATAGCGGTTTCGAAACAGAAAGTGTCACTTTTTTGACGTGACGTCTAATAAATAGATGAACGCCGGCTGCACGCACGAAAGTGTCCCGTTACGCATATTGTTCCGTTACGATGTGTCCCGTTACGCTCATTGTTCCGTTACGCTGTGTCCCGTTACGCACATTGTTCCATTACGCTATCGGCGAGTGCAGTACAATTGACTAAAAAATTATGGTGATTCATATAATTGATGATAGATATTTGATTACAGTTTATTTATATGAAAACTTGTTCATAATTACATTTAAACTTTATAGCTAAACGCCAGTTTTTAAAATTAATTACAAGTCATCTACACGTGAACAGTTTCGTCGACTGTTTATAAAGTGAAGTGAAAAGTTAATGTAGTTTTCATTACTTATTACAACAACAATTTCTGCAATAAAGGTCAATTATTCATGCATTTTAAAAATCTGATTACTAGTATAATTTCAAGTATTTATTATTTTATTATTAAAACAAAAATGATTAAATTTTATTCATAAAAGTATGCAATCATTTCATCAATGTTTAGTTATGACGTTGTCACGTTAAACTATCGTCCGTAAACCGACTTTACAGACAACCAATTTTTTCTTTTTACAATTGAAGCTTCAGTGTTGTTGTTATTTTGCTTTGGAAAAAAATACACAAGCTACCTGGTGTATTCCGGTTTCAACCACGAACGCGGAATCTGCATCATTGTCGCTCCCTCGAGGCTGTCAGACTAATTAAGCTCTCCTGTTGTGTCGGCGCCCGTCGTCGCACTGACTACTGACATCCAGGACCCACCCTCCCCCCACCCCCCTCAGCTCCACTGACTACTTGGCTGTCGAGGGCAACCTCTTTCTTTGTTGTTCCGTAGCCACGAGTCACCGGCGTTTCGCGTCTCCTACCCGGACACACATACGGTGCGCAGAGCTTCAGGAAAAACAACCCGATTTCAAAACATCTCAAGATATCTGAGTGAGGTCTGCTTACGAAAAGCATTTAAGATTTCCCTGAGGGTCGAAAAGTACTTTTGATTTTGGATTAAGTTTTTAAACCGTATTTTTAGAAGAGTTAAAATGGCTAAAACGCATGTTTTCAGAGTAATTTTTAGGCGTAAAACAATCGTTACAGATTCTTGAAAGCACTTAAGGGACTTGCAATACACCTTTATCTTCATTTCTCGGCCATATAATGTTACGGTTACCGCTCAAATTCCACAGTTATCATGTGACGACGAGAAGACTGCGCGCCAGTTCACACCCTTGCTCTTAGAGTCCATACCGCGATAGAAGCACCAGCGAGCGTCGCACTTATCATCCTGACTCACTAACACACATACACCCCCGACGAGGCGGGCCGCTTAAGCGCCCCATACACTAGCGGGCATGCTTGGCGCATGGCCGCTACCACACACTGCACGAGCATGCTCGTCTCTTTCTCTATAAAGACAGTCGGTTGTACTTGCACAATGGCTGCAAGCAGTATTGCACTTTTTGGAAGGATTATTTTGTTTGGAGTTTTCCATTTTTCGCAGTTCACGACGAAAGCTTGCTCGTAAATTGTAATTTTTTTTTTCTTCACAAAGTCGACGTCGGCGTCTGGAAACATTTCTCTGGCTTTTTTCACTAGCTGTTCGTAGCACTCTTGTCTGATATGCCTATTGACATGTTCCTTACTCCTTATAACCCACACTGGTCGAAGAGTGCGATATAAATTTATGAACTCCTCCCCAAAAAAAAAACTTTATTGTCATTTAAAAGACATGATGATGCGACAGCAGACAGCACACTCGCTGTGGGCTCGAGGTGAGCATGTTGGGACCTGCCACACACTGGCGGATATGCTCGGTCCGGGGCCCGGCTCGGAGCATGCTCGGTCTGACAAGAGGCCGGACCAGCCAATATGCTCGGCGAGCATATCCGCTCCGCTAGTGTATGGGGCGCTTAGAGGTCGTGTTCCCCGCCGAGCGGCATGACATCAGTAGATACCTGAAAAATTCGCGGATTTATTTCGTGATAGGCTAGAATTCAAAAACGTTTGCCTTTTTACTGCATCAGTGATTGGGCCACAGTTTATCTGAAGTAATCTGGACCAATGAAAAATCTTTAACAAAATAAGTATCGAATCACGAGCATCCCAAACAGGTGTCACGAGCCAGCAGCCAGTGAGCAAATGTAATTTTCCCGCGTGCATAGAGGATCATGGAGTATATTATACAGGTCATTGATATCGCGAATTTTTCCGGTCTCTAGACATCAGTTGCCGTGCCACGTCTTCCCACGTGTCGCTGACACACACACATACACAGCATTTGTAACCCAAGCTGAAGAATTGGGACGTATGACCACGACATTTAGTTCCAAGTACTGCGAGGTACTGAAGAGACGCTCCAGTGTTACCGAGGATAAGTAGCTGGTGCTTCTAGCGTGGTGTCTCCTCTGGACTGGGCCGCAGTCTTCTCGTCGTGCACAGGAGCGGTGACCGTAACATTACACGGCTAAGAAATGAAGATAAAGGTGTAATGCAAGTCCCTTAAGTGCTTTCAAGAATCTGAACCGGTTGTCCTGTGCCTAAAAATTAGTCTGTAAACACGCCTTTTACCCATTTTAGATCTTCTAAAAAATACAATTTTAAAACTCAATCGTGGAACAAAACTACTTAGGACGCCCTCAACAAATTCTTAAATGCTTTTCGTAAACAGAGCCCACTCGGATATCTTGAGTAGTATCCACATCGCGTGGTTTTTTTTATTTTCCTGGAGCTCTGCGCACCGTGTGTGTTCCCGGGTAGGCGGGGCCCTTAAGGGGCCCGCCTCGTCAGGGGTGTACGTGTGTTAGTGAGGCGGGATGATAAGTGCGACGCTCGATGGTGCTTCTAGCGCGGTGTCGCCTCTAAGCGCAAGGCTCTGAACTGGCGCGCATTCGTCTCGTCGTCACAGGATAACTGTGAAATTTGAGTGGTGACCGTAACATTATATTGCGGAGAAATGAAGATAAAAGTGTAATGCAAGTCCCTTAATTGCTTTCAAGAATCTGTACCGGTTGTTTTACATCTAAAATTTACTCCGAAAACATGCGTTTTAGCCATTTTAACTATTATAAAAATACAGTTTAAGAACTTAATCCGAAATCAAAAGTACTTTTCGGCCCTCAGAGAACTCTTAAATGATTTTCATAAGCAGACCGCTACCGGATATCTTGAGTAGTTTTGAAATCGCGTTGTTTTTCCTGAAGCTCTGCGCACCGTGTGTGTGCCCGGGTGGGCAAGACTGTTGTTCATATTTAGGTTTGTTTACGAAGGCTCCATGGTTACGTTTAGTGCATGGTCCGGCTGGCGAGGGGATTTGTTGCCGCCGCAACTTCACCACGACCCTCCCGGCCTCTTGTCAGTCGGCGGAGGGGTGATTAGGTTAGGTTAGCTACATTACAAATACTTTAAGACATTGTGGACGGTTGATTTGGTTAGGATAGCTACATTAAAGATACTGTGAAATCATGTAAACGGTTTCCTAGCCCTGGATAGCTACATATTAAAAAGTTATTTGCTAATCAACCGTAAAATGATTTTACAGTATTTTTTAATGTAGCTATACTTACCTAATATAACCAACCATCCACAATGTTTTAAAGTATTTATAATGTAGCTAACCTATCTTAATCGACCGCAAAATTTAATGCCACACCGGTTCATACAATGAGATAGAACCCCGGGGAGAGGGGGGGGGGAAGCGAGCATGAACTTGGGGGAACTTGTGGTGTGGCTCTCTCGTCTGTGAAATGAAGTCTTCCCGACGAAGTGGCAGTAAAACTGCTCCGGAGGTCCGGTGGAGAAGAGAGGAGGACATGGGCGTCACGTGATGGAGACACGCGTCGCTTCCACTCCTGGTCGCCAGAGCGCGCCTAACGAGATCTCTCTGTTTGCTCTCTCTTCCATCCCCACCACCCACCACCGGGGCCCTCAGAGCGAGGGAGGGGGGTAATGCATTTAGCTTCTTCTTCTTTTTAAAACTGCCTTGGAGATTCCGCGAGACAGACAAGTAACCAACACTGAACTGTTAATCTTTAAAAGCGGTCCTGGAAGCAAAAATTCCACGCTGGTAAAAACACCGCCAGCTATATATAGGGAACGGAAAAATTCGCGGATTCAATAACCTCCAGGATGAACTCCATAGTTCTACGTACGCTCGGTCAAATGTCACCCACTCATTGGCTGCTGTCTTGTGAGACGTCCCAACGTAGCAGCCTGTGATTCGTATAAAGCTTTGGTTGGGTGTTTCTCATTGGCCCAGAGTCATCCAGGTGAGTTGTGAGCCAATAGCAGAGGCAGAACTGAGGTATAACTATTTATATTTTAGCCTATCGCGAAATGAATTCGCGATTTTTTTCGGTCTCTATCTATATATCATTACGATGTTATTCCAGCTTTAATAAATTCCTTAAATTTTCGTGATAATGTTCATCTTTGTTAATGTACTTGTAATTTTTTATATGCTTCTTTAGATGCGCTTCAGGAATTTTTTTTTTTAAGTTTTCCTTTTTAAAAATATTGCCCAATTAATGTGAGTAGAGAAGAAAAATGTTTTTAAAATTTGTAGGCACCATCAAAAGCGTATAAACCAATGAAGCATCTATACGAATAACAGAAATTGAAAACAAAATAGTTTGTTTATTAGATAACCACTTGTATTACTTGTTTATAACTAAAGGTAATCATGTGCGAGTCAAGAGCGTTGTAAAAAAAATAATCGAAGGCCGCACGATTAAGAAGCTAGAGTATTATTGAAATCTCTGTACGAAAAAATACAATTTTTATACTCTGTCACCGATTTTATAATATGATGCGTCATCGTATCGTCTATGGCAATATGGTTGCTAGGTTTTCTGTTGTTCTCTAGGTCAGTGCCAATTTTTTTGGTAAATTTCAAAGAAATACTACCTATTGAAACTGTCACCATTTTGAGACTTTCGGAATATCTTTGTATAGTTTTTCGGTTCATGGTCCATAGACCCCAAAACCACAGTCAACTCAAAAATTTATATACATATATGAATTATTCCATCAGTATCATTTGAGTTATTTTAATGGTTTCAAAAAACAATCCCTATTTTTTTTTTACATTTTAGAATAAATACACAGCACGCATTCTATGCTAAACTGTTTTCAATTAAATGTGTGTGTATGGCCTTTGTAGTTTATTTCTTTATTTTAGGATATCTTTCGTAAATAAGTAAAAAAAAAAAATATTCTTCCCCTTAAATCTATAAACTTGGGATTTTCAGAGTTTTGGAAAAAACGAATTTATTTATCTATTTATTTATGGTATCTTGAAGTAAAGTGTATTTACGTCAAGGTCTATATACAGTTGTTTGTTAACAATTGTACAACACAAGGTTTCGTGCTTTTTATTCATGTTGAGATTGAAATACAAATTGTCCTCCAAGGTTCAGAAAACCATCCAATAAAAACTTATTGAACTGATGAAACCACATACCTAATTCACAGGCCGAAATACAAAATTAAAGACGCAAAATAATTACGGAAACTATATCTGTAAGATGTTTCTGAATTCCATGATAAACTACAATATATATTTTTTTTAAATAATACCTCGCGTGTGAAGTAGGTCATGAAAGAGTACAGACCACCTAATACAGCCATGTGTGCGTAGTTAGGCTCCCCCCCCCTTCACAAATTACGCAAATTATATATTTTATAAATAGGATCGTTTGATTATCATTTGATCATATTATGTTAGCATTCAATCCAATAAATTTAATTGGATACAGCTTGTCCAAAATTAGTGCAAAAGTAGCACAACTAACCCCCCCCCCCCACGTTTTAAGATGAAAAACGTTAATATTGGATAGGATACAGTGTCATTTGATCAAGTTATATCAATCAAAAGTAGGTACAATTTGATCAGTCATGGTTTCATAAATATATACGTAGATTAAAAAAAATATATATACCTAAATGCGAAGATAGCACCCCCTCCCCAACAAAAAAATCTCAATATTACACATGTTAATATGGGGTATGGAAGTGTGTCATTTGATATGGTTTCATAAATATATATCGAATTTTAAAAAAAATGCAAATGCGGAGTTACAGAGCCAGGAGAGGGAGCGTGGGCGGAGAGTTGCGGCTCGGAGTGTACGAGCCAGGCTCGTGGATTTATTGCCCCGGGCGAGCCTGGCTCTGTGACCGCGGCGTACCCGGCGCTCACAAAGCTCCTTTCGGGGACAACAGATGAAATATTCACGACGGCAGCCCGTGGACAAGACCAGCAGCGAACTGATTCCCCCCTCCTCCCTTAACCCCTGCGGGCAACCAGTGATCCCGAGTGCAAACAGCTTGCTGCAACCCCGCGATTATAATATCGCAGCGATGTAGTATCGATTAGCTCGACTCCAGCGCTGCGGAGCGCTGCACACACGAGGCGACGACGACGTAAGCTATGTATCCGAATACACAAGGGTTGAGTCCACATCCCTTAGCAAATACAGCCACAAATGCAACCCCAAACTAATGGATGGATAGTTTCCGAAGGCTTTTACTGCTAACACCACCTGTTGACAGTTTGTCGCACTAATGTTCACGCAGCCATTTTGATTCATGATATATACCTACGAATATTCAGCAAAACGTAAATAACAACACATCTAAAATATTTAATATAGCGTGACTGTTATGAATGTCAGCGATTGAAATAAATTTTTTGTTATGAATCTAAATATACTAAAAATACTTATAATGAGAATTAAATACCTCTGAAAGTTTCAGTTAGCTTCTCGGTAATTCTTATTAATAGAGACTGGAAAAATTCGCTCTTTCAATGGCCTCTAGGATAGACTCCACAACCCTCTACATACTCAGGCAAATGCCACTTGCTCATTGGCTATTGACTCGTGACACTTGCCAACTGGGACGCTTGCGATTCGATACTTTTTTTGGTTGAAGGTTTCCCATTGGCTAAAAGTCCTTCAGATAAACTGTAAGCCAATCACAGAAGCAATATAAATGTACAGTTGTTTGGATTCTAGCATATCGTGAAATGAATCCGCGAATTTTTCCAGTCTCTACTTATTAAGGTTTTTTATTTGTCTCTATTTGAGTTATCACGTTTGCTTGTAACGTTTTAAACAAATATTATGCCAAAAAGCTAAAGTAATAGTACGTATAGACAAACAAAATTAAACACGATTCCGAAGCTAATGGATGCAGGGACGCATCAGTATATGCGAGTGTCGCATCACTAGGAACCTCGGATGCAGGTGCATCCTTAGTGAGGATTCGGAAACAACGCCAAATTCGCCGCTCCACTACGATGCCTTTTTAGTGCTAGTATTCGGATGCAGCTAACTGAGATTACATCTTAGGACATTTTTTGCATTGTGATTGTGATTATGTATAAACAGAAAAGTAATGCAACAAATTAAAAAAATGCTAGCACTTTGTGTTTTTTTGACATTGTTCTACAAACAATTTTATTTTCAAAGTTTACCAACAATGATAGGATATAGATTTTTGAGATAGCACCATCAAAAAGTATAATCATGAAAATGTAGCTCAAGGTGAACGATTAACTTAAGTTAATATTAAACACCAACGAACACAACATAACTACCGATTGGTCTGGAACGTAGTGCGAATGGCTATTGACTAAATTTAATCAACTGATTTTCATGTTAGTCGCGAATAACTATAGGTAGGTACTATCGATTTAGTCGATAATTTTTTATCCGTTGGTGCCCATCACTAGTTTCAACCTTGGACAAGTGTAAGCGTAAACTGAAAGTTGTATTCTGGGCATGAGGTCAAAAGAACAGTCGAATTCTGGCGATTATTAGCCATGAGCGTTTGTTTAGAATAAGTACCACAATAGTCACAATTTCTTGATAAAACTATTAAATTTAAAGTGAGAATTTCAAGCGGAACATTTAGACATAAGCTAATATTGAAACATCGAACTCGAACTGAATTGATTCACGGACGTACTAAGTGTTAAGCCAGAATTACAATAACCCGTCACGTCCGTCCGTCAGCCGTCCGTCCGTCACCCATCCGTCCGTCACTCATCCGTCCGACCGTCAGCCATCCGTCCGTAACCCGTCCGTCCGTTACCCGTCCGTCCGTCAGCCGTCCGTCACTCATCCGTCCGACCGTCAGCCATCCGTCCGTAATCCGTCCGTCCGTCACCCATCCGTCCGACCGTCAGCCATCCGTCCGTAACCCGTCCGTCCGTAACCCGTCCGTCCGTCAGCCGTCCGTCCGTCAGCCATCCGTCCGTAACCCGTCCGAACGTCAACCATCCGATGGTCACCCATCCGTCGAGCAATTATCAACGGTCCGCTAGTCCGTTATAATATTTCTCCATTTCAATGCTGATAACTGTTGAGAAAACTAATAAAATATGTGAAATAATTCTCTTGTGTAATTATATTAGTTAAACATTCATATAAACTTAGCACTTAAATCTAATTAAATTCAATTTTTTTCCACTTTCGTATTAATTTTCACATTTCCAGAGTTATCATGCGTAATTAATAAATACACTCCTGTGACTCAGACCATTTATATTAAAAAAAACTTTTAAAGCCGCCGCCAAACAATTAAACTTTAATATCTTCTAATATAATAATATTTTAAAAGCAAACACCTAGCTGACATCTAGAGGTTATAATTCCACCCGTCCGTCCATCCGTCCGTCGGAAGTATGAAGTTACCAAGCTTTTGACTGTCGGGAGGTTGAACAATTTTTCAGGCCGTCTTATTGGGTGCAGGTCACGTGACAGACGAAGAAGCTGGTGTCCACGACTGGCCAGGCGCGTGCGCTATGACGTCACGTGTCTGCGCAGTCCGGGCCCCCGGAGGCTAGTGTGGAGTCAGGGCGAGGTTACAACTAACAAGGGCAGGGTCCGAGACGGGCATCACCGATGTGTAGAGACCGGAAAAATTCGCAAATTCATTTCACGATATGCTAGAATCCAAACAACTGTACATTTATATTGCTTCTGTGATTGGCTTACAGTTTATCTGAAGGACTTTTAGCCAATGGGAAACCTTCAACCAAAACAGTATCGAATCGCAAGTGTCCCAATTGACAAGTGTCACGAGTCAATAGCCAATGAGCAAGTGGCATTGGCCTTAGTATGTAGAGGGTTGTGGAGTCTATCCTAGAGGTAATCGAAAGCGCGAATCTTTCCAGTCTCTACAGGTAGGTAGGTGCCCCTTTCAACGTCCTGAAATATCTCGCATGAGAGGGCCCTAGAAAGCGAGAAAAATCTCTTTAAGGATTTCAAAGTAAAGTTTGACAGAATTTTTTTAACTTTTTGTAAAGTAAAAAAATTATTAATGACAAAATTTTAAGTAATATCGACAAAAACTAGAGACAGGAAAAATTCGCGGGTTCAATGAACTTCAGGATAAGACTCCAATATCCTCTACACACTCGGGCAAATGTAACTATACATTGGCTGCTGGCTTGTGAGTCGTCTCGACTGAGTGGCCTGTGATTCGACACTTCTATGAGTGAGGGACTGTAATTGGCCCTCAGTCCTCCAGATTAACAGTGAACCAATGGCAAAAGCCGCACTAAGGTATAATTATTTGCATTTTAGCATAACACGAAATGAACCCGGGAATTTTTCAGGTCTCTAACAATAACGCATAAATACTTTTTTTAATTTCCAGGGAGCTCAATACAATTATTTCAGAAAGCTCTTTACATAATTGACTATATCATACCTGCTAATTTCAGTTTCTATAGTTATTGTAGAAGCAATCAAGTGGTTACTCATTACTAGAGACCGGAAAAATTCGCGGATTCATTTCGTGATAGGCTGAAATTCAAACATGTGTATAATTCTGCTGGTTCTGCTATTGGCTCGCGGTTTAACTGGAGCTCTCTGGGCCAATGAGAGACTATCGACCAAAGAAGCGTCGAATCACAAGCTACCCAGTGGAGACGACTCACAATTTAGTACCCAATGAACACGCGTGTTTACTTGAGAAGTGCAGAGGATAATGGAGGCTATCCTAGAGGTCATTGAATCCGCGAATTTTTCCGGTCCCTACTCATTACTAGAGACTGGAAAAATTCGCGCTTTCGATGACCTCTAGGATAGACTCCACGGCCCTCTACATACTCAGGCAAATGCCACTTGCTCATTGGCTATTGACTCGTGACACTTGTCAACTGGGACGCTTGCGATTCGATACTATTTTGGTTGAATGTTTCCGATTGGCTAAAAGTCCTTCAGATAAACTGTAAGACAACCACAGACGCAATATAAATGTAGAGTTGTTTGGATTCTAGCATATCGTGAAATGAATCCGCGAATTTTTCCGGTCTCTACTCATTACCGTACAAAATATTCACGTTTAAAAAACGAATAATATCAAATAATAATTTGTATGTTTATTATACTAATTTATTATTAAATTCAGATGTTTAATTACGTCGAAAACATTTCAACTGTATTTGATGATGAGTATTAACGCTCTCTATGAACTTAATGCAAGCTTTTGGACATACAGCATTGCTAAGCTCATGTATGCCTGTAGAAAAAAACTAAAAAAAAAAAAAACCTAAAAAAGAAAAACACAAATTAAGCAAAAAAATTGTTGCTGTGAACAGGATATAAACACCACATAATATTCCATAACAGGAATATGGTCAACAAACAAAGAAAAACAAAGAAAAATGGACTAACCAAACGAAAAAAAACCTCTACAGACATACATGTGCTTAGCAACGGCGTATGTCCAAAAGCTTACATCAAGTCATGCACTCCCATTGCACAAATCTTTCAAAGAAAGCTCGCTATGAACTCGGAAGGCAGCTAGCACGCCGGGCTGTCGGAGTTGCCGCGCGCGCCGACGGAGCGCCACCGGTTGCACGGCTCGGGGGCTGACGAGGACTCCCCCAGGGCAGAGGGCGGTAATGAAGACGAGACGACGAGGAGATTAATGGAAAAGTTAGCGACGCCGAAGAAACAACCTCGCGAGCGACACCGTGGGCGTCGGCGAGAAGCACCCTCCCTGGAGGAGGGAGGGAGGGAGGGAGGGAGGGAGGGAGGGAGGGAGGGAGGTCGCCAAACAATGCACTCCAGCCCGTTTAATTAATTACCGCCCGTGTCCCGGCGACCACGCCGCCTCGCGTCTGCCCCCTCCCCCCCCAGCGGCGCGGAGTCCTCGCCTGCGTCTTTCCTTCCGGCACGGACTGTACAAGCATGGCCGACAACCAGCCAGCCTCGTCAGGGGTGTATGTGTAGAGACTGGAAAAATTCGCGATTTCGATGACCTCTAGGATAGACTCCACAATCCCCTACACACTCGGGCAAATGCAAACTGCTCATTGGCTATTGACTCGTGACACCCGTCCACTGGGACGCTTGCGATTCGATACTTTTTTGGTTGAAGGTTTTTTATTGGCTCAAAGTCCTTCAGATAAATTGTGAGTCAATCACAGAAGAAACATAAATATACAGTTGTTTGGATTCTAGCATATAATGAAATGAACCCGCGAATTTTTCCGGTCTCTAGCCATTACCGCGGCACCGATCTGAGGTACCGCGTGACACGTTCTGGTGCGTAGAGGCAGCAGGTGGCAACTCGAACAGCTCGACATGCACCTAAGTAGTGTTTCAAATCGACCTGATAGATAGCGCTACTGTAGCTAGCAAGTTACTTGGTAAACTCATAGAGAACGTTAACACTTATAAATAAATAAACTTGACCTGTTCATGATGTAATTAAATGTATGAATTTAATGATAACAATAAATTATTATTTAATATTATTGGTTTTTAAATGTGCTTCTTTTACGGTAATGTTTTATCACTTGATAGCTCCTATAATAACTAAAGAAAATAAAACTTGCAGGTATAATATAGTCCATTATGTAAAGAAGAAAAAAACTGTTTCAGCTTTCTGAAACTGCATCGAGCATCATGACAATAAATAAAAGTATTGAGGTGTTTATTATTACTCTAGTATGGGAGATCGATCATCTCGTATAGTAGAGTACAGACTGATATTTTTTTTTGCTCGAGCCTCCACTCGAATTAAAAAAAAGTCGACAATCGATTTTTTCCATACATTGTATCGTCTCGCACTTTCAATTACGTTACTTCATTTGTAGATTCATAGATGGCAGTGTAGTCGGTGGTTGCATGCGGGCACAGAAAAAGAAATTTGAGTTTCTAGTCTTTCCGATATATGGTCGTAGCGTAGATGTACCATTATGTGCTGCGATAAAAACACACTTTGATGTACATCAGTTATGAGGGAATAGGGACTTAATATTATTTCATGAAGTGTTACCTATAACTCGCCGACAGCGAGGTCATAGAGACATAGGTTCACATAGACACCTGCAGGAGAAGGCGTCTCCTTGGCTTACCGGAGGCAGCGCATGGAAAGTAAATAACACAGCTTTAGATCTTAGCCGTTTATTTGTTTCATTACCTTTCATCCTAGAAAAAAGAGATATTTATTTTGACACGACAACGTCTAATAAATCTATGAACGCCAGCTGCACGCACGAAAAAGTGTCCCGTAACGCTCATTGTCCCGTAACGCTCATTGACCCGTTACGCTCATTGTACGCTTGCGCCGCATCTATCTCTCTTCCACTCGATTGGAACAACCATCGATTTGACTTTTTCGAGGCACATTCAACTTGAAACACTCCCATTCGTTTTCTACTTTTCCTATCATCGTCCTATCCTTAACAGAATAACACAGATTAGAAGAAGTTAAATAGCAAACATGAATAAAAGTTATAGTTAAATAATCTCTTCGTTAAAGTAATAAACATATTTGAATTAATGAGTTAAATAAAAGTAAATTTATCAATTAAATTGTGTATTTCATTTCACTCCTTCTTTGTATCCATACTACAAAATAGTGATAATTCAATAAAAATGATTAAATTTTATTCATAAAAGTATGCAATCATTTCATTAATGTTTTGTTATCACGTTGTCACGTTAAACTATCGTCCGCAAATCGACTTTACAGACAACCAAATTTTTATTTAATAGGCATTAGTGAAATTTAACTTAAAACCTGTTAAAACTGCTGCAATGAGTACTATCAACTATAAAACAATTATACTTTTCCCCCCTGTAAAATACTACTGATTTGCTGTGGTTTAACAGTATTATATTATAGACTGCGATGCGCCTTCATTCTAAACTATCTCCACGTACCTTTTTCCCTAATGCATCAAAATCAGCTAGTGTAACTAGACTAATTACGTTATGGAGAGTCAGTAACTCATGAAATCCAGCGATATTATCTAACGCTAGGCCGGGCAATTTGTAGGAGGCTATCGGGCAAATAGGATCTCCTCCATGGGAACACACGTTGTGACACATATCTCACCGGTTTTACAACAGCGCGCGTATTCAGGCCGTACTCTGTGGATCACATGTTAAAGGATCGGATCAGTCCGGCTAGAAGTATTACCAACACAAGTTGTAAATTACAATGCTCTCTTTGTCTCTCTCTCTCTCCTCTTGTCCCAACTCCTCCCCCCCTTCTTTTTTATTTTATCTCAAACCACGAATTATTCCACTCCTCTGATGAATGCTATAAACGCGTAAGCAAACATGGAAGTTCTAACACGAATTTTTTTAAAATTAAACCTCCCTCCTATCTCTATCAGAAATGCGTCGGTTTTTTCCACCCATGAACCAATACTGGCAATACTGTTTTCAACTCGTACTTAGTTTCATTACCTGGCTGCCTTATGGGAATCACAACGCAGAAGTTCACAAAGTAATAATATTATTTAGTGAAATAAATATGCTAGTTCGCAAATAATAGCTATGAAAAACCAAGGAATTAAATCAGTGTCCGTCATATTAAAAATAGTAACTCAATTTTACAATAATTTTTTTAAATTGGAATTTTACTGGCGAAAAAATGTTAAATTATAACTGCGGAATACAACATTTCTTAGGTTCAATGACTTTTAATATAAAACCCACAATCGTCTACATACTTGGGAAATAGTCACCTTTAAGTTGGCTACCGAGTTATGAGATTTCTTGAATGGTTTGCCTGTGATTTTGTAATCTTTAATTTGACCCAAGGACAAATATTCTCACCATGCCCCGGCCTCATGGACAGACAAAAAGCATTGTTATTGCACATAGCTCGAAGGCAGTGGCTTTTTTTTGCCCGTAGCTGGAAAAAAAGTGTTTTTTTTTTATATTTTGCTTTTGTATGATTTTGTTTTTGATTTTGTATGATGTATTAATTTTCCGACTCATTTCGTTTAATGTGAATTTATTTCATTTCCATTGGTATCGTTTAAGATTATTTCGGTTATTTCACATTAATATGTTCAAGTAGATAACATTTCCACATGTTTCAGTCCTTTCCAATGATTTATTTCCTTACAATTCATGCATTTAATCATTGAAATTCGTTTCTATTAAAGTTCACTTATTTCGTTATAAATGGGTTCTTTTGATGCATTTTGATCCTTTTCTACTGCATTTTACTTATTTAAGTACATTTTGGTACAAATCATTTTATTTCTATTTCTATACCTCCCCCCCCCCCTCTGCACCCCTTGCGTCTTCATGCCTCGGCGCCGTTATCTATCGCTGAGCGGCCTTGGGAATTCCGCGGGCCGCCGCGCGGAGTGGCGTGAGCCAGCGACGCTATTCCCGACGCTTCGAGCGTCGGGTCGGCCCGGGACGAGGCGACTCGTCACAGCTGCTCTCGTCGGTTCGAGAAGGGCGCCACAGACTACATAAGCAGAGACGCCGGCCTTTGCGGCAGTTTGTGGCGCAGGAGTCCCGCGCCGGAGTTCCTTGGCAGACTCTGACTTGAGAATAAACATTTTTAAGTGCGAGCAATAGGCGATTAAGCCGTTTTAAGTAAGATTATTTACTAGCGATGCTAATATTAGTAATAATTAAAACTGTGATAAAACCTAATTGGGCTATCCCCTACGAATCCAGTTCTCCCCACATTATTAAATCGTAACGATATACCTACTTGCAAAATTTCATATCCATACGACAATTAGAAGTAAGTAAAAATATACTTCCAAGATTTGATTACATAGTTACAAATGAAGCTAATGAAAGCGTGTTAAAAACATTTGGAAATATATAATTGAAAAAGGTTTATAAACACAATTTATATCACTATAAATTCACAATAAATAAACGTTTTTAGTTATATGGACAAATTTTCAATATCAACCACTAAATTATATTATTTAAAAGCTCATATGTAATTATTATTCGTGTAACCTTTTTCCAACTTGTCAATTTTATTTGCATGTGCGCGCGCATCGTAAGAATTCATCATCATCATCATCATCATTTTTTTCCCATATCGCGGCTTAAGAGGTACGACTTCAAAAATGTAATTTCCCAAAAAATAATCTTTCATTTAAATATTGATCATAAATTATTTAAGTGATGCATTGCGGGTAATCACAGATTATGATATTTATTTTTAATAGGAATACCTAATGCTCGGTTTGAAAATACGCGAACAAGACTTGGGCGCTAGGCTCGGGCCGGCGGAAGGGAAGGCGTCGCGAAGGCCAGCGAGGGCTGCAGGGCTGAGCGAGACGCGCGCATGCGCGGGAGACCGCCGCGGCTCCGCGCGCAGCACGCCTGGTCCGGCGCCACCAGCTGTATTGATCCCGCGCCGGCTCCTGGCCGGAGAGGGGCGAGAGGGGAGGGGAGCTTGGATCAGGGGAGGGGAGCGCAGAGCAGAGGAGGGGAGCGTGATGATGGGGAGGGGAGCGCTGAGCAGGGGAGGGGAGCGTGTTGATGAGGAGGGGAGCGCAGAGCAGAGGAGGGGAGCGTGTTGATGAGGAGGGGAGCGCAGAGCAGGGGAGGGGAGCGTGATGAAGGGGAGGGGAACGTTGAGCAGGGAAGGGGAACGTTGAGCAGGGGTGGGTATAACTAGGTAGTAAAGGGAAGCGCACACTGAGAAAAAGGTTTGTTTGAATCAAACAAATGTTAGTTCGTATATGGCGAAACAAATATTTACTCGGTGGAACAAAATATTTTGTTAGCTTAACCAAACTCGGTAAGAAACAAAAATTATTTGTTACACCTAACCAAATATACATTTGAGTTGACAACATCTTCTTGTTGGGTCGACAGAATCTTTCCTACTACAAAATATTTGTTTGAATTAACAAAATATATTTATTTCGCCACATACAAACACATATTTTGTTGAGGCAAACAAACATGAGAAGGGGAGCGTGTGACGATGGAGGGGAGGGCATGACTGTGAAGGGGAGCGCGTAGCAGAGGAGGGGAACGCGTAGCAGAAAAAGGGGAGGGGAAGCGCATAGCTGGGGAGGGGAGCGTGTACCAAGGGAGGGGGTAACGGTGGATGGGAAGGAAGGGGCGGGAGGACGCAGCGGGGACAAACAGTTCTTGAAACTCGGTAATCATCGTAGCGGCGTCTCGCTGCAGGTGGTCACTCGGGAGATGGGATCACACCAGGGGCATTGTGGTCGCCCGCTGAGAGTCACAGCGGCACAGACACACACAGACAGACACGGGCAAACAACACAACACCTCCTTGCCTTCGTAGTCCAGGAAACCAACATCGGAAAGAGGCACAAACCTGGAAACAAATTTTATCGAAAGCTGATTTTCTTGTAGAATGTTAGATTCGACTATGCTTACTAACATACCAAAAGTTTACCACTGCACACCGAAAACATTCAGTAAAGTCCTTCATAACAGCCACCCATTAAAATGTTTCCCAAAAACGCAGTTTCTACCGTAGACTCTCGAACAAGGCCGTCAAAATAATACAAAAACGTTATTCCACAAAACTATGAATATATATATATATATATATATATATATATATATATATATATATATATATATTTCAATGTTAAATACTCAAAGATGAATTAAAAACCGACAAAAGTATTGATGATAATTTTAAAAACCATTCCTGAAAATAAAATTATGATTTACATGTAAATGAAGGACCCAACGGGAAAATCGTCTTCGTAAAAGTTTTTGCCTATTCCTTAGGCTTTAAGGTGGTATAGTTATAAAGAGTCCAGTGCAATAATTAGTTGAATCGCTAGAATAGCGTGATGTGCCTTACTCGTAACCTTGATGGCAATGTTCAAAAGTTACTGAATTAATTTTGTTTAGGAAATGCTGTAAATATGTTAAGTTTATTCGATTTAGTATATTTGAGATAAATTAACGCACGTGAGATTGTATTTTAGCCACTTTTCTATTGTGAAGGATTATTAATACGGGTCAACAAAATTTCCATGAACTTATTTTTTTATAACTTGTCAATAGATTCTACTACTGTGAAAAAATTCCGCTTTGGAAACAATTTTTTGGAGGTTGAAACCTTCGGTTTCTGGGCTATCTCTCTTTGCAGAATAGTTACAAAAATATGTTTGACGGAGAAGCCACACAGCAGTATATTCTGAGTCAAGCAACTTGTCTCAAATGTAACAGTTCGAAAATGTATATATTATATTTATGCAATTGGCGTTCTGTCAACAATGTTAGGGAAATTTTATTTTTTAAATTTTATTTTGACTTTTGTTTGGCGCGATTAAGGCGTGTACGCATTCTCTTACACTGAACCACGAGGCATAAACAACGTAGGGGAGGACGGGGCAAGTTGGCGATGTTAAGAGTTCACCATTTTTTATAATTTTAATTTTGGAAATACGATTTCCTTCTTTCCAGACACTATTAGAATAGTCTTTTGTCGTGGTGTAACTACATGAAAAAAATCTATATTTCTATATCATCTCAAAAATTCTGCCCTTTTAAAAATATAATGCAAATGTGCCATCTTGCCCCGTTACCGGGGCAAGATGACTTTGACTACGGGGTAAGATGACATTTTTGACACAAGTTTAAACATATTTATTCTTAGAATGCAAACTACTGTAAACTAACTAATTTAACATTGTTACATGCGTTTTTACATATAAGGCATGTTATTAAAGGCTTGGTTTGTTGAAAATTACAATTAATAGTTAACTTACATAACTAATTCAGAGTTGGTGTTTTATAAACAATAATCGCACACAAATTTTCCTCCTTCAAAGTTCGAGCAGTCCTCGTGCCACCATGTGTGGCATTTGCAACACTCGATCCAGTCTTCTGATGGAGGATTGACATAAATCTCATCACACACTGGACACTGCACTTCGGATATTTGAGCTGAAGTCATGCCTGTCGAAAGTTGGAGCTTCTTGGATTTTTCTCGAGAATCGAGCTTCAGTTTCTTAGTAACAGTTCCTTTTTTGGCTTCTCTAGACTCTTGTCTTTGTTGCTTCAAACGTTCTTGTTCTATCCTCTGAGCTCTCCTCTGAACCAGAATCGCTTTCATGGGTGAGCTTGTGATGACACTTGCATTTTGCTTATGAGATTATAAAGCTCAGAAAATCAAACAAAAGTTATAAAAGAGTTGTATGTGGATACCACAAAAACCGTATAAAGCACTTGGGGCAAGATGACGAGTCGTCATCTTGCCCCAGTCAACTTGCCCCGATCAGCAATGTTATTAGTATTGGATTTTTTCGCTAGGAAAAAAAAATAAAAGGTTAACAATATATAGTGGTTAAGAAAAGTATATAGTCTAAGGTAATAATGTGTGGCATTGAATATCCAAATATCTTACCTGTTTGTCCATGAGATATTACTTCGAAGTTCTTGAAAATTACAATACGTCAGACCAAATGTACGAACATCATCTAACAAACAACTAAATGGTGGCAGCGGCTTCACTGTGCGATTCTTTAGTGCCCACCAGTGTGGAGCGCTAGTAGTGTCTGTTAGGTGGTGCTATCTAGTGCCATGACGTGGAAATAAGTCATTCGTCATCTTGCCCCGCTCGTCAACTTGCCCCGTCCTCCCCTATAATAATTTATATTTAGGAATCAAAAATAAAAATACATATAAAATAATTGCAAATTAAAACAATTACTGAGGAATCATCTACCAATTTTAACATATAAGTTTAGTACTAACATAAATCATTTTTAAATAATTTTGTAAATTTTAAATGTTAAAATATAATAAAAAACTAACCTAAAACATTAAATATGGTTTTAAATAGAAACATATTAAAATATAATTAAATTATTTTTAAGATGCTGTCATTCTCTCACAAACTCACAAAAACGTTAATTCAGTATCCTCTTGGTTACGTGTCTGTGACTTTAGAGAAACAATTTTTTTTAATAAGTGGTTTTATTAAATACCTTGGTAGACCGACGGTATCTAGCATGCTGGTAGATGTTGTTCCCGAGGCTAGATGCAGTGACTGAAGAGTTTCCACATTATATTGGTTTAATGCACGGGTGTTTAAAGTTCACGGTTTGATTTTGATCGGATCTCAACACTGAAACGCTTACTAATTTCGTCTGAGAACTGTAACATTTGAAACAAAATACATAACAAGGATAAATACATTAAATTAATCAGAATATTAGTAACAAAACTTTTAGTATAAATAGAATTTCACATATAACTTCACTGCTTCAATGTAAAGATCGTTTTAAAAACCAGCTATTACAAAAATGTACTAAAAAGTAACAAAATTACCGTAACATATATAAATTCTTGCAATTTTTTTTCTCGAGCGATCGGCTAAATTTTGAGTACTTCGGAATTTTTGGGTGTGGCTGTGATCCCTGTGAAATTAAGGCTTCCGAAACATAAATATGACAAAATTTTAGACAAATTAACTAAGTAATAAACTTGGTTGGAACCCAGGACTACATGTTATTTTTATTTTAAAAATGAAAATATAAATAAGTAATTTTTATAACACATTTTTACAATTTTTTCCGATTGGACATAATTAAAAATGGAGGATTCGGTTTTTTATAAAAGTTCTATTAAAATTAAATTAAGGACATTTTATTATAAAAATTTAAAAAAATGCTTGGTTGTGTTTATAATAATAACGGATCTGTAAGGTGCCGGTCAAAATTCAAAATGGCGGACTCTGTGGGTATCAAATAACTTTATTGTCATCAGAACTGAACAAGTATGTAAAAATTCAGCGCTCTAGTTCAAGCGGAAGTAGTTTGAATTTAACTTGCAAGATTTGAACCAAACAGACATACAAAAAAAAAACACGTGGAATTAAATGAAAGCTTGTAAAAATATACGTAACCACAGCGAAACGGAGTTACGACTTGGTGTGCTGACCCCACCTATTGTTCGTCTGATAACCTGCCATGACAGATCCATCTGGCCGTGAATCTACCAATGACGAACGAGCAGGTGAACGCGGGGTGGACTGGGGGCGTCAGTTCCAACAGAACATCCAATCAACAACCTGAACCCCGGATTCTTCGTCGCTGCAGTAGAACACGAGGATTGTTTATCAAACACAGTGCGTTGGTCCATGTGATAACTGCCAGCTGAGGTCCCCTAAGATGCGAGATTTATTAGCGGTCCTGCGATGCAAATTCTGCTCAACAATCACTAAATGAATTCACTTATAACTACAATTATTGGATTTCGCTAACTTCACAGTGATAACTAGAGACCGGAAAAATTCGCGTATTCATTTCACGATATGCTAGAACCCAAACAACTGCAAATTTGTATTGCTTCTGTGATTGGCTTACAGTTTATCTGAAGGACTTTTAGCCAATGGGAAACCTTCAACCAAAAAAGTATCGAATCGCAAGCGTCCCAATTGAGAAGTGTCACGAGTCAATAGCCAATGAGCAAGTGGCATTTGCCTGAGTATGTAGAGGGTTGTGGAGTCCATCCTAGAGGTCATCGAAAGCGCGAATTTTTCCAGTCTCTAGTGATAACTATTGATTTGCAATGCATTTCAAAACCCTGAGCACTTTGTCTTTCTTGCAGTAGAAAATAGTTTCGCTTATTGATACGACTCCAATTTAACAGTAGATATATTTGAGAACCAAAATGGAGAATTAGAATGTTTGTTGCATTTCGAAGCAACCGAGCTTTTGGATGAAAGGTCACGAACACGGGAGGTAAGACAAATCACAATTCTTCACAAGATTTTCAACATTTAGACGAAGATTGCAATTAGATTAGTTTTACTGTCAGTTTGAATAGCTTGAAAAAAAAAATAGGGCGTAGAAGAAGTGAAACTTCGTAATGTGGAAATGAAAATAGGAAGGGGTGGAAATTGATTTTTAGTTAAATCATATTGTAGAAAATCAAACTAAAAAAAGAAGTAAATGAAAAAATGAATATTATAAATTAAAATAGAACAATAAAATAGAACATAAAGTACGTATTTTAGCTAATTTCACGACGCTCACACTGTTTACTTCACTGCATAGCAAGAATACCACGCGCATGTGCTTGGAATATTGGACGCTACTCGTTGCTAACGCTCGCGCTGGCCTGTAACAAGTATACTACGCGCATGCGTTCGAGTGCCACGCATTCACTCTCGCTCTGTCTCTTTCTATTCCCCCTCCCCAGGAGCGTTAAACGTTTAACGCAACAGTGCTTTCATACCCCCTCCATGGTAGCTTAAACGTTTAACGCAACCTTGTTGGAAGTCGCATTAGAAGTTTCACTTCAAAAATTTATAAGTGAATAAATCGAGTAAGATTCGTGTTCAAGGTTCAAAGAAACCAAACGAAAACATAACACAAGGAATAGTTAAAAGGACTACATGATACACAGATAGGTATGAAGGCTACAGAGTATCAACTTTAGACATTAAATTCATATTTCAAAACTGCAGGCTTTAGAACGCAATATATGTTTTATTTTTTCTCGGAATATGGCTATCACTTGGAGCCAAAAACAATAATGATATGACTCAAACCATCCAGCATTATCTCATTCTACTGAGGTATAGATTTTCACAGATTGCTTGATCATCTCGGCGATAATTAATTTACTAAATCGCCTTTTGGGGATTTAGAGTTTGGTTGCGTAGGAGGTGTGAATTCGGAGTAAAACTTTGACACGCAGTTTAATATTAAATATGTATTATTTATCTTAATTTATAAATAAAATAAAATTTTCACCTTATTCTAAAACGCTTAGAGAAGGGAAATCAAAGGTGATCTTACGAAGCCATGCGGAGATATGTTGTGTCCGTGCACTCTCCAATGAATCCCAGTCGTTAGTTGGTTAGCTGGTTGAATAAGGTCGATGAAGGACGTGTTATAACACGTTTTACGCGCTCGAAGTGCGGATACATAGGTATTAAAAGTGATAAATAGAGACCGGAAAAATTCGCGGATTCATTTCATGATATGCTAGAATCCAAAAAACTGTACATTTATATTGCTTCTGTGATTGGCTTACAGTTTATCTGAAGGACTTATAGCCAATGGGAAACCTTCAACCAAAAAAAGGATCGAATCGGAAGCGTTCCAGTTGACTAGTGTCACGAGTCAATAGCCAATGAGCAAGTGGCATTTGCCTGAGTATGTAGAGGGTTGTGGAGTCTATCCTAGAGGTCATCGAAAGCGCGAATTTTTCCAGTCTCTAGTTATAAATGAAGCGAGGAACCTCTGAACCTGTGGCGCAGACACCCGTCCCTTTGGAGGAATAACGAAGCCGCTAACGAACACAGTCGTCACTTGATAAACGAGTTACGCCACTGCGGTGTTGGGGGGGAGGGTAGAGCAGGGGTGGCAGAGGGGGACAAACAGACTCGCGAGCTGCGAGCTAATGATTCCTCGTCACGTGGAGGAAGTCGTTCGTCACGGGAAATGAAACGGGCGCCCCGGAGAGGCAGGCCACGTGACCCGAGGAGCCGTTAAGGCACGAGGCGCGGCACGTAACACCCAGCCCGGCGTATAGCCCCGTGAAACAGTCTGCTCGGACCCAGCCCGGCGTAGAGCCCCGTGACTCTTGTGTCTGCTAGGACCCAACTCTGTGTAGAGCGCCCGCCACTCAGAGTCTGCTCGTACCCAGCCCAGCGTAGAGCCCCGTGACTCTTGTGTCTGCTCGGACCCAGCCCGGCGTAGAGCCCCGTGACTCTTGTGTCTGCTCGGACCCAGCCCGGCGTAGAGCCCCGTGACTCTTGTGTCTGCTCGGACCCAGCCCGGCGTAGAGCCCCGTGACTCAGGTGTCTGCTCGGACCCAGCCCGGCGTAGAGCCCCGTGACTCTTGTGTCTGCGCTGACCCAGCCCGGCGTAGAGCCCCGTGACTTGTGTCTGCGCTGACCCAGCCCGGCGTAGAGCCCCGTGACTCTTGTGTCTGCTCGTACCCAGCCCGGCGTAGAGCCCCATGACTCTTGTGTCTGCTCGGACCCAGCCCGGCGTAGAGCCCCGTGACTCTTGTGTCTGCTCGGACCCAGCCCGGCGTAGAGCCCCGTGACTCTTGTGTCTGCTCGGACCCAGCCCGGCGTAGAGCCCCGTGACTCTTGTGTCTGCTCGGACCCAGCCCGGCGTAGAGCCCCGTGACTCTTGTGTCTGCTCGTACCCAGCCCGGCGTAGAACCCCGTGACTCAAGAGTCTGTGCTGACCCAGCTCTGTGTAAAGCGCTCGCCACTCAGAGTCTGCTCGTACCCAGCCCGGCGTAGAACCCCGTGACTCAGAGTCTGCGCTGACCCAGCTCTGTGTAGAGCGCTCGCCACTCAGAGTCTGCTCGTACCCAGCCCGGCGTAGAACCCCGTGACTCAGAGTCTGCGCTGACCCAGCTCTGTGTAGAGCGCTCGCCACTCAGAGTGTGCTCGTACCCAGCCCGGCGTAGAACCCCGTGACTCAGAGTCTGCGCTGACCCAGCTCTGCGTAGAGCGCCCGCCACTCAGAGTCTGCTCGTACCCAGCCCGGCGTAGAACCCCGTGACTCAGAGTCTGCGCTGACCCAGCTCTGTGTAGAGCGCTCGCCACTCAGAGTCTGCTCGTACCCAGCCCGGCGTAGAACCCCGTGACTCAGAGTCTGCGCTGACCCAGCTCTGCGTAGAGCGCCCGCCACTCAGAGTCTACTCGTACCCAGCCCGGCGTAGAACCCCGTGACTCAGAGTCTGCGCTGACCCAGCACTGTGTAGAGCACCCGCCACTCAGAGTCTGCTCGTACCCAGCCCGGCGTAGAACCCCGTGACTCAGAGTCTGCGCTGACCCAGCTTTGCGTAGAGCACCCGCCACTCAGAGTTTGCTCGTACCCAGCCCGGCGTAGAACCCCGTGACTCAGAATCTGCGCTGACCCAGCTCTGCGTAGAGCGCCCGCCACTCAGTCTGCTCGTACCCAGCCCGGCGTAGAACCCCGTGACTCAGAGTCTGTGCTGACCCAGCTCTGTGTAGAACGCCCGCCACTCAGAGTCTGCTCGTACCCAGCCCGGCGTAGAACCCCGTGACTCAGAGTCTGCGCTGACTCAGCTCTGCGTAGAGCCCCGTGACTAGTCTGCTCGGACCCAGCCCGGCGTAGAACCCCGTGACTCAGAGTCTGCGCTGACCCAGCTCTGCGTAGAGACCCGTGACTCAGTCTGCTCGGAACCAGCCCGGCGTAGAACTCCGTGACTCAGAGTCTGCGCTGACTCAGCTCTGCGTAGAGCCCCGTGACTAGTCTGCTCGGACCCAGCCCGGCGTAGAACCCCGTGACTCAGAGTCTGCGCTGACCCAGCTCTGCGTAGAGACCCGTGACTCAGTCTGCTCGGAACCAGCCCGGCGTAGAACTCCGTGACTCAGAGTCTGCGCTGACCTAGCTCTGTGTAGAGCGCCCGCCACTCAGTCTGCTCGGAACCAGCCCGGCGTAGAACTCCGTGACTCAGAGTCTGCGCTGACCCAGCTCTGCGTAGAGCCCCGTGACTCAGTCTGCTCGGAACCAGCCCGGCGTAGAACTCCGTGACTCAGAGTCTGCGCTGACCCAGCTCTGTGTAGAGCGCCCGCCACTCAGAGTATGCTCGTACCCAGCCCGGCGTAGAACTCCGTGACTCAGAGTCTGCGCTGACCCAGCTCTGTGTAGAGCGCCCGCCACTCAGAGTCTGCTCGTACCCAGCCCGGCGTAGAACCCCGTGACTCAGAGTCTGCGCTGACCCAGCTCTGTGTAGAGCGCCCGCCACTCAGAGTATGCTCGTACCCAGCCCGGCGTAGAACTCCGTGACTCAGAGTCTGCGCTGACCCAGCTCTGCGTAGAGCCCCGTGACTCAGTCTGCTCGGAACCAGCCCGGCGTAGAACTCCGTGACTCAGAGTCTGCGCTGACCCAGCTCTGTGTAGAGCGCCCGCCACTCAGAGTATGCTCGTACCCAGCCCGGCGTAGAACTCCGTGACTCAGAGTCTGCGCTGACCCAGCTCTGTGTAGAGCGCCCGCCACTCAGAGTCTGCTCGTACCCAGCCCGGCGTAGAACCCCGTGACTCAGAGTCTGCGCTGACCCAGCTCTGTGTAGAGCGCCCGCCACTCAGAGTATGCTCGTACCCAGCCCGGCGTAGAACTCCGTGACTCAGAGTCTGCGCTGACCCAGCTCTGTGTAGAGCGCCCGCCACTCAGAGTCTGCTCGTACCCAGCCTGGCGTAGAACCCCGTGACTCAGTCTGCTCGGACGCAGCCCTGTGTAGAGCAAATGGGACTATGTTTATTAATTTAACGAACAGATTATTTTAACTATAACTTTTATACAAAGAAGGAGTGAAATGAAATCTACGATTTAATTGATAAATTTACATTTAATTGCACTCATTAACTCAAATATGTTTATTATTTTAACTATAACTTTTATACATGTTTGCTATTTAACTTCTTCCAATCTGTGTTATTCTGTTAAGGATAGGACGATGATAGGAAAAGTAAGAAACAAATGGGAGTGTTTCAAGTTTAATGTGCCTCGAAAAAGTCAAATCGATGGTTGTTCCAATCGAGTGGAAGAGAGATAGATGCGGCGCAAGCGTACAATGAGCGTAACGGGTCAATGAGCGTTACGGGACAATGAGCGTTACGGGACACTTTTTCGTGCGTGCAGCCGGCGTTCATAGATTTATTAGACGTTGTCACGTCAAAATTGTATGATTATTATAGTGGACCGCCTCGGTCACCAAATGCTAGCCGGGGCAGCGCGCGACGGGGCAGCGTTGCACGCGCCGCGCGATCTCATTAATATTGATTAGTGGCCTTTAGCGCCGCGCGCCCCGCCGGCCAATGAGCGCCGCCCACGTTAGCGCCGCGTGTGTGTGGGCGCCTGCCACCTCGGGCGTCCACTCCACAGCGCCGCTGCACAGGGCAGCGAGACAAGCGCCGACCCTGACGTCAGTTCCTCACACTACTACCACCAAGGGGGGTGGTAGCGGCGATAGCCCCCCCGAGTAGGGTTACCAGACACTGATAACAAAAAAGGAGGACATTCACCTCGCAAAAGGAGGACATTTCACTAAAAAGGAGGACAATATATATATATTTTTTAAAGCCATGAATTAATTAACATGGAGTACGATATTTTACAATGTTTTGGCATTTAATACAGTTTCAGTATAAAGAATCAAACAAACTACGCATATACAGCATAATTAATAACACGTGCTTCTGCATGTGCTGCTACCTGTCAAGCTGTCATAGAACTACTTACTAGTGGGGTGACTGTGCGGACAGCGCATTAGCGCGCACCGCGCGCTTTACTCAGAGTGTAACTGCAGGAATTATTTCACTTTATAAAAAAGCCGGACATTTTGGAGCATTAAGGAAAATCCGGCCGGACGCAAAAAAAAATACATAAAAAGGAGGACATTTCCTCCTTTTGCCGGACGTCTGGTAACCCTACTCCCGAGACCAATTTTATTGATTATTGTATATTTATGTTTACTTAAATATTTAATTTCACGTGTTAAACATTTATCTCATCAAAAGTTGCATGGAGCTACTAAGGTTCTGTATTTGAAACCTGTAATTTGTAAATAATATTCCAAGGCCAATATCTGACCACATTTAATTTTTTGCAACTACGACCTTTCTTTGTGCGATAGCCCCTCCCGAAAAGTCATCCTGAAGCCGCCGTTGACTACCACACGTGTGCCAACCCGCACTTGCAGGTATGCGGCAAGTTCCCGGTCAACGTCGCTAACGACGGGAAGAGGATTTGCTAGCGGAAAACCAGAAGAAAAATTATTTACAATTTCTTTTTCCCTGAAAGTGATTATCAAGGGAGTTGCACTCTCTTAAAAAACAAAAATTTAAAAAACATTTTATAATCAATATCTGAAAACTCTTGCAACTAACCCATGCATCGATTACTAACATCATTCCCATTTTCCCCACGTGTTTTTATTCAACACAAAGCAATTTTACATGGAATAAACTATTTTAAAAAGCAAAAACTTCGTATTTTTGGAACACTTTTAGGTAACTCCTTTTTTCCAAAATAAATACATTAGTGTTAAAATCCTAATATGTTATTTGCTTGACAAATAGTAAAACATTACATGCAATAATCTAGGTTGGTGGTCCGTGGGGAAAAAACATACATTCACAAAACAAAAAATATTGAAATATGAAATTATATATATGTAAAATGAATTTATTGAATATTACAAACTATTTACATAAGTATATTTCACCCGCTATTTACTTCAACAGTTTAAGGGTCTCGTCTAGTCAGGCGTGTATATGTGTTAGTGAGGAGAGATCATAAGTGCGACGCTCGTTGGTGCTTCTAGCGCGGTATCGCCTCTAAGCGCAACACTCTGGACTGGACCGCAGTCTTCTCGTCATGCGTAAGGAAACCATGATATTTCAGAGGAAGCTATGGCGGAGAAATTAATGTAAGGTGAAAATGGAAGTCCATTGAGCGCTTTCAAGAAATGTATCGTATTTTTCATGCTTAAAAATTCTTCAAAAAATACAGATAAATAGAGACCGGAAAAATTCGCGGATTAATTTTGTAGCGATTTGAAATGCGCGCGTCATCGCGGGCCTCCGGCACTCCGCTCCCCTCAACCTTCTCCCTCCTTTCCCCCCCCCTCATAGTGTTTGTTCAATTTGTACTCGTTTCCCCCACCCTTTCAATATGCGCATGCGCGCGCTGCGGCGCGAGTTTATAAAATATGCGGCAGACATGATGAGGGCCTTCTTCTACTGGTAGCCTTTGTGAGGCCCCCACCTATTACAATTTCACGATATGCTAGAATCCAAACACCTGTACATTTATATTGCTTCTGTGATTGGCTTACAGTTTATCTGAAGGACTTTTAGCCAATGGGAAACCTTCAACCAAAAAAGTATCGAATCGCAAGCGCCCCAGTTGACAAGTGTCACGAGTCAATAGCCAATGAGCAAGTGGCATTTGCTTAAGTATGTAGAGGGTTGTGGAGTCTTTCCTAGAGGTCATCGAAAGCGCGAATCTTTCCAGTCTCTACAGATAAAATACGAAATCGCGTTTACTTTTGTGAACTCGACCACGAGCGTCAGTAAAGGCGTGGCATAGAGACCAACTGACTGAATGAGGCCCAGGTATCGCTCACATGTGTGAAGCGGCTTGTATCTGGTGAGAGAAGTCCTGGGTCCCCGCCCGGACACACACACGGTGTAAGTCTACAGAGCTCCAGAAAAAACCACACAACAACTCAAGATATTCGAGTGGTGTATGTTTATTGAGCGCGGATCAGTCGTTCTGTTCCCGTACCTATGTAGTTTTAAAACTGTATTTAGAGCATGAAAATAGCTAAAACACGTGTTTAATGAGCAACTATTAGACACTTAAAAGCCCAGTACACATCCTTAAAACCACTCAAGGGACTTGCATTACAACTTTATTTTAATTTTCACACCATAAAATGTCATAGTTGTTCTAGGCGCGCCACGTCAGAGTCTTGAACATAGAGGAGATACCGCGCTACGAGTACCAGCGAGCAACGCACTCCTGACAACTGGAAATCACGTAGCCCAAGGCGGGTGAAGTTAGATGATGGAGCAGTCCACGACACAGGACCTCATAGCAGAGGCGCTGCTGCAGACACCACAGTGACGTATAGACGCGAGGACCTCATAGCAGAGGCCATGCTGCAGAAACCACAGTGACGACTTGACGCGAGGACCTCATAGCAGAGGCGCTGCTGCACACACCACAGTGACGACTTGACGCGAGGACCTCATAGCAGAGGCGCTGCTGCTGACACCACAGTGACAACTTGACGCGAGGACCTCATAGCAGAGGCGCTGCTGCAGACACCACAGTGACGACTTGACGCGAGGACCTCATAGCAGAGGCGCTGCTGCAGACACCACAGTGACGACTTGACGCGAGGACCTCATAGCAGAGCCATGCTGCAGACACAACAGTGACAACTTGACGCGAGGACCTCATAGCAGAAAGCGCTGCTGCAGACACCACAGTGACGACGACGCGAGGACCTCATAGCAGAGGCGCTGCTGCAGACACCACAGTGTCGATTAGACGCAAGGACCTCATAGCAGAGGCGCTGCTGCAGACACCACAGTGACGACGACGCGAGGACCTCATAGCAGAGGCGCTGCTGCAGACACCACAGTGACGACTAGACGCAAGGACCTCATAGCAGAGGCTCTGCTGCTGACACCACAGTGACGACTTGACGCGAGGACCTCATAGCAGAGGCGCTGCTGCAGACACCACAGTAACGACTTGACGCGAGGACCTCATAGCAGCGGCGCTGCTGAAGACACCACAGTGACTACTTGACGCGAGGACCTCATAGCAGAGGTGCTGCTGCAGACACCACAGTGACGACTAGACGCGAGGACCTCATAGCAGTGGCGCTGCTGCAGATACCACAGTGACGACTAGATGGGAGGACCTCATAGCAGAGGCGCTGCTGCAGACACCACAGTTACGACTAGATACGAGGACCTCATAGCAGAGGCCATGCTGCAGACACCACAGTGACGACTTGACACGAGGACCTCATAGCAGAGGCGCTGCTGCACACACCACAGTGACGACTCGACGCGAGGACCTCATAGCAGAGGCGCTGCTGCAGACACCACAGTGACGACTAGACGCGAGGACCTCATAGCAGTGGCGCTGCTGCAGATACCACAGTGACGACTAGATGCGAGGACCTCATAGCAGAGGCGCTGCTGCAGACACCACAGTTACGACTAGATACGAGGACCTCATAGCAGAGGCCATGCTGCAGACACCACAGTGACAACTTGACGCGAGGACCTCATAGCAGAGGCGCTGCTGCACACACCACAGTGACGACTCGACGCGAGGACCCCATAGCAGAGGCGCTGCTGCAGACACCACAGTGACGACTCGACGCGAGGACCTCATAGCAGAGGCGCTGCTGCAGACACCACAGTGACGACTAGACGCGAGGACCTCATAGCAGTGGCGCTGCTGCAGATACCACAGTGACGACTAGATGCGAGGACCTCATAGCAGAGGCGCTGCTGCAGACACCACAGTTACGACTAGATACGAGGACCTCATAGCAGAGGCCATGCTGCAGACACCACAGTGACGACTAGATGCGAGGACCTCATAGCAGAGGCGCTGCTGCAGACACCACAGTGACGACTTGACGCGAGGACCTCATGGCAGAGGCGCTGCTGCACACACCACAGTGACGACTTGACGCGAGGACCTCATAGCAGAGGCGCTGCTGCAGACACCACAGTGACGACTAGATGCGAGGTCCTCATAGCAGAGGCGCTGCTGCAGACACCACAGTGACGCCTTGAAGCGAGGACCTCATAGCAGAGGCGCTGCTGTACACACCACAGTGACGACTAGATGCGAGGACCTCATAGCAGAGGCGCTGCTGCTGACACCACAGTGACAACTTGACGCGAGGACCTCATAGCAGAGGCCATGCTGCAGACACCACAGTGACGACTTGACGCGAGGACCTCATAGCAGAGGCCATGCTGTAGACACCACAGTGACGACTTGACGCGAGGACTTCATAGCATAGGCGCTGCTGCAGACACCACAGTGACGACTTGACGCGAGGACCTCATAGCAGAGGCACTGCTGCAGACACCACAGTTACGACTAGATACGAGGACCTCATAGCAGAGGCCATGCTGCAGACACCACAGTGACAACTTGACGCGAGGACCTCATAGCAGAGGCGCTGCTGCAGACACCACAGTTACGACTAGATACGAGGACCTCATAGCAGAGGCCATGCTGCAGACACCACAGTGACGACTAGATGCGAGGACCTCATAGCAGAGGCGCTGCTGCAGACACCACAGTGACGACTTGACGCGAGGACCTCATGGCAGAGGCGCTGCTGCACACACCACAGTGACGACTTGACGCGAGGACCTCATAGCAGAGGCGCTGCTGCAGACACCACAGTGACGACTAGATGGGAGGACCTCATAGCAGAGGCGCTGCTGCAGACACCACAGTTACGACTAGATACGAGGACCTCATAGCAGAGGCCATGCTGCAGACACCACAGTGACGACTTGACGCGAGGACCTCATAGCAGAGGCGCTGCTGCACACACCACAGTGACGACTCGACGCGAGGACCTCATAGCAGAGGCGCTGCTGCAGACACCACAGTGACGACTAGACGCGAGGACCTCATAGCAGTGGCGCTGCTGCAGATACCACAGTGACGACTAGATGCGAGGACCTCATAGCAGAGGCCATGCTGCAGACACCACAGTGACGACTTGACGCGAGGACCTCATAGCAGAGGCCATGCTGCAGACACCACAGTGACAACTTGACGCGAGGACCTCATAGCAGAGGCGCTGCTGCACACACCACAGTGACGACTCGACGCGAGGACCCCATAGCAGAGGCGCTGCTGCAGACACCACAGTGACGACTCGACGCGAGGACCTCATAGCAGAGGCGCTGCTGCAGACACCACAGTGACGACTAGACGCGAGGACCTCATAGCAGTGGCGCTGCTGCAGATACCACAGTGACGACTAGATGCGAGGACCTCATAGCAGAGGCGCTGCTGCAGACACCACAGTTACGACTAGATACGAGGACCTCATAGCAGAGGCCATGCTGCAGACACCACAGTGACGACTAGATGCGAGGACCTCATAGCAGAGGCGCTGCTGCAGACACCACAGTGACGACTTGACGCGAGGACCTCATGGCAGAGGCGCTGCTGCACACACCACAGTGACGACTTGACGCGAGGACCTCATAGCAGAGGCGCTGCTGCAGACACCACAGTGACGACTAGATGCGAGGTCCTCATAGCAGAGGCGCTGCTGCAGACACCACAGTGACGCCTTGAAGCGAGGACCTCATAGCAGAGGCGCTGCTGTACACACCACAGTGACGACTAGATGCGAGGACCTCATAGCAGAGGCGCTGCTGCTGACACCACAGTGACAACTTGACGCGAGGACCTCATAGCAGAGGCCATGCTGCAGACACCACAGTGACGACTTGACGCGAGGACCTCATAGCAGAGGCCATGCTGTAGACACCACAGTGACGACTTGACGCGAGGACTTCATAGCATAGGCGCTGCTGCAGACACCACAGTGACGACTTGACGCGAGGACCTCATAGCAGAGGCACTGCTGCAGACACCACAGTTACGACTAGATACGAGGACCTCATAGCAGAGGCCATGCTGCAGACACCACAGTGACGACTAGACGCGAGGACCTCATAGCAGTGGCGCTGCTGCAGATACCACAGTGACGACTAGATGCGAGGACCTCATAGCAGAGGCGCTGCTGCAGACACCACAGTTACGACTAGATACGAGGACCCCATAGCAGAGGCCATGCTGCAGACACCACAGTGACGACTTGACGCGAGGACCTCATAGCAGAGGCGCTGCTGCACACACCACAGTGACGACTCGACGCGAGGACCTCATAGCAGAGGCGCTGCTGCAGACACCACAGTGACGACTCGACGCGAAGACCTCATAGCAGAGGCGCTGCTGCAGACACCACAGTGACGACTAGACGCGAGGACCTCATAGCAGTGGCGCTGCTGCAGATACCACAGTGACGACTAGATGCGAGGACCTCATAGCAGAGGCGCTGCTGCAGACACCACAGTTACGACTAGATACGAGGACCTCATAGCAGAGGCCATGCTGCAGACACCACAGTGACGACTTGACGCGAGGACCTCATAGCAGAGGCGCTGCTGCAGACACCACAGTGACGAATTGACGCGAGGACCTCATAGCAGAGGCGCTGCTGTACACACCACAGTGACGACTTGACGCGAGGACCTCATAGCAGAGGCGCTGCTGCAGACACCACAGTGACGACTAGATGCGAGGTCCTCATAGCAGAGGCGCTGCTGCAGACACCACAGTGACGCCTTGAAGCGAGGACCTCATAGCAGAGGCGCTGCTGCACACACCACAGTGACGACTAGACGCGAGGACCTCATAGCAGACGCGCTGCTGCAGACACCACAGTGACGACTAGATGCGAGGTCCTCATAGCAGAGGCGCTGCTGCAGACACCACAGTGACGCCTTGAAGCGAGGACCTCATAGCAGAGGCGCTGCTGCACACACCACAGTGACGACTAGACGCGAGGACCTCATAGCAGAGGCGCTGCTGCTGACACCACAGTGACAACTTGACGCGAGGACCTCATAGCAGAGGCCATGCTGCAGACACCACAGTGATGACTTGACGCGAGGACCTCATAGCAGAGGCCATGCTGCAGACACCACAGTGACGACTTGACGCGAGGACTTCATAGCATAGGCGCTGCTGCAGACACCACATTGACGACTTGACGCGAGGACCTCATAGCAGAGGCGCTGCTGCAGACACCACAGTGACGACTAGACGCGAGGTATAGATCTCGTCCTTGCTAATTTTATACTTCTGCCTAATTTTTCTTCGATGTTTCTGATGCACCACCAACCTAAACTATTGTGTGTGGTGCGTGTAGCGTGCTTGTAAGCCTGATTGCAAAATTTGGCTTTTGACATTTATACAAATTCCTTGAAAACCGTTACTAGTGTGTTCCCACGGCATGAGCGTATCCCCGAGGGGGGGAAGGGTGATAGTTGGGGGAGGGGAGGTATTGTGCTGAAATTAAGAAGTCTCTTACTGAGAGGGGCCTGTTTGCACTTGCTAAAACGTGACTGTGTGAAAAACGGGTTTGATGTAATAATGTCTTTTGGAAAACATTCTGTGAATTTTAAAGTTATCTGATCACTTGCACGCATTTAAGCCAACATGTGGGCAGTACACAGCAACGGGCACCGCATTCAGAGACGACTTGCGAACTCTCGGCCCGCCAACAGATTTCCGCTCCTGTCCCGCGGGACCTGTTTTTGTTAATTAATTTTAAACGAACTGAACAAATCAATTTCCTTAAAAACCTATTACAGCGTAGAGTTAAAAGATAAATGCAAGAAAGAGAGAAAAATAAACATGGCGCCAAAACACCGTTTTATGGTGAGGTTGGTCTCTGTATAATGCGACGTTCACGCAGTTTGTTCCCAGAGTGCAAAGACAAGTTCCTTGCAGCCAGAGACAGGGCGAGTGCCGCTTCAACGGCCTGCCCGTCAGCCACAGAGACTGCCTTCCGTCAAGGAACAAGTGCGCACAGTTCAGTGCCCTGCGCATACGGGCGACATGGCGCTCTGGTCAGCGTGCCGACGTCGGCCTTATTGCTACCTTACGCCTCGCCACTAAAGAGAAAATTACCTGCTCCGCATTCACTGGCTAGAAACCGAAGTGTTCCGCCGACTCGTATTTTTTGACGGCCATCATTTTGTTTGCATCTTTCATTATTAAAAAAAATTTCAATTCGTCAAGGCAAACCACATTATTTCATCGAACGCACGGAATTGATATTGTTTAACTAGACAGTGCTAGTATTCCTTATTTCCATGAAATCAACGATTAAAAGTTATAATATTAACCCAAGTCACTTCTAGAAGTGTGTGATTTAAGAATTTAATACCCAAATACCTACGGATTTTTTTTTAAAAAATAAGTTATTGAGAAAAAATAGTTTAAAATGATATTATTCTCTCCCTTAAAAAAATTGTTTGTACCGAACCAGAAGGGCCGTGGCAAACTTATTACAAGGAGGCTTTATGTTTTAAAAGGCTCTACGCTGATAAAAAAAAAAAGTACAGTGGAAATTTTTTTTGGCACGTTTTATCAACGGCGCTCGTCGGCCATAAGGCTGAAGCCACGTGTACACACAAGCAAAGTGCGGCCATCAATGGATTATGTGCTGAAGCTTGGCGTCGTCTTCTTTACGACGTCATTTTGAACATATCGACCAAATCGAAGCTCTTTCGTGACGAGACGTCACAGGTTTATCACAGCCTCCCACCCCTTCCTTACCCCTTCCACATAGTTATCAGCGACACGTTCCCAGCACGCGCACTTTGCTTCACGTGACACCACACGTCTCAGCCTTATCGGCCACGTCCGTGTAAACTCGCTCCGCGGATCGGCGCCCGACAATCTCCGTCAGGCATGCCATTTTTACGGTACGCGTACCTGAAATCAGTCTGGCGTACCATGTGCCGTGGTGCGGTCAGCGTGGAAGGCAGAACACAATTTAAAAATACAAATTTAAAAATAATTGGTTGTCTGTAAAGTCGGTTTACGGACTATAGTTTAACGTGACAACGTCATAACAAAACATTGATGAAATGATAGCATACTTTATGAATAAAATTGAACCATTTTTATTTTAATAATAAAAGAATAAATACTTGAAATTATACTAGTAATCAGATTTTTAAAATGCAAGAATAATTAACCTTTGTTGCCGAAATTGTTGTTGTAATACGCAATGAAAACCACGTTAACTTTTCACTTCACTTTATAAACAGTCGAGTGGAAGAGAGATAGATGCGGCGCAAGCGTACAATGAGCGTAACGGGACACAGCGTAACAGAACAATGTGCGAAACGGGACACAGTGTAACGTAACAATGTGCGTAACGGGACACTTTTTCGTGCGTGCAGCCGGCGTTCATCGATTTATCAGACGTTGTCACGTCAATAAATAACTTATTTATAAATGTTGATATTTCATATCCAATGGTTAAAATTTGTTTTACGCAAAGAAATGTCACGAACAATTTCAAATTTATTGAAATTGTTTCCGAGACAGCTATAAATTTTAAAATAAATTTACCATTATTAAAATTTGTGAATCTTTCGTTAATGTTATTGATTTTGTTCACAAAAAAAAAACTCATGTGATGGTTTTTTAAATGACGTGCAATCCTGTGAACATAACATATTTCAACGTTTCGTATATATTCGCTATGATTTTATCGTCACACAGCATTAAAATGAATACGTATTTCCTTACATGCCATGGAATATTCCCTTACCTTGGTCATGTATTTTCCTTGCCAATTTTTCTTACTGTAAGAGATAACTGCACTTGATATGTGAATTGCATGTGAATTTCTGAGGTTATTTTTTTTACTGTGTTCTTGGTATGCTTTCCTTTGATGTAAGAGTAACTTGACCTGTTTTTTTAAAGCGCTGATAATCCTCAACCGCCCAACAGTTCATGAACATAAATAAATCAAGAAAAGGCTGCACGTCGTCGGAAAAATCCTTATTCGCGCTGAAAGGGTTGTAAAGTCGCGAGCAATCGCAACTGCTGGTTGTGCTCGCTATCAGTATCTGGTATCAGCACACGACAGGTTTACGAACTGTTCGACGCGAAAACCTTATCTCAAAGCCCTTACCCCTCTTGCTTTTGCAAACACGCAATGTTCCGCTAGTCCACCATTATGGCCTTCGGTATAAAGTCCTTTCTGAAAACAATATAATATAGCAATCATTCATGTAAATACATGTCTCGGATATCTTAACTTATACAATCCTAGATAATGTCAAACAGTAATATGGCAAAAATAAATTCTTAACAAAATAAACTTCTTCGCGGAAATAGTTTGAGGTCAGGATGAATTTCAAGCATTGATACGGTTGCGTTGCTTTGGAAAATACCATATTTTTTTAACACCGGGTTGAACTCTAAATAAATAATAGCTGTTTATTTCACAACCTGAGTTGACAGTGTTCTTATGAGTGTAAACCCACTATAAACACAAAGTTACAGCAATCTGGTACCCTTACGTGTAGAGAATGGGTACATGGCCGTCAAAATCCACTATAGTTGTATTCAGATTCCTTATCATGAGAATTTGCAAAGTTCAAACGATGAACATTTTATTAAATAAAAATAATGCCTTCAACTCTCCCAAAATAGTCACAGATAGGTATTAATATTAGCAAATTAAAAACCGAGTAATTTTGCTTATGTTTACGTTAGTGTAAAGGCGGCCTTGTTTCTAAATTTTAATTTTCTATTAATTTTTAAGTGCATACTACCATTAATAAAAAATTGTAACCTTTGTCCTGAATAGTGAAAACAGGTCAGAGGAACAAGAGGGCAAAGGGCCTGGCAGAGTAAGAATGCTGAAACTTTAAGTGCAACTTAACAATTTATTTATTGAACATAAAGGGCTTGATAATACACACACTGTGATGATATGAGATTATAATATTCAAAACATAAATTAAATTATTTTAACATATCTCGTACAAGCCAGCTCGGCCTACAGGAGTCTGAACAAAATAACTAGCATAAATAATAGTCTTAAATTAAGAGCACATTGGCTTTAATACACTGAAGGTGTATGGCTATCACAGTTGAAGTCATTTGCAAAGGTTACACAGATAGCCACTTAATTTGCTTTGCTTATATACACTGTCAAAAATGCGTAGCTACAAATTTGCTTGTGACAAGCAAACAACTCGTTATTGTGAGTTAGTTATAATGTTTACTTTACAATAAAAATATATACCTAGGCGTAGTGTGTTGACTTATAAGAAAGCTCGTGAAACCAAACAAATAAGCCCAATAGGCATAACGTTAAAATAAGAGTACAATAAAATAGTTAAAAAAAACCTACAATTTACAAATCCTCTTTTAGGGTCTTATGTTTACAAGCGTGGCTTATGAAATGCAATACTGAGCGTCATAACGAATAAATCTAAAATTATTCAACAACAAAGGTACCAAACATCACTTAAAAATGGTTAAAGTCAGTTGCACACAATGACAATAATCTTTAAAGACACGTTTCAAAGTTTGATTAATTCATGTATGTGTTAATGCGGAGTGACTGGCACGGAGATCACTGCATGCTTGTGCTGCGTTCTTACTCGCCTTGCGAGTGGGTTGGCTCGCTCGACTCGTGATGCGACGACGGTGTGTCGGACACCAGCCGGCGCGGATGTCTTCCAGTCTGGACTCGTCACGGCAACTCGCCGAGCGGACAGCGAGCAGTCCTTCAGTTGTCCGTCTCGTGGGCTCGCGTTGCCGCTTCGAGGCACGCCTCAACACAGTGCAATTATGGCTGATCAAAATTTTATGGCACACAAGACCCAAGACAATCTTCAAAAATCAACGACTCGTTCAGACGAGACTGCACACGCAATTTATCGACATACGACTGCAGCAGTTGGACGTCGTAACAAACACGTGTCCAGAAGTCGTTAGCAGGCTGAGTCCTTCATTAATGGTGTTGTAAGTATGTCCACATCAACACACTGTCAGCTTCCAAAATCAAAGTCCACATCAAACTTTAACAGTTGCCCTCGCTCAAACACAGCCACACTGTTGCCGCACACCGCACACTATTGTATGCCTTTCAAGTCGCGACGGTTATCAATGACCACTCGTAACGGACGACTCTGGAAATTCTAGTCCCAATCGCTGCTGACAACCACTTCAACATCTGACTGCTCGTCTCTCACTCAGGGCTTAACCGAGACCAAGTCCGTTCAGTGACGACGACTGGCAGACAGCAGCGGGCAGATTGACTGTGTAGCAGTTGGGCAGGTCCCTTTTTTTTCCTAACCTAACTAAAAGTAAGTGTATTTGGGAGGAGTCCGGGTTAGGGGAGGGACCTAGGTGCGTCTCAGGCCGAAGCCTATACGCATAGTCATGCTGGGATTACCATTGCAGGGAGAGGGTGGTATGCATCGCGTGCTAGGAGGGGATTGGCCAGCCGTGGCAGCGATTGATGCCATGACTATCTCCCCTTACTCATAAATAGAGACTGGAAAAATTCGCATTTCGATGACCTCTAGGATAGACTCCACAACCCTCTACATACTCAGGAAAATGCCACTTGCTCATTGGCTATTGACTCGTGACACTTGTCAACTGGGACGCTTGCGATTCGATACTTTTTTGGTTGAAGGTTTCCCATTGGCTAAAAGTCCTTCAGATAAACTGTAAGCCAATTACAGAAGCAATATAAATGTACAGTTGTTTGGATTCTAGCATATCGTGAAATGAATCCGCGAATTTTTCCAGTCTCTACTCATAAATCTAGACTATAACTAGATATAGGTTGGGCCCAAGTAGAACCTGCATAGACACACAAAAAGAAACCCTGGGCACTGTCATGCGGGGTGCAAATTTGCATGCATCAAGTGCAGGAGAATACAAGAGACAGAGGATGGTCTGAATGAAGAGTTGGACGGAGTAGAAAAGAGTCTACCATGCGGGGGGCTGGGCACTTGGGGACAGGTATCCCTCGGGCGTAGCTGAGACGTCACCACATGTTCGGAGCGAAGACTATCTCCAGTCCCCCACATGGGTATACACTTCCAGAGCCTCAGCCGGTAACAGTGGAAAGCTCTAGAGGCACTGCACAGGAAGCCGCGGACCCGAGTCTAGCCGAAGCTGCCCGAGCAGCTACCGACCTGCTCTTGGCGCTACGTCCATGCGGAGCGCTGCGTCCGGAAGGAGTCTTCACTGCGCAGGCGCAAAGTCAAGCTCCGTGTACGCGGACATAGCCTCAGTAACAAAATATTCCACTGGAAGGCTGTAACTCTCTGATTACGTATTCAGAAACATGAGCTGGTTGTTGGCTGACAGTGCATCGTCGCGACGCAGGGAAGACCAGGAACCACAGCATCTTTCATCTCAATAACTAGAGACCGGAAAAATTCGCGGATTCATTCCACGAAATGATAGAAACCAAACAACTGTACATTTATATTGCTTCTGTGATTGGCTTACAGTTCATCTGAAGGACTTTTAGCCAATGGGAAACCTTCAACCAAAAAAGTATCGAATCGCAAGCGTCCCAGTTGACAAGTGTCACAAGTCAATAGCCAATGAGCAAGTGGCATTTGCCTGAGTGGAGTCTATTCTAGAGGTCAACGAAAGCGCGAATTTTTCCAGTCTCTATCAATAACTAGTTGACTCGGCGCGGCTCGTCGCCAAGACAGTCAACTGGAGAGAACAAACAGTTCGAGTGAACTACTGGAAAGGTAAAAGTTTCCTCTGGCTTATTACCGAGGTCTCTCCTCCACAACCCCGGCGGGGGACGTCAAGGAGAGGGAAGTAAGTAATTCGGCCGACCACAAAGTTGGCGCTGGCGCGGGGGGCTCGGAGTTCCGAGAACTGTTTCATCTTCTCTCTCGCGCGCGGCGGGCCACTGCTGCCAACTGCGCGGCTGCCTTCCTCCAGGACCGGCACGAGGCCGGCTTGCGAGGACGGCCTCTCATTGGCCACAGGCGACCTGTCGCTCTGTCCCTCCTGGAGCGGGACCCGATGCCAGTTCGCGATTAATGCGTGCCTCCCATTTCAGGTCATGATTTTATATCTACATTAATCACTGATCAACTTTTGGACTTTTTCAATTGTTTAACTTTCACGAAATTAATATATATATATATATACAGCGCATAGTTTTTGTATAATTAGCTGCTAAAGTTACATTTTTAACGTTTTTGGGTTGTACAAATAAGGAGAATTTAATTAATTGCAGAACTGAAACCTTTTAGGTTTAACTGCAATGCCACTGGATACTTCATGACTTCTATCACAAAAACTCATTTCATGTTTCTTGGCTGTCAAAATCATAACAAATTTGAGAATTTTGAAATGCCAGGTGAAATTAATTAATATTTTCTGAAAGAAATTAAAATAATTTCTTGCAGTAGCCAGTAGCATTGCAGTTAAACCTAAAAAGTTTCAGTTCTGCAATAAATTAAATCCAAAAACGTTAAAAATGTAACTTTGGCAGCTGATTATGCAAAACGTATGTGCTTTATATATTTTTCACTTCGTGAAAGTTAAACAATTGAAAAAGTGTACAAGTTTATCTGTAATTAAAGTAAATATAGAATCTGGACCTGAAATGGGAGGCACGCCCTTAACTAACTTAATTTAATTACAATAAGTGTTGTTAATGTGCGCTCAACGCCGTCTTATTTTCCACAGTTCCAAGCACACGCGCTGACTGGCGACCAAATTAAGTCGCTCCCCGCCAGGGCGCACGCGCCACTGGTACCAACACAGACGCGACAAGGTCCAAGCATGGTTGCAACTTCCTGCCCCGAACCAGATCTTCTTCCTGAACCATTCTTCTGTCCTGTACTGAACCTGCCTGCTCGCATGAATGTGCCCGGGGTTTCCCTGGGCCCAACGTATATAGTTAGAGACTGGAAAAATTCGCGCTTTCGATGACCTCTAGGATAGACTCCACAACCCTCTACATACTCAGGCAAATGCCACTTGCTCATTGGCTATTGACTTGTGACACTTGTCAACTGGGACGCTTGCGATTCGATACTTTTTTGGTTGAAGGTTTCCCATTGGCTAAAGGTTCTTCAGATAAACTGTAAGCCAATCACAGAAGCAATATAAATCTACAGTTGTTTTGATTTTAGCATATCAAGAAATGAATCCGCCTATTTTCCGGTCCCTAGTTATAGTTAGAGACCCGGAAAATTCGCGGGTTGATTTCGTGTTATGCTAAAATTTAAATAATTATACCTTAGTGCTGCTTCTGTCATTGGTTCACTGTTAATCTGGAGGACTGAGGGCCAATTAGAGACCCTCACTCATAGAAGTGTCGAATCACAGGCCACCCAGTCTAGACGACTCACAAGTCATCATCCAATGAACAGTTGGCATTTGCCCGAGTGTGTAGAGGATATTGGAGTTTATCCTGGAGGTCATTGAACCCGCGAATTTTCCGGGTCTCTAGTTATAGTCTATATCTAAGATAGGCGAGTTAGTCATGGCATCGATTGCTGCCATGTCTGGCCAATCCCCGATCAAAGCTCACGATGAATGCTACCCTTTCTGCACGGCTGAAACCCAGCATGATTAGGCTGGAAGGTCTGGGACGCACCTAGAGTCTTCCCTAACCCAGACTCCTCTAAAGAAAATAGTTATGTTAGGGAAATAAAAAAAAGCCCCAGCGCTTCCAGGCCCCGCCAAGGCCCTGACAGGTTGGAGCTGAAGTCTGCCATCGCCCTGCGTGCGTCCCCCAGTCACGAGCCACGAACACCAACCATCGAATATCTGACAGGTGTTTGTTTTAAAAAATAATATTCAATTCATTATGGACAACTTTCTTGTCGGGACCGCCCTTTTCAAATGTAAAAAACGAAACAAAAACTTGGCCACTGTTTAAAAACATACGAAAAACTTACGAGACAATAATTTTTAAAATTTAGTAAGCCATACGAAAAACTAGTTTACCAAGTGACATTCGAAAATAAGGAATAAGGCGTCATAAAGTTTTCAAAACTGATTATTGGTTGAGGAGCTGTAAAGTGTTTAACTTAATGCTTTCTAAAAAAATAATTCAGAAGCAAAAATATTTTTTTTTTAGGTCACCTATTTAAAATTAATATAGTAAAAAGTGGCTTTTCATGAGCTAGCATTAGCAAATTTTGATGTACCTAGGATTTTAATGTCTCAATTTTAGGTTGTCTTGTCACAGTGTATGCCTAAACGAGGCCTGTGTTGACGGGAGAGACCATGCGTGACACATCACAGGTGGCAACTGGAGACCTCAGGTAACTTTGCCCAGCCGTCTGCACTCTGAACCTCCCAGCTGTGACCAATGTGACTCGGTCTTCGGTGCGACACGAGTGTGGAATTTACAGTTGGATCCAGCGTGTACAGGCAAGTAGGGCCACAAGGCCAGGCTGCATCCTTGGACTAAGCGCATACTCCCCTTTCATGCAACTGGCGAGCGTAGACATTTCGTAACAGGTCGTGGGAGATCTGTTACAAAGAGCATTAGATAGAGACCTGAAAAATTCGCGGGTTCATTTCGTGTTATGCTAAAATTCAAATAATTATACTTTAGTGCTGCTTCTGTCATTGGTTCACTGTTAATCTGGAGTAATGAGGGCCAATTAGAGATACTCACCCATAGAAGTGTCGAATCACAGGCCATCCAGTTGAGATGACTCACAAGTCAGCAGCCAATGAACAGTTGGCATTTGCCCGAGTGTGTAGAGGAATTTGGAGTCTATCCAGGAGGTCATAGAACTCGCAAATTTTTCCGGTCTCTAGCAATAGGGGCACAATTGGACATCTGTATAAAAAAAAGACTTTGCGAGACAAGTGATAGTGTTTTTTACCTGTTTTAAATAACAGTCAGTATCAGGATAAATATATATTACATTTATATAATTTTACAAAATTTGTATGTTTGCAGTATATAAATTGGCATAGTGCACAGTTTTTTTTTTAGTCGCAGGATGACGCAGGGCAAACAAAGGACAAAGGACGAAAGGAAAAGGATAAACCCACAGACTTGTCCTGATTGTAGAAGCGAGTGCAAATAAAAAGGAGTTTAAGGGGGAGGGGGGAAACTCTAACTACCCGAAGGGGACTTCTCAAGCTTTATTAAAGTTGGAGCACGGTAAAAGTTTCTTCCCTCCAAGATCAGAAGTGCATGATTAACTTTCTGGCTACCAGCGAGCCGCAGGCCACCAAGTGTCTCAGTGCTGGCAGTCACAGTCACAGTCGCCAGTGAACATGAGGCGGCAACACAAACCTGCTGATTGTCTAGTGTGGTGTGGCTCTGTACCTGTGTTCAACTCTTTTGTATAGAAAGTGTAATTACGTACAGTGAGATTCGATCAAATGCAAAGTATTCACAAAAAAATTCCAGTTTAAATACACTTGATGTATGCTTTTGGACATACGCCATTGCTAAGCACATGTATGTCTGTAGATAGCAGTTCCCGAAACGTCGCTTGTTTCTGTTTTAGAAAACTATTGTGTTTGTTTCTTCTTTTCGTTTCGTCGTGTTTTTGTCTCGTTTCAACTGTTGTGCTGAATTTTTTTTGGGGTTCAATATTTTTGTGCTGTCATTATTTGTGGTTTTTTGTTCGTTCGGTTAGTCCATTTTTCTTTGTTTTTCTTTGTTTGTTGACCATATTCCTGTTATGGAATATTATGTGGTGTTTATATCCTGCTGACAACAGCAATTGTTTCCATAATTTGTGTTTTTGTCTTTTGTGTTTTTGTAGTTTTCTTCTACAGACATACATGTGCTTAGCAATGGCGTATGTCCAAAAGCATACATCAAGTCATGCACTCCCATTGCGATTAATCTTTCAAAGATAATAGTTTAAATACAGTTTAATTTAGACTATTTACAACAAATCATACACCAAATTGAAGGTGAACTAACCTAGTTTTTCCTTTGAAATGTTCCTTGTGTACACCTTTAGTTGTACGCCACACATCCCCAGATACGAGAAATATGGGTACTTGTCTTCCCACTGAAATGAAAAGTTGACTCATTGATGAACACCACACGATAAAGAAAGGTATCGTTCTGTATTGCACTCTCGAACATCCTCTTGTAATGATGTTAATTAACTTGTGTGCAGTTTAATTCGGTGCATTTGTTTCGTGCCACGATGCTATTCAGCATTTTGTATAGTTTGATTTCACGCATGTATTTAACGTTTCTATTGAACATATCTTGTTTGTGATTATTACTTTGTCTATGCTTTGGTTTACCTGTTATGGAATTTTCAAGTGGCATTATTGTGTATACTTCATATATATGTATTACGCACACTGTCACACCCTTTGGCGTTTGAGATCGCACGTCAATTGAACTTTTATGTCAACATTCTTGACATAAAACAAAGCATAGCCATGATCAAGGTTTTATTCTATGGTAACATAGTGTCCCGACTACGCCTTGTAATCGTGTTTCTTAAATAGAAAGGTGTTATACGTTGAAAGTAGTTCATAAACTTTATTGCAAAGTTCGGAAATTTTTAAGGCCAAAGCAGACCTCCCAGTTTCGTGATCTGCGTTTCTTAACTTAAAAAAATCACTAGAGATTCGTTCTGCTCATCTTATACATTCCTTCGACACGCGGCTGAAATACGCTATTTTTAATCGAGCTGCTATTCTAGAGACTGGAAAAATTCGCGCTTTCGATGACCTCTAGGATAGACTCCACAACCCTCTACATACTCAGGCAAATACCACTTGCTCATTGGCTATTGACTCGTGATACCTGTCAACTGGGACGCTTGCGATTCGATACTTTTTTGGTTGAAGGTTTCCCATTGGCTAAAAGTCCTTCAGATAAACTGTAAGCCAATCACAGAAGCAATATAAATGTACAGATGTTTGGATTCTAGCTTATCGTGAAAAGAATCCGCGAAATTTTCCGGTCTCTAAATATAGTTTATGCATTAAAAATAAAAATAAATATAGCGATCTAAATTATTTACTTATATTCCCTACAGTTATTTCGTAGTGTTACAAAAAAGGTGCTTTTTTTCTCTCCAAAGAACTACTTGTAACAAAAAACGCCCTAAACGTGCAAGAAAACTTCAATAACTGCAAACAGTTGTAACACTTTCACCTTGAGAGTCAACGTACGTAACGTTCACGAATTTCACATTTACTCGCCGAAGGCTGCCAAACTTTCGAAATAAAAACAAAGTTTGTAGTGTTCTTCAGGAAGACGAATAAGTTAAGCTTTCTCCTACAGAATCATAAGTTTTGTTCCTAAAACAATGTTAACAGCTAACGAAAAGCAAGCATCAACCATGAAATCTAAAACAACATGACCTCTGTGGGTTTTATGACAATGGAAACTTGGGCTCCCAGATATCGTTATCAAGAGTTAGAAAAAAAAACTTATTTTAAACATTTTTCAGCAGGTTTTGTTTTAAATGCAAGGACGAATCAAATGAATGCTTTTGCTACGACCGAGTCATCGATCTAACTTATCATGTTTATTTGGCTGGCGCTGTTCAATATAAAAGGAGGTGTGGCTGTGTCATGGACACGGCCGTGTGTTGTACGTCAATACGTGTACGTAACAGGTTATATTTATTGTACAAAATATAAAATACGCTAATTTTTATTTTAACACAAAATAAATATTCACTGTAACTAAGCTGACGATTGAAACTCCAATGAATGTCGTAGCGTCTCTGAGTCAAAAGTTATACTAAATGGAAATCTCGAAACGCAGCGAAATGACCTCAAAATGGCGGCGCTTCCCCCTCCGCCGCGCGCGATGCATCACAGTCCTCGCTTAGCGTAACGAATTATTTGATCCTTTAGCTGTGCAGTGGTGTAATTAAATTCTGGATGGAGATGATAGATATGTAGTTCCGACACCAAACTGTATCCCACGATTTTTGACGTCACAACGTCTAATAAAGCGATGAACCTGGCTGCACGCACGAAAAAGAGTCCCGTTACGCACATGTTTCCGTTACGCTGTGTCCCGTTACGCTCATTGTACGCTTGCGCCAAATCTATCTCTCTTCCACTCGACTGTTTATAAAGTGAAGTAAAAAGTTAATGTGGTTTTCATTGCTTATTACAACAACAATTTCGGCAATAAAAGTTAATTATTCTTGCATTTTAAAAATCTGATTACTAGTATAAATTCAAGTATTTATTATTTTATTATTAAAATAAAAATGATTCAATTTTATTCATACAAGTATGCAATCATTTCATCAGTGTTTTGTTATGACGTTGTCACGTTAAACTATCGTCCGTAAACCGACTTTACAGACAACCAATTTTTTTTTATCATTCGGTTTTTTTTAATTGCCTCCCACTGTGGAAGCAATTCTAAAGACGTATTCACGTCAAAAACTGTTCCAGGACCAAAATAAACGTTGGTTCCGTTGCATCTATGGCGTCTTGAAGAAACCAGAGCAGACCGTGGACGGGGCTGGCGTGTTTATTGGCGGAGCGCGCGCCACACAGCCACACAGCCACACTCGTGGCCGGAAGCCGCGCTGTTTCCCTGCGTGCGCGCCACATGTGGCTGCTTCGGGATTAGCTTGGGACGTTCCGTCATCCTCTGCCTCCCCCCTCCCACCACTACACCCCATCACCACACTCGCCCGATATTACTTCCTCGCCTCCCTTCCAGCCGGCGACGACCTTTCAACACATCCACGCATCGCTCGAATTACAACGATACCGATGTTCACCACATATCAACCTATTACGTAATATACAAACTTTTACCTATGCTTTACTTATTATAAAATTATTATTTATGTGTACGTTGTATCGATTTCTTGATAAATCTAAGATAATGTAAAGGAATTGCCTATCACAAGGGGCATGCCGATTTCGCGAAAAGATTTCGAGACTAGATGGAAGTTAAAACACTGTAGCATCGTCTGTGTTTCGTGATCGGGTGAGTTTCTGCCAGGTACATGTGGATTGTAATAACACCAATCACAGTGAATCAGTGCGGAAGCAAACGAGTCCTGAGTGGCCCGGTCAAATAAGGACACGACGGCTCTCACAGACGGACGCCAATCACAAGGAAGAAACCTTGTTGCAGTCTAATAAGCATTCAAATCTTTTCGTGGAAAATGCCTGCCCTTAACTATCACAAATTTATCTCTCTTTAGCAATGGTAAATACAACTAATTTGTCTTTTTTTTTATTTTTCAATAATACTTTCTCTAAATGTTTCAATAGCTTTTTCCCTCCAACATTTATTTTTAATTTTTCAGTAATTTTATAAGGATTGTTACTGTTTTAGACTTCTGAAGATGTTAAGCGAAAAAGAAGCCAAATAATTTTTTTCTGCCAATTTTATTTACAAATTATTTTAATAAAACAGTTTATTTTTACTTAAATAAAATTAATTGATTGAAATTCGATATTATCGGAAAAATATCTACAGCAAAATATATCGGCATGATAACTTCGATATTTCCGATATATCTAGATATCGTTGCCATCGTAGCGTCAACAGACTATCCTCGCTATACAACATACGCCGAGGACAATTGAGCAACGGAACATATACGAAGTAGGTTTACGAGATGCAAGTTAACAACAGGAATTTTGAAAACCATTTTTCACCACAGTTCTGTGACTTCTTGTTGTTTCTGCATTAGCAGTGAACGTGTACAAACTACTGGCTCTTACAGCCCAGATATTTATAGTGTACTTAACATGTTTGTTATCACTAAAAGTAACAATTTTAATAAGGAAGGGGATTTTTTTAAGTGGCGAAAGAATGGTCTGTATGTTTACACATTTTTTAAAGTCAACTGTCGTGATTTTGTATCTGTAGAAACCGGAAAAATTCGCGGATTCCTTTCGAGACAGGCTGGAATCCAAACTCGTTTAGCTTAATGCTGCGACAGTGATTGGACCGCAATTTACCTGAAGGACTCTGAGCCAATGGCAAACACTCAACAAATGAAGTATCGAATCATAAGAATCGCAGTAAACAGGTGTCCCGAGTCGGTAGCCAATGACCAGGTGATAGTTGCCCGAGTACATAGAGAATCGTGGAGTCTATCCTAGTGGTCATTGAAACCGCGAATTTTTCCAGTCCCTATGTATCTGTAAACGCCTTTCGTAAAACGGAATTAGTTATTGCGTGCCAGAAGTTACAGGCATGAACGTGTTTGTTAGTGTTGAACTACCATAACGTAAGCAAGATTGGGAAGCTATTTTTAAGACCGGCTGCGCAAAATTATAAATTACTTGCTGAAGAACCCGTCGTTTCCCGGGCTAAACACATCATAATAAAAAGAAACATCGCTACCGAGTTTAAAGTCTGTAGGACATACACTTGAAAAAACGGGAAATTTTGATTTTAAAGTCCCTTTTGATTGCAGAGTCTCGGTGCATCAAAGACACGCACCAGCAAAATTCGGTACGCCAATCTTCAGCTTCATTTTGTGGGAAGGGCAGTGGTCCTTGCATCAAACAGCTCACCGAAACAACACTCACTACCGCGGTCCTGCTGCTTGTTTACTTTAACAACGCGCGAAACGATCTCGAACACTACAGTCACCAAGCAGTGTTGCCAAATAAATATTGAGAAATTCCTCCAAAAAGTTACAATTCCCAATAAAATTAAACTCCACCATATTCAGTTAAGATATCAAGAAGTGTTGGCAACTTCATAGTGAAATTCCTTGAAAAAGGCACAGGTAAATAAATATATCATTATGTCATTAATGATACGAAACATTTTTCCGGTATATCCTTTGACTGATGAACTAGTGTTGGTATGAATAAACAGAATTCAATTTTTCCTGCAAAATTCAGCTCTTGAATTCGCCCTTGTGACTCATTGTCAGTGCTCATGAAAATGACTCATGCCGGGATGTAGGAGCGAACCAGACCCTCGCTACATGAGCGCGAAGCCTTAGCAATCATGAGCCCAACCATCTCTATTGTTTGAGAGTAAATAAACCAGTTTGGTGCTCCGCAAATTTAGTTTAGTGAATTACAGAAGCTGGATAGTTTTTACCTAAGTACAAATTCTTCACATAATATTCAAAACCTTGTTCTCAGAGCGAAAAATTAGCAAGTTAGCTGCCCTTCGTCTAAACTTCTAAGTACTCTTAGAACCCACATCACATTTCCATGGAATAATAAAATCTCTGGTTTCAATAACAACTTTCAATAATATCATTCGACTGGAATGTAATGTTAGGTTACTGGCCAGTAGCTCGTTGCTTCAAGCTCAGGGCGTAAACAACACGTCAAAACACTTTAGTCCAATCATAACAGCTGCGAAGCGGGCGAACCGATGATTCTGCAGTGGTTTACCAAAGCCTTCCGCAGTACAAAAATGGGAAATCAAGTCGGGCACAAGATTTAAAGAAATGGCCGGATGTAGTTACGTGATCAAAACAGACCACGCGGGGTTAATTTGACACGACACACAATGAGTTGTTGAAGATGCACTTATTTGAAAATATTCACGTGTGTCTTGTAGCAATATTTGCGGTGCCGAAACAAATAACAGCAGTGCGTTTCGTTATACCTTTTTATACGTGCGCTATGGAGATTTTCAGGAATTTTATTTGAAGCTGCTACGCCTATAACCGCGTAAATCTGGGAGTATAATTCAAAACCTTCTGTTCCTCGGACGACCTACATGCGAAACCCATTGTTTTCTGCGTTACGTTCTGCCTCGTTCCCACGTTTCACTTCTTTCAGCCCACGTGGCCATTATATTTGTGTTGTAAATAACGCCGCAGCATCCGTGTTACAGTTGCCTGTTTATTAATGTGTGGGGGGAGGGGGGAAGTAGGAATATTTAAAGCTTTTTTAATCTTTGTTTCCACGTGTCCACATACAGTTTGAATTGACAATCTGTGGTTCGGACCCATACATAGAGACTGGAAAAATTCGTGCTTTCGATGACCTCTAGGATAGACTCCACAACCCTCTACATACTCAGGCAAATGCCACTTGCTCATTGGCTATTGACTCGTGACACTTGTCAACTGGGACGCTTGCGATTCGATACTTTTTTGGTTGAAGGTTTCCCATTGGCTAAAAGTCCTTCAGATAAACTGTAAGCCAATCACAGAAGCAATATAAATGTACAGATGTTTGGATTCTAGCATATCGTGAAATGAATCCGCTAATTTTTCCGCTCTCTACCCATACATGTATACTGACGAAGATAGGGCCGAGTATTGTATTTCTCACACAGCCGCAAGCCACTCATCGGTTTACGGATTAGCCGATGGAACTTCCGGAATTATTTCACGCATGACGCGCGCGTCTGTTTTTCAAACGATACTCCAAAAAATACACGCCTTTATTCACAATCAACTTAGAGACCTGCAAAATTCGCGGTTTCGATGGCCTTCAGGATAGACTGCACATACCCCTGTACAATCGGGCAAATAACGCAAGTTCATTGGCTGCCGACTTGTAAGCCGTCTCAGCTGGTTTGTCTGTGATTCGATCCTTCTTTGGTTGAGGGTTTATAACTGGTTGAGATTTGTCCAGATGAACAGTAAGCTAATAGCAAAAGTATATGTGTTTGAATTATAGCCTATCACCGTATGAATCCGCGAATTTTGCAGGTCTCTACTAATGGTCAACTGCAAAGTTGTGTTTTGACTTTGACGCACTTACGTATTTCAATGCCCTACTGACGGGGTACGAAGCAACTAACTGCGGACGTACAATATGTTGTGATGTTGTATAACCTGGACAGCAACCAACTGCGTTCGCCAGAATACAAGTTTTGGCCAATAAGGTCGGAGTGAGACGAGAATCCTAAGATGTACATCAAGGTCTGTCCTTGCCCGAACACGCCCGAATATTCACCTTCGGCCAACCTCGGGATTTGTTTTATTTTTGCGCAGGAAAAATGAATTCAAATATTAAAAGTGGTCGGTTAGGTTAGCTACATTAAAACACTTTAAAACACTATGGACGGTTAGTTATGTTAGTACAGCTACATTAAAATAAACAGAGAAATATAAATATATATAAATGAACCCGAGGTTGGCCGAAGGTGAATATTCGGGCGTGTTCGGGCAGGGACAGAACTTGATGTACATCTTAGGCTTCCCGGAGTGAGACAGCCATAACGTCTCCTCTCCGCGCGGGAGTCCAGATCAATGCGGGAGATCGCAGAACATGATGTTTGCATCTCATACCTGTGCAAAGAAGGGCTGGAAGTGGCCTGCTTATTAAGAATCGTGTAGGCACTAACGAAAAAGAAGAAAAAAAAAGGGGGGAGAATTATCAGAGGAGCTGCAGGAACGGAATTTTAATGAAAAGCGAACGTAGCAGCACTTTAGACCTGGTGGCAGAAAAGAAGATCGCAGAAAGTCCGAACCTTAATTAGTTTTTTCGGCAAAGAGTTTCTGAAAGGGTTTTGATTAATTATTAAACTTTAAAGTTATATATATTTTTTAAAAAAATGTTTTCAAAGCAAAATGTTTGCCAAAGCGTTTGCGTTTATTGAAAATTTTCGCTCTTGTAACTGAAATGAAATTATCAATATTTTTTGTTATCTCGTGTTTGGCTCTATTACAGTATTTTAGGCAAACAGACAGCCACATGGACAAACGTGCACCTTGCGATCAAGTGGCCTGCATAATATTTCATGTCAGAGCAGCAATATTAATATGCTTTGTACATGCGCCTGAATACTAATTAGTTAAGTCATTAATATTCCTGCTAAGTTCGGGCCCCTGCCCCAGAAAAAAATATGTAAACAGGCTTTCACTCTGCATGCGAAAACTATAAAAAATATTGCAAAATAAGAGAAATTTCACTGAAAAATCGTTTAAAGTGCTTGGAAGTGATGCATAATGGAGCAGTTTTAACCATTTTATGTAAAATATTACCTACTAACAGTTTCATATTAAGAGGTATGTTTTTTTTCTTTCGATTATGTAACTATATCCCAGGGTATCATATGTACAAAAAAATTCAAAGAGACATTTTCGTCAAGACAGAACAGTAAAAAAAAGTACTTTTTTCGAAAGGTTTTTAAAATAATTCCAATATCTGTATAGCCAAAACAATAGGGGGGGGGGGGGAATATGAATTACTACGAGGAAATGACCAGTAAAGTTATTGCCAAATTTGACACAGTCTTATGCGTATCAGTTCGGAACGAGTCACAAAACGTGAGATGAAAAATGACGCGATGTTCCACTACTCCGGACATGAAAAGCAATCACTGTAATGGGGACAATACGGGAAACTGGCAAGAAATACGCGGGGCAAGTGATGCCAGCGAACCTGGCGGCGTGGAGTGTACATACGTTTTTAAGACTAGTTTACAGTCGTGGCACCTAGCGTCGTGGAGTGGAAAATAGCTTGGAAGCAATGCAGTAAATTGCCTCGCGCTTCGTCAATGCTAATTGGCCAGAGCCTCCCATATTGTACAATTACGACGGATGCTTCTAGCTGAATGTCGACACGCGACCAGCAGTTGGTTTCTTCGCTTGGACTGGAGTAGGAGGGGGGGGGGAGAGAACATGTCGCTCTGATGTTTTCATGTTATGTACCGCCCGCCCATCGAGTTAACTGCAAAACCGATAACAACGGACGCGTAACTTCACAATTTCACAAAGGGCACAGGTTGGTTGGTGCAAATTATAATTTCACTCGTGGGTTAACAATGAAAGTTCCGTGGGTCGGTGAAATAAGTAGTTTCCAGGCAAAAGAAACCACACATGGCGTCATCCTGCCTCCACGTGCTCGCTATGGCGTTAAAAGATGAGTAGGAATGAATAAGAAGTTTTCGATGACGATTGAGGAAGGAAATAACAAAATATAACAGCGCGAATTTCCCAGTATTTTGACGTGACAACGACTAATAAATCGATGAATGCCGGCTGCACGCGAAAAAAAAGTCCCGTTACGCACATTTCTCCGTTACGCTGTGTCCCGTTACGCTCATTGTACGCTTGCGCATCGATTTGATTTTTTTCGAGGCACATTAAACTTGAAGCACTCCCATTCGTTTCCTTCTTTTCCTATCATCGTCCTATCCTTAACAGAATAACACAGATTGGAAGAAGTTAAATGGCAAACATGTATAAAAGTTATAGTTAAAATAATCTCTTCGTTAAAGTAATAAACATATTTGAATAAATGAGTGCAAATAAAAGTAAATTTATTAATTAAATTGTAGATTTCATTTCACTCCTTCTTTGTATCCATACAAAATAGTGATAATTCAATAAAAATGATTCAATTTTATTCATAAAAGTATGGAATCATTTCATCAATGTTTTGTTATGACGTTGTCACGTTAAACTATCGTCCGTAAACCGACTTTACAGACAACCATTTTTTTTTATGTTTATCGATCGAGAATGAAAAAAAAAAGATATTCCACGCACGGAACCCGAAGTAGTCCTTACAGCTTTCTCCGCCGAAGAACAGCGTGGGACCATTTTTTTTATTACGCGCAGACACGTGTTTACGAGGCACTGGAGGGCTATGTCCGGGAGGACGCGGGAGTGGAGCGCTAAGCTGGGATCCAATCACAATTTGAAAGCCCGGATTATTTGAACAGACGTGTATAATCACTAGAGACCTGCAAAATTCCCGGATTCATTCGGTGATAGGCTCGAATTCAAACACATATACCTCTGCTATTTTGCCATTGGCTTACTGTTCATCTGGACGAATCTCAACCAGTTATAAACCCTCAACCAAAGAAGGATTGAATCACAGACAAATCACCTGAGACGAATTACAAGTCGGCAACCAAACAACTTGCTTTATTTTCCCGAGTGTACAGGGGTAAGTGCAGTCTATCCTGAAGGCCATCGAAACCGCGAATTTTGCAGGTCTCTAATAATCACATAGGAATCCAAAGCGAATGTGCCATTTTATTTTTGCTGATAGACACTCGGCGACGGTGACTTAAATGCACGGTAGCGTGGACCACGAGCAGTCTGTATATTTGTAGTCCTGCCAGCGAAGAAAACATACTGCAGTTAATGAACGTCCAAGCTGAGTTTCGGTGTTCGTCATTGGAGAACTTGATGGCTATGCGTGTAAGCGGTATGATTGAACTTGGGTTAGATCAAATTAGGCTGGCAATTTTTAAAGTTTAATTAATATGTAAGAAACATTTGTTATAAGTAAAGTTTTAAGAGTTCATCGTAAACGTCAGCACATCACCCTGTGCAAGACATTCCCGTGTAAGGAGTGAAAAGTTTGGAAGAGGGGAATTGAAGAAAAGGGATGGAGGATTAGGTTGGTTACGCAGCTGGAATGCGAAGCTAAGTGAAATCAGGAGCACCCCGGAAAACGCACTCCCAAAAGAGGTAGAAATCCCATTAATAATCCACCGGAACTGGAATCACAGTGTTCCTATCGTGATATTCTATAGCAGGAACACGCTATACGCAGTAACCAGTGTTTTCACATGGTTTGCAAAAAGTGTTCAAATAACCACGAGAAACTTGCAGCCATATAAACTCTAACAATTGCGTGGCATAACCACCTTAAATAACTCTTGTCATCTTGATTTCAGATTGTTCTGTCACCGCGTTTATTACCATGGTATTTCACAAGGGGGGGGGGGGAATTTAGTACCGAGCGTACGCCATCGTTACAAAAACAGACAGCGAGTAGCAAATGAACAGTCTCGGTTGGTGGTCGCTTTGTAAATTCATAGCGTTTTTCGTTCAGGCGGCAGACATCACGCTTGTAAGGGAGCATAATAACTTTTAAAATACAGGCGGTTTAATATATACACATTTGCGTTTCATTTATTCTCACAACAATGCCCAAGTCACGGATTCGAATGAAAAAATGACGAACAAAAACAAGCATGACTTGACGTTTTTGGTTCCGTGGTTATTTACATCCACTGGAAGCTGGTGCGTATCATCCTATTTTTTTTTATTAATTGTTGCGCGCAGCGGAGGCAGAGACAGCGAACTCAACAACGACTAATAAATAACAAGGGTACGGGTTATTAATTTCACTCCACTCATTACGACACCCGCTTTGAAGAATAAATCTCGTCAGAATAACGAGCGAGAACTGGAACGATGGGCAGCGCAAAAAACAGGGCGGCGGTGTGAGCGACGAGAAGGCTCTTTGTTCGCGCCAGTGAAGCGAGGCTTCAGTCATCACACCGGGCGAGCTACTGATAGAGAAAGGCTCTGTGCGATCGCTAGTTAGCTACTGGCAGAAAAAGGCTCTGTGAGATCGCTAGCAAACTACTGTCAGAGCAAGGCACTTTGTGATCGCTAGCGAGCTACTGGCAGAGCAAGGCACTATGCGATCGCTAGCGAGCTACTGGCAGAGTAAGGCACTTTGTGATCGCTAAAGAGCTACTGGTAGGGAAAGACACTATGCGATCGCTAGCGAGCTACTGGTAGAGAAAGGAACTATGCGATCGCTAGCGAGCTACTGGTAGAGAAAGGCACTTTGTGATCGCTAAAGAGCTACTGGTAGGGAAAGACACTATGCGATCGCTAGCGAGCTACTGGCAGAGCAAGGCACTATGCGATCGCTAGCGAGCTACTGGCAGAGCAAGGCACTTTGTGATCGCTAAAGAGCTACTGGTAGGGAAAGACACTATGCGATCGCTAGCGAGCTACTGGCAGAGCAAGGCACTATGCGATCGCTAGCGAGCTACTGGCAGAGCAAGGCACTTTGTGATCGCTAAAGAGCTACTGGTAGGGAAAGACACTATGCGATCGCTAGCGAGCTACTGGTAGAGAAAGGAACTATGCGATCGCTAGCGAGCTACTGGTAGAGAAAGGCACTTTGTGATCGCTAAAGAGCTACTGGTAGGGAAAGACACTATGCGATCGCTAGCGAGCTACTGGTAGAGAAAGGAACTATGCGATCGCTAGCGAGCTACTGGCAGAGCAAGGCACTTTGTGATCGCTAAAGAGCTACTGGTAGGGAAAGACACTATGCGATCGCTAGCGAGCTACTGGCAGAGCAAGGCACTATGCGATCGCTAGCGAGCTACTGGCAGAGCAAGGCACTTTGTGATCGCTAAAGAGCTACTGGTAGGGAAAGACACTATGCGATCGCTAGCGAGCTACTGGTAGAGAAAGGAACTATGCGATCGCTAGCGAGCTACTAGCAGAGCAAGGCTCTATGCGATCGCTAGTGAGCTACTGGCAGAGCAAGGCACTTTGTGATCGCTAGCGAGCTACTGGTAGGGAAAGACACTATGCGATCGCTAGCGAGCTACTGACAGAGCAAGATACTATGCGATCGCTAGCGAGCCACTGGCAGAGAAAGGTAATATGCGATCGCTAGCGAGCTACTGACAGAACAAGGCACTATGCGATCGCTAGCGAGCTACTGGTAGAGAAAGGCACTATGCGATCGCTAGCGAGCTACTGGCACAGCAAGGCACTATGCGAGCGCGCGCGCTGCACTACTCTGCGAGAGCTCATTTCAGTTTTATTTTCCTATACTCACTTCTTCTGACGTACCTAATAAAAGAGCCACAAACACAGATACTACCAAGAAAGACACGGAAAGCACCAGGATGTTATATTTCACTAGCCGGAGCAAACTGAGTGGTGAGATAAAGACAGCGTTATCGTGTTGAGAAAGACTGGTAGATTATAATAAAGTGTATTTAAGGAGGACTAAGACTTAAGCATGGTGGCATCGGTATGTCTTTAAATTGGTTCCTGAACTACTATCCCAACACTCAAACACGCACCCCATCTTGAAACAGAAAGTTGGGGTTACATCTGCATTCACAACGCGAGAATGTGTTGGAGAAACGCTATTTACTCATTTGGTAACCCGCTAAATCCCAATTGGGAGCTGATTTCGGAAAACCTCGTTCTCAGTTCATGGCTATGTAATATGAGGAATATCACTGCCGAGTTTCAAGTCCGTAGGACATATACTTGAAGAATGATAAATTTTGTTAACTCTTTGAAGGGTGCGGGTCACCTCAACTAACCACCAATATGATACTGTTTTATGGGTGGTGGTTACTGTAGCTAACCACAAAAATAAAGTCGTTATGTGGGCGGTGGTTACTTCCTCTAACCACATTATTTTCGTGTGCTCCCTTTTACGGGTCGCGGCGATTCTCTCTAACCACACGTTGTAGTTGTCCTGCGACCCAACAGATGGCAGGAACAGTACCGCGCCACATTTATATGTCCTGTTTATTACTCGAGCCACCACTTTACTCAGACTCGCCATTGTTTCTTGCGTTGCTACGTATTATAGTGCTTTTTACTAGGAATTTTACTATTATATGTGTGGTAAGTGTTTGCTTTTATATTTAATGTGTTTATATAAATGTTTTAATAGTATTTGGGCACTTACAAATGTTCGTTTCTATTCCAGACAGCGTATTTGCATGTGGTTAGTGCTGCTAACCACTGCCCTCCCAGAACTTCAGCATAAATAACAGATCTAATATGCCTCGGCAAAAAGGTTTATCGGAGGATGAAATTTACCGTTTACTGTTTGAAGAAATACCTTCAGAAGAAAATAGTGTCATAGACTCCGATGACAGTTCATCTGATCCTACTTACATAAATAAGAATTTGAACAAAGAAAAAGTTTTCAACACAGTGTCAAGCAGCAGTGAATCTGAACAAAGTGACAGTGATGTGCCAAATGTTTCTAAAGTACTCTCTCGTACAGCTTCATCCAGCTTCGCAGTTACATGGACCCAAGATACTCGTGTTCTTCCAGTGCCTCCCTTCACAAAAGAAAGTGGTGTAGCAGCAAGAATAAAGAACAAAGCAAATATCAAGCCATTGGACCTCTTTTGTGAGTATTTTGATGAAACGCTTATCAACCATATTGTATTTCAGACAAACCTTTATGCTACCCAAACAGGAAAACAATTTGTCCCTACTGATGCATGTGAAATCAGGACATTTATTGGGATAAATTTATACATGGGCATAACCAAAAAACCAAGCTATAGAGACTATTGGAGTTCTGAACCTGACCTCGGTGAGAATTACATTTCTAAACTAATGACTGTGAAAAGATTTAGCTTCCTTTTGAGCCATCTGCATCTAAATGACAACACCGTAGCTCCAGACAGAAATAGTGTAAGCTATGACAAATTATACAAGCTTCGGCCTTTGCTGGATCATCTTTCGAAAAAATTTTTTGAATGTTACCAACCTCACCAGAAACTGGCAGTTGATGAGTCGATGGTAAAGTTCAAGGGGCGGTCGTCCCTCAAGCAGTATATGCGAGATAAGCCTATAAAACGGGGCTATAAGTCATGGATGTTGTGCGATGAGTCATCCTACAATTTGAAGTTTGACATTTACACAGGAAAGACATTAGGGGCAACAGAAGTAGGGTTAGGTGCAAAAGTTGTTCAAAATTTGTTAAGTGGTCTCGAAGGTTGTCATCACATTGTTTTCATGGACAATTATTTTTCTTCTTATGATCTGTTCAGCAACCTGAAGTCAAAAAGTGAAATATATGCGTGTGGAACAATAAACCCTAGAAGAAAACACCTACCTGCACTGAAGGATGAGAAACAACTTGAAAGGGGTGAATTTGATTGTCGTGTTAGTGAAGATGGAGTGGCTGTGTACAGATGGAAGGACAACAAGGCAGTGAACTTGATTTCAACATGCCATGATCCACTGGATGTTTCTTCTGTCAACCGCAAAATGAAAGATGGAACTGTAACAACCATCAAGTGCCCTCAGGTTTTGAAAGACTACAACTCACACATGAATTTTGTCGATAACTTTGATAGACTCAAATCAGATTATGCGATCAACAGGAAAAGTAAGAAGTGGTGGATGAGGTTGTTTTTTCATTTCATCGACTGTTGTGTTACGAACGCATTTATAATGCACAAGGAACTTCCTGTAGAACAATTTACAAACAAAGATTTTCGTCGGGAGGTTTACAAAGGGTTGCTAGCTCCAAGAATAGTTGCTGTGATAGCATCCACTCCATCTGGAAGCAAAGGAATGTCTCCAGTCGCAATCAAGACACATAAACCATTTGTAGACAAGAGTATTCGCCATGAAAGCAGCGGGCACCAACCGGTTCATTCAACATCAAGGAGATGTGCAGTCTGCAGTTCTAGGAAGAAACCAGTTCGTACTGTGTGGATGTGCACTGTATGTAAAGTGCCCCTATGCCTTAGAGCAGGAAAGGAATGTTTTAGAAGTTATCACAGTAAATAGCTTAACTGTTATGGAAGGATAAAGTTACTTGGAAAAGTGTTGGTTATAAACAAAACATTACTGTACTGTTTGTTACATTTGATTGCCTAGTGGGGCTGTGGTTAGTTGTCTAACCACTTTTCATGATCATAGATTATGATTGTTTACAAGTTATTTTAAGAATGTTTCACAGTAGTATACATAAAAAGTAATAAATATTTAAATATAAGTCAGTTGAAATTAATTCGTGAATTTTTTTTTCTCTGCCCCTGTCAGGTATTTTTTTGCTCGCCATTTCCGCCCTTCACAGGTATTTTTTCGATCAAAATTTCTGCCCTTCAAAGAGTTAACGCCCCCGCAACCCCCTTTTGGAGTTGATTTTCGTAAAATACTTTCTTAAAGGATGACTACGTAGCAAAAGTAAATTACGTGCCATAGTTAAGTCTGTAGGTCTTATAGTTCCTGAGAATTCGCGATGAGTGTGTCATTTAGTAATATTACGCTTCATACAAAATTTACTACCCCTTTTTGAGCCTTTCGGGATGGAATTGGTAAAAAAAAAAAAATACCTCCTTAATGAAACCCTTTGGTACACAAGAAATACATCCTCCAAATTTCAAGTCTTTTGGTCCACCGGTTTAAGCTGTTCTTTGTCTGTCATTCAGTGTTAAGAAGTTTATCAGGTAGATATTCTCTGGACGGTCGTAGGACAGACACCACTCCAAAAGAAGAGCAGTCGATCTGTTCGCTCGATCGTTCGTGGGAGGAGGAGGGGCAGTGTTTACCCAGCAGCCTGCCCTTCCACCCGTGATCCAGACATCCTCTCCCCGTGATCCAGACATCCCCCACCTGTGTCCAGCAGCACAATGCTACCTGCCACGCCCCCCACACGGTGCAGATCAGCCGCGAGGTGCGAATACCTCCCGCATGCCTCACGTCTCCAGTGTACACTCCAGTTCCTGACCACCCGGTATTTTTACCTCTGCCCCCGTCGCGCCCCTCCCCGCCCCGCACGTATTTTTACCTCAGAGGCAGACGTGCCGCGCTCCGGAGTATGACCCCCGGGGATGCCAAGGGCGACCCTGGCTGGCGCACCGGGTGCCGCGTCGCCCTTACGCACAGTACAGTGACCGGTCGAGCAGTCCCAGCACCGACGAAGACTTCTCCGGGGGGGGGGGGGGATAAACGGGAAATTCAAATCCAGTAGTCAGCGGTCGATTGAAGTGATTGTAGTGCCACTACGTTGTTTTCTCGACTAGTTTGCAATATACAACCCAAAGATTTTTTCTATTAAAATAAGTTATTATATTTATTTAATTAATTCTTCCATATATCTGTCCGGTTGTTTTATCTAGTGGGTGATGGGTCAAAAGCCATCGCAATGCCTATTCACAAATTATTCATAAAAACATAGCTAAAAAGTAACTAGAGTAATTTTATTTTAAATAAGTTTGTGGTCTTAATTTTTTTTAGGCACTGTATTAAGAGGCAGGCTCATTAATGGATGTATGTATATTAGTGAGGCAGGATGATAAGCACAACGCACGCTGGTGTTTCTAGCGCGATGGCGCTTCTGAACTGGCGCGCAGACTTCTCGTCGCGCATAAGACAACAACTGTGAGATCAAAAACAATAATATTAAATGGCGGAGAAACGAAGTTAATGTTAGGGCTTTCAAGAATGTTAACGGGGTATTCCAAAACTAAATATTATTCTGGAAAATAAAAATAAAAAAGCTATTTTCAATATTATAAAAATGCTACTTAAAAACGATATATAAAAACACAACGACACATCTCCCTCGGCGTATACTAAAATGCGTTTGGTAAACTGCCTTCTCATTGATATCTGGAGCGGTTTTCAAATCGCGTTGTTTTCCCTGAAGCTCTGCACGGTATGTGTGTTTGCTGGTGAGCATGTGTGTGTGTTGGGGAGTGTTGGTGAATGTATGTGCGTGTGTGTGTGTGTGTGTAACCGAGTGGGTTGGGCCCAAGAGAGCGAGTAGCGCGCACGTGTCCGCTCGCTGTTTCCCCTCGCCGACTTGAGAAGCAGCCCTGTTTGCCAAGCAACAATATTTGCCGCACCGCTCTGCAGCAGCTATTTCCGTCGCGGCGCTAACAAGATCACACGACTCCATGGCGGCAGTTCCTCCTGTCGCTACTCCCACAGCTTGAGACGACCTGCTGCGAGGAAGAGGTCGTGAGTACGACACCAGTGACACGTCAGCATGTCTGCGTGTTTGTAGTGTCTCATTCTCTGCGGTGTCTGGGACTCTGCGGTGTCTGGGACTCTGCGGTGTCTGGGACTCTGCGGTGTCTGGGACTCTGCGGTGTCTGGGACTCTGCGGTGTCTGGGACTCTGCGGTGCCTGGGACTATGCGGTGTCTGGGACTCTGCGGTGTCTGGGACTATGCGGTGTCTGGGACTCTGCGGTGTCTGGGACTCTGCGGTGTCTGGGACTCTGCGGTGTCTGGGACTCTGCGGTGTCTGGGACTCTGCGGTGCCTGGGACTATGCGGTGTCTGGGACTCTGCGGTGTCTGGGACTATGCGGTGTCTGGGACTCTGCGGTGTCTGGGACTCTGCGGTGTCTGGGACTCTGCGGTGTCTGGGACTCTGCGGTGTCTGGGACTCTGCGGTGTCTGGGACTCTGCGGTGCCTGGGACTATGCGGTGTCTGGGACTCTGCGGTGTCTGGGACTATGCGGTGTCTGGGACTATGCGGTGTCTGGGACTATGCGGTGTCTGGGACTCTGCGGTGTCTGGGACTCTGCGGTGCCTGGGACTCTGCGGTGTCTGGGACTCTGCGGTGTCTGGGACTCTGCGGTGTCTGGGACTCTGCGGTGTTTGGGACTATGCGGTGTCTGGGTCTCAGCGGTGTCTGGGACTCTGCGGTGTCTGGGACTTTGCTGCGTCTGGGACTTTGCTGCGTCTGGTTATGGCATCCACCTTCTGGAAACACACTTAGCAATATAATAATAAATGTACGCAAATTTTACAATAAACACACCCATAAAGAACTCTATAATTATTGAATTTATCCTGTAGAAGCCTTTTGAAGTGAAAAAGGCGAATAAAAAAGTGTTTCGAAAAAATTTGCAACGCCAAGAGCGTTAGTGTAAGCGTAAAGTACAAAGAGTGTGGCGTAACTCCGCATATATTTTTCGCCCTGTTTGTTCCACTTGCACTTCTATGGCGTCACTAATCAATAGGATGTGACAACGCTTTTTGGTCAGGATGTTGACTGCTGTTTATTTCCTAGCTGGGAATTTCTTCATCTTTCTTACGTCAATCCAGACGTTAATTAGTCAGTTGATGTCTTGAAGAGCCCATTCTCACTTAGCCGAACAGAAAAGTTACACGCACAAAGGACAACTAAACACAAGCGTGGTATATAAGACCATGTTCATTATGCTTTCTCGTTAATAAAGGAACACAATTTTTATAAAGTATTTATTTGATGCAAATACATTTAACCCATAGTCAATTAACATAGCCCAGTAGATAAAGGATTGATTCAATTGATATTTAAGTAATTTTCTTTGAACTATTGTCCTCACTTTTATCATTTCCGTGGCGGGCCAGCAGAATTTTGTCTGCGGGCCGGATTTGTCCCGCGGGTCGCCTATTGATTAAGCCTGCTACATGATTGCACTCACTCACGCTCAAAAACTCAATGGAAATCATATAAATGAGTCTCTAAAGTCCACCCCACTCGATGGCCATTTTCTGCTATACCTTTTATTATACCCATAGGCATACAAGTGGGCACAGAGGTTTGCACAGGAGAAGATAAAAAATAATTCGTAACTCCATACACACGATACCTAGAATACTAACAGAAAATAAGTCAACATGCAATTGTCGACAAAAGAAAGCATATCGGGGTGGGTTAAAAACACGATACTGTCCATTTAACCAATTACAGTAAAAATACGAAAATTGCTGCTGTTCTTGTTTTCAAAAATTATGTAACATGGTGAATGATCTTGTAATAGTTTATATTCCATACTTTACTTAAAAAAATATAACAAAGTAAACCGACTTTACAGACAACCAATTTTTTTTTTAAAGAAAACAGGACAATTTATTGTCATGGATTCAATGGAAAATTTCTTATACAATCTGCAGGATAATGCGGTCCATTTAACGTTAAGGAATGTTACCCCATGTCACGGAGTAACTTCCGTAGCGGTAGTCCGGAGTAGCCACGTCTACGTAGACTCGCGCGGCGCAACTCACGCTCACGGTGCCGTCTCTACTCTCACGAGCTCGTTCGTCGCATGATCCGCCTGGTGACTTCTCACCCGCCAGTGACGGCTGCAGTGACAGTGATCAGGCCGAGGCAGTGAAACATTCCGCTTGCAAGTGACAGCTGTGATGGATTTCGCTACGAAAATTACACCATTTATTTTTTTTCCAGCGGATCTGCGCTGACAATTTATACATTAAAAAAAATTTTTTTTTTTTGGTTCAATAAATAGTAAGCTGAGTATTCAAAATAAATAAAGGCAATCTGTTGTTACATGGCTATTGACGTAATAAATTCTTTAAATCAATGAGAAAACAAGTCTGCAGTCCAAAATAAAAATTTTCAACGTCCCGACATATAAATGTCGAAAACACGTTTTTTTTTTTGGTTGCCAGTTTTATCAGTTGCCAATTTTGTGTTTTCCTTTTACGCGCGCGATCGGTAGTTCTGGCCCCTACCACATCGGCCCCCAGCGAGCCACGGCGTCTCTGGGGAATGGACCAACGACATTCTTCAATCCTGCTTCATCTCCCCCTCCCCCAACCCCCCTCCAACCAGGGAGGTGAAGCTCTCACTCGTTCTCGCGGGGGAGTTTTCCGTTCTCAGGAATGGGCAGAGTCCCTTGCGCGGGGCTACTTGTTTACCCTCTCCAGCTTCCAGCAGCCTAGCGGAGCCCCCCCCCCCCCCAAGGGGGCTGCGGCCCCAGGCCGGGTCGGGCCCGGATCGATGCGCGCCCCACGGGGGCAGGCTAGTGTGTCACCGCGAACAGTTCCTCCATCTTGAGACACCTCCCGCCCGTAACTGCCGAGACTGGAACCCAGTGTTCTGAAGTAGTTTTGGGCCCACCCGCCAGATGGTAGCATTCACAATATAATAACTAACATAGCTATATCGACTGTGAGAAGTAATCCATAAGTAGAGACCTGGAAATTTCGCGGATTCGTCTGGCCTCAGAGAAGAATCCAAAGTCATAGATATGCTCAACACATGTTTTCTTTCCCATTGGCTGATATCTTTGTAAATTGTAACTACCTGATTTATCTTACTTATCTCCTAGTTGGGCATTGTTTGCTCACGGTCGTAGAGGGGCGTGTCCAGATAACTGCGGTTCAATCATGAACACCATGCGAGAGAGTGAGGTTTGAATTCTAACTTGTGGCTAAATCAATACGCGAAATTTCCGTGTCACTATCCATAAGCTATTATCACTCAAAACAAACCAGTAAATAATATATCACTACATTTTGATAGCTACATAATCTTGTGGTGTGGCATACCATAAATTTTGCAACTCCTACTAATTCATACAGAACATGCTTTTTTTTTGTTATTACAAAACAGTATTTAGTGGTTATCGCGCAGCTTAAATCTCTGTTACTGAGCAATTAGTCGTTAAGTAGTTAAATTAACATTATAAACCTAACACTTTCGGGAGGAACCTCCCGTCCGAATTTTTTTTTAGTAGTTTTGGGCCCAACCGATACAAAACGTCACATGTCGCGCAAAACATTGCTTCAGTTTCCACTGTAGGAGTTGCCTTTCTATATCTCCCTCCTTGTTCTGTGCTGGTATCTCTATATGGTTTCCGTCGACCGTGTCGTTAGTTTCGTTTTCAACCACAGAGCCGTTTGAGCGCTAGTTTTGAGACTTTTTTTTAGAGACTCTTTCGAGTAGAAGAAAATGTTTATTTACCATGTGCGAGTGCATGGTCCATAGGTTATATTTTTAATTGTTGCACCTGAACTATTAGTTAAGAATTACAAATATAAAATGTAGCTAACTTAACCTAACTTACATATTGACACTTATTTATTATATTTTAAATTTAGCTAACCAATATTTCACAAATTATAAAGTTTTTCTAATGTAGGTAACCTAACCAACCATTCACACAATTTTAAAGTTCATGTAATGCAGGTAACCTAAACAAACATTTAAAAAAATTTAAGTAGTTTAAATTTGACTAACATAACCAACCGTTTACGGTAGTATACATATTTTTAATGTTGCTAACTAACATAGTCACCAATCTTCATGATTTTTAATGTTTTTAAAGTACTTTACCTAATATAGCCACATTAAAAATGGTCATTTACTTGTAAACTGCTTGATTATCACAGAACCTTCTTGAATAATGATTAGAAAGTATGCGAGGACGTAAAATCAATTATAAGAAATGTTTAATATATTTTTATGAGAAAAAACTTTCCTTCAGAATTATCAATGCTTTAAGGATTTTATGTTTGTTTCGAACACTGAACAGCAATAACTATTTTAGTTTTTTTGGAGCAGCATTCAACTAAACACAGATATTTATATAATAATTATTTTTAAACTTTGCCTGAAACATTTATATTAAATTTGAGCTATCAATATTATTATAACGTTACAAAGCCAGTTTCAAAATGTAAAATCATTATGTTAGTATTTAGTATACTTACTTGTGTTGATACAGATTACGATATGAAATTTACACTTGTTACATTATTTTGGTATTACATGTATCACTAATCAATTATTTCCAGAACATCAAAAATTTTGATTTGGAACATATGCTCATATTGAACTGCATTTTGATAAAATGATTAAATTGGATAAATTGTAGGATTTTTAAGTAACTACCCCGTAAAATCTTATAAAACCTTTAAGATGTCAACATTTCTAAACGTTTAAACTTTCGTAAGTTTTTTTTTTCGGAATAAAGAATTATGTAACGAATTAGGCATTATATTTTTCACCTGAAGAGTTTTTAATCCATTAGTTCTTCTTATAAGCTGCCCTCGAAACGGCTGCTAATGTTATGACTTTAATAGTTGATTATGCAGAAATTCATAACGCATGTAGACCTCATATATTTTAATTTCGTGGAAACAGTGTCATCTCAAAAGTCCAAGATCAAAAAACAATCTTCCCAAAATAAATGTCAGAACGAGCTGATGGTTTCTTCGCTGAAGCACGTGTGCGGAGGGTTTAGGTTCGCGAGGTTGGTCGCCTGGAAGGCGCGGGTCTGCCCTATCGACCACGGCGGGGGTGGCGGGGCATCTCCCAGGACACAGCCCCCCGTCGCACCCGCGTCGAGACACCTGGTGGGTCACAACCTCCCCCCCCCCCCCCCTGCCGCTCCTGGGGTTCACAGTCCCGAAGATCCGCGATTTCCCGGTATTCATGATGCAGTAAAACAACCGGGAATGTAAAAATCAATCCCCGTTCCCCCCCCCCCGGTACTTTAGGGACTCAACATCGACGTAAAACTCTTGAAAAACCATTAACCCCGCTTGGCCGTAGCCTTACCAGAGTATCTAAATAAAATAAATAAATAAATGTTGTGATTAATTTTTTTTTTTTTAACTTTTAACTTTTAACTTCAGGGCTAGGAAATCCCTTTTGTGAGGTCCCTTTGGGAGTGGTAACCTGAAGGGAATACCATCCTCAAGAGGAAGAGATAATTAGCCTGGAATATTTAAAATGGTGATTACCAGAAGGCTACCTACCACCCGGCGACTTAGCCGTCTCAAGCACAAATTCTGTACACTTCTATTATTAGATACGTTATGTGTAGAGACCGGAAAAATTCGCGGGTTCATTTCATTTCATGATATGCTAGAATCCAAACAAATGTATCTTCATATTGCTTCTGTGATTGACTAACAATTTATCTGAAGGACTTTGAGCCAATGAAAAACCTTTAACCAAAAAAAAAAAAGTATGGAATCGCAATCGTCCCAGTTGACAAGTGTCACGAGTCAGTAGCCAATGAGTAGGTGGCATTTGCCTGAGTATATAGGGGATTGTGGAGTCTATCCTAGAGGTCATCGAAATCGCGAATTTTTCCAGTCTCTAGTTATGTGGATGGTACAGAATATATAATACAATAAAAACATTAACCTCATTTAAAATATTGAAAAACCCTTCCGTACGAAAAATTCGTAAGCTTTAAACATTAAGATTTTAAAACATTTAAAAAAAAATAATATCACACCTTGTTTGAAATAGCAAAACAAATAAAATATCGTTCGTATCGCGCGCTAAGGTTACTTCTACTTGGTGTTCTCTGGCGAGGCGATCATGAGGGCGTATCTGTCGCCAGGCGGTGTGCGGACTGCTGTGAACCTGTGGTGGTCCAGGCAATCCTTTAAACAACGATACTGTTTCTTTGAGGTTTGTCATTAACACAATAAATGTTATTTTAAGTTAATAGTTATGTAGAATTTTTCGTGCGTTAAAACTATAATTTGTTCAAATCTTTTTTTTTCAAAGTTAAAGATGAAGATTATGGCTGCGAATAAAGTTCTGTTTTTTTTTCACGTTAATAGATATTTTTTTTTATGCAATAAAAAAATTGTAACTCAAATATTTATATTTTTACTTTCGGTCACTAAAAACTTGTTTAATCGTTCAAAACTATTACTATCTCAATCACCGACTGCTGCACCATTAATTATAATAATAAGAAAAACCTACCTAGTATCGAAAGTACCAGGAATATTAAGGTTCCGTTTAAGACTGGTAGCGAATTTCCCGGTTCCGAATACCCTAGCACGGCCTGTATGACGCAACTGGCACCTGGACAGCCAGACCTGGGTCGGCAGGAGTGCGAGTGCAGCGTGTTACCACTGCGCCGTCTCGCTGCAGGACCTCGCCTCCTCAGGGGCAGCTTCATGGGGCAGGGCGCCATGCGCGAGCGCCGCAAGTTACAACAAGGAAATACAACCAGAACGATAACTTCCTCACTTGTCACAACAACGAAATACAACCAGAACGATAACTTCCTCACTTGTTACAACAACGAAATACAACCAGAACGATAACTTCCTCACTTGTTACAACAACGAAATACAACCAGAACGATAACTTCCTCACTTGTCACAACAACGAAATACAACCAGAACGATAACTTCCTCAATGTCACAACAACAAAATACAACCAGAACGATGACTTCCTCACTTGTCACAACAACGAAATACAACCAGAACGATGACTTCCTCACTTGTCACAACAACGAAATACAACCAGAACGATAACTTCCTCACTTGTCACAACAACGAAATACAACCAGAACGATAACTTCCTCACTTGTTACAACAACGAAATACAACCAGAACGATAACTTCCTCACTTGTTACAACAACGAAATACAACCAGAACGATAACTTCCTCACTTGTCACAACAACGAAATACAACCAGAACGATAACTTCCTCACTTGTTACAACAAGGAAATACAACCAGAACGATAACTTCCTCACTTGTCACAACAACGAAATACAACCAGAACGATAACTTCCTCACTTGATACAACAAGAAAATACAACCAGAACGATAACTTCCTCACTTGTTACAACAAGGAAATACAACCAGAACGATAACTTCCTCACTTGTCACAACAACGAAATACAACCAGAACGATAACTTCCTCACTTGTTACAACAACGAAATACAATCAGAACGATAATTTTCTCACTTGTTACAACAACGAAATACAACCAGAACGATAATTTCCTCACTTGTTACAACAACGAAATACAACCAGAACGATAACTTCCTCACTTGTTACAACAACGAAATACAACCAGAACGATAACTTCCTCACTTGTTACAACAAGGAAATACAACCAGAACGATAACTTCCTCACTTGTCACAACAACGAAATACAACCAGAACGATAACTTCCTCACTTGTTACAACAACGAAATACAACCAGAACGATAACTTCCTCACTTGTTACAACAAGGAAATACAACCAGAACGATAACTTCCTCACTTGTTACAACAACGAAATACAACCAGAACGATAACTTCCTCACTTGTTACAACAAGGAAATACAACCAGAACGATAACTTCCTGAATTAACAAAAAAATGTGTACGTAAAGTCCACGCGCGACAGAAGTGAAACTTATAGCTTATTATATTATTAGGTGTAGGAAACATAATTCTCTTTGGCTGAGGTAGCAGATAAAAAAAATATGCAAGAGCACGTGCACTAAATTATGCTATTTCGCAAGTAGGCGCGTGACAAAGTATGCATGTGCTAAAGTATGCGAGTGTGCAAGTGTGTAAATGTACAAGTGCGCAACAATGCAAGGGTGCAAGTATGCAAGTGAGTAAGTATGCAAGTGTGCAAGTATTCAAGTGTACAAGTGTGTGTTGAGTTATTTCTACCTTTCCACTGCCGTCGCCTCCCCTGCATGTTCCCGCACCACGGTACCTAACTATTCCCCTCGTGTCATTAGAATTTTCGTCACGCTGTAAAATTGTAGCCCCTTCAGCAAAGAAGTTTTCACTTCTAAAGCTTCGTCGCGACTTACACTCCATGCGCACAAAATACATCTTCACCCGTCTGCTACACACGACATTGTGTTTGTTTTTTTTCCGGCAGATAAAGAATCTTCAATATAAAACGGGAAAACACAAAATATTACACACCATGTACCGAAAGACTCAATTTCACCATCTCAGACGATCGGCATACAAATTCCAGCTGCCTTGCACAAGAACAAGGAAGCACTAAGGGCCACACTACCATTCACGGCAGGTGCCCAGTCGACTCTACGTGGGAGACGAGCAGTCTTATAGTTTAACTGCGTGCAACTATCCTCTATATAGTTCTGCTCATCACTCGCCATTGACTCTGTCACGCCAAAGAGATATGTGTACATTGGAGGCAAGCGTATCTTTAAGCACAAAAATTAGCCTACTCCATAGAGATGCGTATAACATTTAAAATGGAAGTGTAACAATAGAGTAACGTTTGAATAAGATCTACATAAGTGGAACACGCCTTAGTTATTAAATTAGAGTATTTGTAATATTCATAATTTTTCTGAAACGGCCCCTTAGGCGCCTTATGAATAACTTTTTTTTTTATAATTACTAGAAAGTTTAGCTCTAAATGAAAACGGTGAAAATTGTTCCCGTTTTGGAAATCCAAGTTTGCGTCTTTGAAAATCTTTGGATGATATTTTTAACTTTGTACTTAAAATTACATTTATAAAATCTTTGTTATATTTTTTAAAATATGCTTATATGTTTAAAGTTTATAATTTTATAAAAAAAAACCGTTGACAGTTTGGTCTCTTATGCATATAATATATGTATGACCGAAATATTTTTTTAAAGATTTGCTTATTTGTAGTTCATTACTTTTGAATTTATATATTATATTTTTCTTTTGGGTCTCTTCATATCTTGCTACTAAAATGATAGGTAAATTGCACAGATGCACTTTATACATACATGTATATATAAATTAATTATTTTTATTACACAATATTAAAAGAAACAGAATTTTAATAAAAAATTGGTGTATATTAAATCAAAGTTTTGTTATATTCATCATTATTCACAAGCCCCTTAGGAGCCTTACAACCTCCTAGTGAGTCTATAAGCGGCGATCTTATAGTTTTGAAAAGTGTGTAACAAATTTCAGTTCGCCCATGGTTGCTTCCAAGATTTATTCAATTGGTACCATTCATAAGTAGTAGCCACATATATATTAAACTGTTTATAGTGAGAAAATTGCGTTTGAATTTCAGAAATTTATTTATCCTTCATTGTTTCACCACACATCCATGTTTAATTATATTATCAACATATTTTCTTCAACAAAATAAAGAAGAAAAGTTCAATAAAGCTTATTTTAATCAGCGTCGTACATACCAGTGTTGATTTTTCATTTAAATAAAAACGACTTAATAAAGCAAAGACCTAATTCATATTTTATTTTTGAACAAAGATAAATTTAAAAAATTGAACCATTTATCTTTTACAGCTACCAAGCAACTGAGATTTATATCCATACCACAAAATTTCTGTCAGGTATAATGACAAATGTAGAGAATAGCACACCGAAATAAATGAAGAAGCATGCGTATTGACGGTTTAAACAACGTACAAAATTTAGTGACGATCAATTTCTCGGTTTCATCTCTATTGTTAGAGACTGGAAAAATTCGCGTTTTCGATTACCTCTAGGATATACTCCACAACCCTCTACATATTCAGGCAAATGCCACTTGCTCATTGGCTATTGACTCGTGACACTTGTCAACTGGGACGCTTGCACTTCGATACTATTTTGGTTGAAGGTTTCCCATTGGCTAAAAGTCCTTCATATAAACTGTAAGCCAACCACAGACGCAATATAAATGTAGAGTTGTTTGGATTCTAGCATATCGTGAAATGAATCCGCGAATTTTTCCGGTATCTATCTATTGTGAATGCAGATGTACCCGGCATGTAGGTGTAAATAATCAGTAACTAGTATCATAAATTAAAAATAATTAGTGCTATGAAACTTTACACAGGCCTAAATAGAAGCAGCAGTTTTCAAGTGGGCACCCACTCATTGATAGAGGCCACTTTACAACATGCAGTCCAAAGTTGAAGATGGTCCAACTTCGTCGACAGCTGGACTATCAACGGTTATTACATTATGGCTAGAGTAAGTATGGGCTTAAACACGAAATGGAAAATATGAAATAAATAAATATCTGTTTCACCAATTGAAATGATAAGGAAGAAAATAAACAGATATTGAGGTACCAATTTTTCCGTTTAAAATAAAGTATATCTTTTGACGTGACATCTAATAAATCGATGAACGCCGGCTGCACGCACGAAAGTGTCCCGTTACACACTCGATAAAAACAACCATCGATTTCACAGATTGGAAGAAGTTAAATAGCAAACATGTATAAAAGTTATAGTTAAAATAATCTCTTCGTTAAAGTAATAAACATATTTGAATTAATGAGTGCAAATAAAAGTAAATTTATCAATTCAATTGTAGATTTCATTTCACTCCTTTGTATCCATACAAAATAGCGATAATTCGATAAAAATTATTAATTTTTATTCATAAAATTATGCAATCATTTCATCAATGTCTTGTTATGACGTTGTCACGTTAAACTATCGTCCATAAACCGACTTTACATACAACCAATTTTTTTTAATTTATGTTACAGACGCATGGTGCAACAACCAATGAAAGAAGAGTAGGAAGCCATTTTGGTGGGACTAGAGAACTGTTTACACTTATCATTCATATTGCGGCAAGAAAATGTCGAGATGTTTCAATGTTCAGGTGTAATTTCTTATTTAAAAATTAATTAATACTATAGCTTATAAGTCACCAGAAAAAAAATTTTAATAAAAAAATGTGTCGTGATAGAATTGTTAACTAAAAGATTTACATATAATCCTGATTTATTTATGTGTTGAAAAATGTGCTCACAAATTGCTGGTTATGTGTAACGTGTTCATGATTTTGTTATTAATTCATATAGTTACTTACTTACACTATTTAAGATACTTCGCGAAATTTCATTGGTTGAAATCAACAGCAAGATTTCAGTTGAGAACCGATTTTTTTTCCTGCTGTGTTGCACGAGCGTGCATTCGGCTAACGCGGTCATGTGAGTTGGCGCGTCTGTAATGCTAAACTCCATTTCTTAAAAGGTTTCCAGGAGTCTATACCTGCGAGGAGTACGGGCGTGCTCCAACTCCGCGGAGCACGCGGGTCGCTGGTGCTCCAGAAGCGCCGCGGCGGAACTAATCTCCCGCAGGAGGTCGTTAAACAGGCAGTCGCTGGCAGACACTGCTTGAACTTGGAACGCGCTCGCCTCCGCCGGTGGAGACGCCATTACCGAGTTTCGCCCTAACGAGTGTTCCGCTGGAGAAGTTGGCGAGTAGATAGGCAGACCTCCACTCGGACCCGCACCGTAAGACTTCCTGGGCGGTGTCATATATATTTTTTTGAATACGGCCCACTAAATGGATAAAATTTGATTTAAAAAAATTGGTTGTCTGTAAAGTCGGTTTACGGACGATAGTTTAACGTGGCAACGGCATAACAAAACATTGATGAAATGATTGCATACTTTTATGAATAAAATTGAATCATTTTTATTGAATTATCACTATTTTATATGGATACAAAGAAGGAGTGAAATGAAATCTACAATATAACTGATAAATTTACTTTTATTTGCACTCATTAATTCAAATATGTTTATTACTTTAACGAACAGATTATTTTAACTATAACTTTTATACATGTTTGCTATTTAACTTCTTCCAATCTGTGTTATTCTGTTAAGGATAGGACGATGATCGGAAAAGTAGGAAACGAGTGGGAGTGTTTCAAGTTTATGGTGTCTCGAAAAAGTCAAATTGATGGTTGTTCCAATCGAGTGGAAGAGAGATAGATGCGGCGCAAGCGTACAATGAGCATAACGGGACACAGCGTAACGGGACACTTTTTCGTGCGTGCAGCTGGCGTTCATCGATTTATTAGACGTTGTCACGTCAAAAAACTGATTTTGTTCCGTCAAACACGAATTAAGTTAAGCCGATCACGAATTTTTTGTTGCGGCAAAATAATTTGCTTTCAAACAAAATGTTAGTTTGTAAAAAAAATTATAATTTTGATGGTACTTAAAAAAAACATTTGTTGAAATTTCAAACATTATATCACTGTTGCATCGCTGAGGATAATTAATAAAAACAATAAAATCAACTCTGAGTTTTCACGACGAGTTATCGTCATTTAGGGATCGTCCTGTCTGCTATTCCTTACATAAATATAATAAAAAATTATACTATCAAACAAAGTTCTTGTTATACAAATAATTTTAAGAAGCATAAAAAAACATACATTTGTATAACAACACAAATTTTTACTCGCAAAAATGTGATGAAATGTTTACCTGTTTTTCGAGCACACGTGGAAGAGGCTCTTCAGGCCAACACGAAAGGCCCCGAATAGCCATCCCCAGTATGTCAGGTCGGCCAACAGAAAACGCCAGACTCCAGTTTTAGAGACATCGTGGCAGCTCGGCGAGACATGCGAAATCAATATTTGACTGTGTTTTTTTTTTACTTTGCTCATAAATAATCACCACCTCTTCAATTTACGACAGTTAACAAATAATAAAAAATAAGTGTTTCTAGAGCGTTGCAGGAATTAAAATCCGAGACAAAAACTCTGAGAAAAAGTGAGTAAAGTGAGATGGAGAAAACTTCCAAAATTTAAAAAACAATTAAAATTATAACTTCACCGTGACTGTTCTACAAAACATATTGATGAAACTTTATTTAATTTGTATATTTACCCACGAATCACTAGAAGGGTCTTACCACAGTAACATGTGTAGCTTGTAAGCAATTATCCGGTTCGAAAATCTCTTCGCATATTTGTATGAAGATTAAAAAAAATTATGGCTGTGCTTATTTTTCTCTTCTCAAGTTTACCCGCAGACTCGGCAGAGTTGCAAGTAAAACTAGTTACGTATAGCGCTTTACTGGTGACGTTAAGTGTGTACATTAGAGCCAACAGACAAAGCGCATATCGAACTTTCATTTGTGATTTACATAACACTATGAACACGTTGATTCTGTGTGTTGCTGTAAATGAGCAACCCTCCCTCCCCCCTCTTCAGGAAAATATAACAAAAGCGATTTCCAGTCTACGTGCAGTTGTGATTGCCTGGTGCTATGCAACTTGCCGTACACGCACGTACAGACGACTGCGTTAGCCGAATGCACGCTCGTGCAACACAGCAGGAGAAAAATCGGTTCACAACTGAAATCTTGCTGTCGATTTCAACCAATGAAATTTCGCGAAGTATCTTAAATAGTGTTAGTAAGTAACTATGTGTATTAATGTTAAAATCATGAACACATTACACATAACCAGCAATTTGTGAGCACAGTTTTCAACACATAAATAAATCAGGATTATATTTAAATATTTTAGCTAACCATTCTATCACGACACATTTATTTTATTTAAATATTTTTCTGGTGACTTATAAGCAATAGTATTATTTAATTTTTAAAAAAGAAATTACACCTGAACATTGTAACATCTCGACATTTTCTTGCCGCAATATGAATAATAAGTGTAAACAGTTCTCTAGTCCCTCTAGGAGTTGCTGCACCATCTCAGGCGAGATTACTTGCCCGGTTATATCGTCACTGGGATTTTACGTTTGTTTGCCCACAAATTATATGGTTTATGGTTTGAGTAAAGCATCGCCATTTTTGTTTCTGTTTGCCTTTGATCATCCCGCAGCCATAGTGTTGACCCCAGAGGTCACGCTATTCAGAGTATCACGTGACGAGTGAAACGAACTGCAATGTCTCCTTCAGTTTCGGGAAATACTTAACGTTTTTGACGTGACAACGTCTAATAAATCGGTGAACGCCGGCTGCACGCACGAAAAAGGGTCCCGTTACGCACAAGGTTCCTTTGCGCTGTGTCCCGTTACGCTCATTGTAAGCTTGCGCCGCATCTATCTCTCTTCCACTCGGTTGGCCTATGCGTCCGAGGAGAAGAAAGACAGCGGCAGCACACAACTTACATCTACACGTGAACTGTTTCGTCGACTGTTTATAAAGTGAAGTGAAAAGTTAATGTGGTTTTCATTGCTTATTACAACAACAATTTCGGCAATAAAGGTTTATTATTCTTGCATTTTAAAAATCTGATTACTATTATAATTTCAAGTATTTATTACTTTATGAATAAAACAAAAATGATTCAATTTTATTCATAAAAGTATGCAATTATTTCATCAATGTTTTGTTATGACGTTGTCACGTTAAACTATCGTCCGTAAACCGACTTTACAGACAACCATTTTCTGATAGAAGATTCATCTCCTAAATGTTTACATCCCACTACTACTTTGGAAGCTCGGACGCTTAACGAATTCTCTGAGCACGGATGACCGACGCAGAAGCCTGAATTGAAATTGATTCCCACACCTTGCTCGGAGGTCGGTCAGAGCGATGAGTAGTGGCGTGGCTAGAGACTCACTGAGGCAAGGCGTAAAAACATATCTACTGACTGCGCTCCATCCTGTCATCTCTGCAGTAATCGGTCAATATCTAGTTCAACCATAGCAGTAGGCCTATATAATAGTTCCACCGGTTACTGGTTCTGGTCCTGGTTCGTGGTGTGTGGTGCCGAACGACCTGTGAAGTCACGGGGGCCATCTTGAACGATGATGTCACCATTGCACACTTTTAGTTAGTCGCCATCCTGATTATGACATCATGGCGGCCATCTTTGATGGCCCTGACCTTTGACCTAAGTCATCCTCTTAATTTCGCCATTTTGAAATCGAGCACCCCACTCCCCGAATGGTGCAATTTTCGTTACAGTCGCCATCTTGCATTCTGATGCCACGTCCGCCATCTTGGATCTGAGATTACAGTCGCTATTTTTCGATTCTGACTGCAAGTCCACCATCTTGATGTCTTCTGGAGGTCGCCATCTTGTATCTGTGTGCGATCGAAGTAATCAATATTTTAATAAGCAATTTTTAAAGATTTTTGGGATACTTCCCTCAATTCTAGTTCAACAATTACAGAATTTCAAAATGGCGGCCAAGACAAGCTACAAGATGGTGGGTTTACTGAAAATAAATAATTCCTTCGCTGTAGCGCGTAAAAATCAAACAAATATGGCGGAGGCACCCTATGGCAGATGGCGTGTGTACTGCGTGGCACTAGCGCTCCTTGTATCTATTTCTGAAAACAAGATTACGGCAGCGCTGTCTAGCAGACGATGTGTGTTAACTGCCGCTCCTTGTATCGAGTATTTAAAATAAAATATGGCGGTTCAGCTCGAACAGCTCGATGCTATTATTCCTTCAAATTAAAAAAGATATAATTCCGAATATGTGTGTAATTTTTTTATACATACCTTATTTATTTCTCGGTCTGATAAATGTTTCGATGGCCGTGCGGACAAAGGAGTATGTTTCCAGCCCAGGATAAATAGCAGATTTAATGTTAGTAATTTGTTTTCACGGAAATTTCAATGTGACTGACAAAACCAGGCATAGGTTATGTACATTAGTCAAAATTACAGTGATATTAATATAAGCAAATGAAAAAATTTCATAGTCACATAAGAGTTACATTAGTAAAACTCTTGTACTTTTTTGCGATTCCTCCATTCTGGCCACAAATTATTAACGCGCCATAAAGTACTCGAATCCAAATTACAAATTAAAGACTAGTAAAATAAAAATAAAAAAACCTTATGTAGTCTAGTTAATATGCCTGCGAAATTTCCGAACCTCTATTCATTCGCGACTCTGTGATTTCTGAGACGGAGTTTGTTTGCTAATTGCTAAGACCGAGAAACAGTTTTAACTCGAGCGTCTGTCCACCACACCAACACAAATTATTCTTTTGAATAGCGCAGAAAATTTTTCAAACACAAAAAAAAAATTAACTCTTACGAACGACTTCAGTCAAAAGCACAAAAAACTGTCACGCCACTGAAGTTCAAAAGCTAAGTTAGATATATACTAACTGAAGTTTGATGCTGAGTTTAATTTATCCCGAGAATGCTGAAGTTTGGGTTTCCGTAATGAAATTCGCGAAATTTTCAGTGGAGTGCAGTACCGTTAAAATTGCTGTGCGCGCCAATTTCTATCCACCCTTCCCCCCTTCTCCATCCACGGCATTTCCGCGGACCGGTGCCCTCGAACAGTGCGCACTAATACTCAAACTTAATTACAGATTCCTGGAGAGAGAGTGAACGGGGGGGGGGGGAGGGGAGGGAGGAAGAGCACGTTCCATAAACTTTGCTCATCTAATTACTACATCCGCCTGGCGGAGGAATCTTGGACCGATGACTGACTTCCGCTACCTTCCCGCGCGATATGAGTGGTGAGTGGCGAGTGGCTGGCAGCCAGTAGTAGCCCGGAGGAGAAACCCTGTAGAAGCTTTCATAATGTAACATTGTCACAGCTGTATTGATCGTGAGAAGTATTGCATCGGCTATTATCAGACGAACAAACCAGAGGAAATTAATTCACTTTATTTTCACTGTGTTTTCGTACAATGTGCGTCTCTGCCTGAGGACGGGAGCAGATAGCAGTTCCCGAAACGTCGCTTGTTTTCTGTTTAAGAAAACTATTGTGTTTGTTTCGTCTTTTCGGTTTGTCGTGTTTTTGTCTCGTTTCAAATGTTGAGCTGAATTTGTTTGGGTTCAATAATTTTGTGTTGTCATCAATTGTGGTTTTTTTTTTTTCGTTCTCTTCTGTTTTTTGGAAAACTATTGTGTTTGTTTCGTCTTTTAGTTTTGCTGTGTTTTTTGTCACGATTAAAATATTGTGCTGAATTTTTAATTTTGGGTTCAATATTTTTGTGCTGGTATCATTTGTGGGTTTTTTTTTTCGTTCTCTTAGTCCATTTTCTTTGTTTTTCTTTGTTTGTTGACGATATTCCTGTTATGGAATATTATGTGGTGTTTATATCCTGTTGACAACAGCAATTTTTTGCTCAATTAGTGTTTTTTCTTTTGTGTTATTGTAGTTTTCTTCTACAGACATACAAGAGCTATAGCAATGGCGTATGTCCAAAAGCTTAAATCAAGTCATTCACTCCCATTGCACAAATCTTTCAAAGATAATATCTTTGGTTGTTGTTACACTCATGTACACACATTACCGCATTCGTAACCATAAACGTACCCACATAATTTATTCTTAATTTTTTTGGTGATAAATATTGTGCGTAGCCAATTTCAGTGCTCTAAGAAAAACATCACATTCTATTTCACGTACTATAGTTGACTTCTTCGCTCAGTGCATTTATTTGTTGGTTCGTGAACTGAATTTTTATTTTATTTTTAATAAGCTACGTTAGCAAAATTTGGCAAATAAATTGGATGGTAAATGGATGGTTTTCATGGAACGATGTCAGCATAGTATCCATAAAAAAAATTCCGTTTCGTATTAAGATTTGGATGTGTAAGAGTTTAAATCATGTTATACCGTTATTTAGGCGTTCGGTTGTTGGTCTGGATTGAGGCTTGCACCCTGGGGGTGGGGTCAGATCAGGGTTGATGAGGGGGGGGGGGTTGTAAGGAGCGAGATAAGTTATTGACGGAACAGTCAGGCTCACAAACCCCCTTCCCATGGTTCCACGTAGGGGGGGGGGGGGGGAACGCCGCATTACAGCACCTCGACCGCTCATTCATCAAAGAAACCCCCCTTCCCATTGGCTGTCGCACGCTCGAGGGCTCATGTTTGCCGGACGCCCCACTGACTCCTAGCCCGGGGGCGGCGGCTGGGGGCGGTCACCCCGCCCCCGACACGGCCCCCAACTCGCAGCGGCGGCTGAGGGCGGCGTCCAGTCATTTCAGCCTGCTGCCTCCACAATTTTATGCGCGGACACATGGAAGGACATGGAGATATTTAACAATTGACTAAGGCTTTATTCTGGCCGCTGGCACGGCGGTACGAACAGAACGGATAAGCTATTTCCGGTAAAGGCCCTCTGAATGATATTTATACTATTTCAGGAAACATGGATCAACAAAGACCAAAATCCCTTCCATGGCTCACCTCAATAGGGGTGTGTTCGGGTGGTATAACAAGCAAAGTAGTGCTCCCTAGTACACCCTAACGGGTTCAGTCCTAGGTGGTGGTGGTGGTAAGGCCAAGCCGGGTTTTGCCCGGAAATAACCTGACTCCACAATCACGTGACGTCAACTCTGAACATAATTATAATGCTACATCCAGCATTTCAACACCGGTCTATAGTAAAAATATCCCTGAATATCCCCTGACTTTGTTCTACGGATGTTGCAGTCTAATATAAGCAGTGATTGCATATTTTCTTGTGTAGCAAATGTTTTGTCATTAAATAAACACTGTTTTTATATGTTATTTGTCAAAATTCAGGCAAAACTCGTTATTAAAAATTTTTCCCTGGCTAATTGCGCCGTGGTCTTTTACTACATGTTCATTTCTTGGGTCCCCCCGGCAGGGTAACACATTCAAAATATATTCTTTGAACTCAGTTTTAAACATTTGTTCGTAGAGATGTGTTAATTAGCGAGTAACCACGAACTCAAAAGGGCGGTTAGAAGTCGGAACTGTGGCGCGCTCAGAGCAAGTAGCTAAGCCCTCTCAAGCCAATAAACCAAGTCCTGCCGCAGTTTGGGATCAAGTCTGCGAGTCTCTCCACACAACACAACCCACACCTCAGTCAGACTACTTGATGTACCTCTGCTAAAAACCATGTTGCAAGGGAAATTTTGTATGTAACCCATCAAACCGTTCAAACATACTTCATAATCCGTTGCTACGATCCAAACCCCAAAATAAAAGTGTTTTTTTTTTATAAAACAAAATTTCTGTAAGGCGGTTTAAATAATCATATATTACAGTCCAATTTAACAGCTTAATTATGGTAAACATATTTACCATAAACAATTTAGGAACCTGATATCGTAAAATTTGTAGGGTATATTTATGTTAGCTGAAATTCAAGTGTAAAACTTTTCTTTCTTGAAACGTCGTGTGAAACTATTTAGGTTCAGTGAGTCGAACACCTAATATAACAAATAAAATCACTTAATAGAATACAAATTAAATTATTTCTACCTATATGTAATAAAATCAATAAAATGAAGTAAAATTACATGAAAAAGCATAAATAAACCATTTATAACGAAATAAATGTATTATATAGAAACGATTTACAAGGATTAAATGCATGAATTGTAACGAAATAAATCAAAGGAAAAGACTGAAACGTGTGGAAATGTTATCTACTTGAACATATTAATGTGAAATAACCGATATAATCTTAAACAATACAAATGGAAATGAAATAAATCCACATATACCGAAATCAGTCGGAAACCTAATATAACAAATAAAACCACTTAATGCAATACAAATTGAATTATTTGTAGGTACTGGAAAAATTCGCGGGTTCAATGACCTCCAGGATGAACTCAATAGTTCTACGTACGCTTGGTCAAATGCCACCCACTCATTGGCTGCTGTCTTGTGAGACGTCCCAAAGTAGCAGCCTGTGATTCGTATAAAGCTTTGGTTGGGTGTTTCTCATTGGCCCGGAGTCCTCCAGGTGAGTTGTGAGCCAATAGCAGAGGCAGCACTAAGGTATAACTATTTGTATTATAGCCTATCACGAAATGAATTCGCGAATTTTTCCGGTCTCTAATTATTTGTATTATTGTTAGAGACCGGAAAAATTCGCGGATTCATTTCACGATATACTAGAATCCAAACAACTGTACATTTATATTGCTTCTGTGATTGGCTTACAGTTTATCTGAAGGACTTTTAGCCAATGGGAAACCTTCAACCAAAAAAGCATCGAAACGCAAGCGTCCCAGTTGACAAGTGTCACGAGACAATAGTCAATGAGCAAGTGGCATTTGCCTGAGTATGAAGAGGGTTGTGGAGTCTATCCTAGATGTCATCGAAAGCGCGAATTTTTCCAGTCTCTAATATTATATTTATTTAAAATTTGTAGGGTATATTTATGTTAGCTTAAATTCAAGTGTAAAACTTTCCTTTGTTGAAACGTCGTGTAAAACTATCTAGGTTCAGTTTTCGAGAGCATGTTCCAGACTTGGGAGAGTGTTGAGAGTGTTGAGTGTGTTGAGTGTGTTGAGTGTGTTGTCTCGGCGAGGGAGTGTCGACTGACCTTGTCAAAGGCGAGAGGCCTGAGGCCGCGCTCCCTGTCGGAGTCCATGGCGGCCGTGGTGGCGCAGGGGGGCTGGCGAGGGGGCGAACCAGCCCTAGCCGAGCTCCATGGGGCTCTGGCCCCGCCCCATCACCGCAGTCAGCCGCACGAGGTCGCTGCAACACACGCCTGCAGTCACGACACGGCGCGAGGCTACCAGCCACCGTGCGAGGCTACACGAGGGGGCTGGCGAGGGGGCGAACCAGCCCTAGCCGAGCTCCATGGGGCTCTGGCCCCGCCCCATCACCGCAGTCAGCCGCACGAGGTCGCTGCAACACACGCCTGCAGTCACGACACGGCGCGAGGCTACCAGCCACCGTGCGAGGCTACACGAGGGGGCTGGCGAGGGGGCGAACCAGCCCTAGCCGAGCTCCATGGGGCTCTGGCCCCGCCCCATCACCGCAGTCAGCCGCACGAGGTCGCTGCAACACACGCCTGCAGTCACGACACGGCGCGAGGCTACCAGCCACCGTGCGAGGCTACACGAGGGGGCTGGCGAGGGGGCGAACCAGCCCTAGCCGAGCTCCATGGGGCTCTGGCCCCGCCCCATCACCGCAGTCAGCCGCACGAGGTCGCTGCAACACACGCCTGCAGTCACGACACGGCGCGAGGCTACCAGCCACCGTGCGAGGCTACACGAGGGGGCTGGCGAGGGGGCGAACCAGCCCTAGCCGAGCTCCATGGGGCTCTGGCCCCGCCCCATCACCGCAGTCAGCCGCACGAGGTCGCTGCAACACACGCCTGCAGTCACGACACGGCGCGAGGCTACCAGCCACCGTGCGAGGCTACACGAGGGGGCTGGCGAGGGGGCGAACCAGCCCTAGCCGAGCTCCATGGGGCTCTGGCCCCGCCCCATCACCGCAGTCAGCCGCACGAGGTCGCTGCAACACACGCCTGCAGTCACGACGTGGCGGGAGGCTACCAGCCACCGTGCGAGGCTACACGGGGGGGGGGGGGGGGGCTGGCGAGGGGGCGAACCAGCCCTAGCCGAGCTCCATGGGGCTCTGGCCCCGCCCCATCACCGCAGTCAGCCGCACGAGGTCGCTGCAACACACGCCTGCAGTCACGACGTGGCGCGAGGCTACCAGCCACCATGCGAGGCTACACGGGGGGGGGGGGGGGCTGGCGAGGGGGCGAACCAGCCCTAGCCGAGCTCCATGGGGCTCTGGCCCCGCCCCATCACCGCAGTCAGCCGCACGAGGTCGCTGCAACACACGCCTGCAGTCACGACACGGCGCGAGGCTACCAGCCACCGTGCGAGGCTACACGAGGGGGCTGGCGAGGGGGCGAACCAGCCCTAGCCGAGCTCCATGGGGCTCTGGCCCCGCCCCATCACCGCAGTCAGCCGCACGAGGTCGCTGCAACACACGCCTGCAGTCACGACACGGCGCGAGGCTACCAGCCACCGTGCGAGGCTACCCTCGTTATAATGCTCCAGCCGCATCGGCTCTTCCACGAGCCACATGAGGAAACAACAAACTGTTTGAAGGGGAAAAAAAAGAACATGTTACAATTCTGAAAATAATCAGGAAAAAAACCTGAAAATTCTAGAACATATTTCTTATCCTCTCCATGGAATGAGGAGAAAGGTTCTTCTTGTTCACTTTATATATATATGGCCTATATATATGTGCGTACATCACATCTGTGACAACTGAGTATATAACAATAATAAACGAATGTTTACTTCTCTATAATAAACATAATACATAAACATGTGGAAAAAATAAGAATTAATCATGTCCTTAAAAAAACATTTTTTATGAAGGTTAATTTAAGTGATATAATTAGTGCAGACATTAAATAAACCACACACTGTTCTGAAACATTGGGAATTATTAAGACCTATGGGGGATAACGTTTTTTTTGTTTTGCAGTATAACACTGTTCGATGTTTTCGGTGTTAAAAACACTTATCTTAGAACAGGTCACAAATTAAAGGATTATTTTGTCTCAAAGCTTTCCAAAAGTTATAATGTTATTAAAAACTATTTGACGACTGAATGCTTGGTAACAGAAATTTAAACACTAAAAGGAACACTTAATATTGTTTGGTAATAAAAAAAAATCTTCTATAGAAATTAGTAGAAGACGCAAAATTTCTGGTATGCCACACCATAAAATATGTAGCTACCAGAATAATGCGAATTAATTTTCTCTGGTATGTTTGCCTGATAATAGTGTTACGTTGTGGCAGTGTAGATAAATAAGATTAAGTTCATCAATACTACCATAAACATTACACACTGCTGTAACAGTGGATCTTTTAGTTTAACGAGGACATGAGAAATGAACAGAAACAAGGTGTGATTCCGTCTGAATATAATTACTCTATATTTATTTAAATGATGAAACTTATAACAGTTGAATGAGAGACAAATATATAAGAGTTATTAAAATGGGAAGAGCTAGCCTAAGCTCGGCTCTGAGAAGTAGTAACAACTCGTCCAGAGCTGTTGTGTGCAAATTTAGTAATGCAGGTAAATAATGTTACAGGCCCCGGATGTGACTGCAAGCGGGAGAAATATCATCCGGGCTGCTAATGTCGTCTTAGACTTGTAAACGATCAGATTGGCCCCTGAGAAAAGGTGCCACGGGCCACTGCCGCAAAGTTTAACTAAGTAGAGTACACCAGCCTAACAAAGTGTAAACCACCCAATTGTAAGCAAATTATATGGAAAATAAAATTTCCAAAAACAACTTACAATTATAATAAAAATTAAAAAAAACGTGCCGAAATACCTAATTTCCGGCACAATAGCTTATGCATTACTTTTCACAATCGATTGTAGCTATGTTAGTAATATGTTATGGAAGCTAACATATAGCCGGTGGGCCATTACTTTTTTTAAAAAAAAAAATAGGTCCTCAGTCTCGGCATTTACTGGGTCTCATAGAGGCTAGAAGATATTACAGGTCCGGGAGATGTTGTTTTCTCCCGTGTTTCAGGACTGGGTTCTGTGATTCTGCTTGTTCTCTACTCTGCGGAAGACCAGGGCACGCCTTTGCGAGATCATCTTCGCGAAGTGGGTTTAGTTCAGCCAGGCCGCTGCCCAACGGCACAAACCAACCCGATGATGCGAATAATTAAAAAAAATATATTACTAAGGTCTCATAAACAGATGTGGTTATATCATGTGACACTGTCACCACAATGTAGGGGAATAGTGTCCACAGTCAGTAGAATACTAAAGATTTTGCATTGTAATTTCGTACCAAAAACCAAATAAACTCACATGCTCAAGAATGTAAGAGCTTATCATAAATTTAATTTAATAGCTAATAAAAAAAGTAATGAGTCTCAGAAACTAGTCAAAACAATTTCTTTCCGTAACTTTTAGCGTCTTCTTGATCTCTAGAAGAGCAGGAAAATGAAGCTAAGATGGTTTCTTGGCAAAGACTTTTAACATCAAAAAAGCTTTTTTTTTCTTTTTCATTTTTGTATTTTCGCACACTTCTCTCGTGAATGTTAAACTTTGAGGTCATAAATACACTAAGTATATTGAAGAAACAACCACTTCTCCCTACAAAAAGCTATTGCGGCATGTTCCATGGTCTAAGATAAAACTTTAAACTCCATTCTTTATTCTAAACATGAACTTTATCTGGAGCCAATTTGCTAGCGTTGCAATTTCTGTGTTTCACCATGTACTACGTAATGAAATATGATCGTCTTGTAGTAAGTAACTTGTTACTTGTAACACGTTCTATCTCTCTCTTTTGTGTAACAAAACTCCAAAAATCTGTTTCAAATAATTTTTTAAATTGTCTGGTAAACATTTCTCAACGTTTTCATAAGGAATTACATTTTATAGGTTCAAAATACGTTTGTAGCTTATAACGAAACTTAGTATGACTGCTCAAATATAATAAATAATTTCTTATTCCAGCAAACATTTAAGTAGCGGACGGGATTGAAATCATAATTGGTAGCGCTGAAATGTAAGTATATGTTATTGCTGACTGCCGTTGAAATTAGTACTTCTCGATGCCAAACGGCGTGTAGTCCGCTAAGAGGTAGTAATTTCTAATGCATTATATTTTACTGCCATGATAAGATTATTACTTCAATTTCTGACATTGCAAATATACGATTATAGTTTATTCGTTTTTCTTTTGGCAACGGGCCCTAATGTTATCTAATCAAATCATATTGTTACTGCAATCATAATTTTTAGTTGCTAACATTATTTAACGTAAAAGCTGCACTAGGGCTGTGTTCCGTCACTTGCACCAAGGCACGAACAGTGCACACTTGCGCAGATCATTCCGTTACTCCGTGCGTGCGGGCGCGTTTTTGTCCAGAAATGAAAACGTTTATTCTAAAAAATTGGTTGTCTGTACAGGCGGTTTACAGACGATAATTTAACGTGACAACGTCGTAACAAAACATTGATGAAATGATTGGATATTTTATGAATAAAATTGAATCATTTTTATTGAATTATCACTATTTTGTATGGATACAAATAAGGAGTGAAATGAAATCTGCAATTTAATTGATAAATTTACTTTTATATGCACTCATTAATTCAAATACGTTTATTACTTTAACGAAGAGATTATTTTAATTATAACTTTTGTATATGTGTGCTATTTAACTTCTTCCAGTCTGTGTTATTCTGTTAAGGATAGGAAGATGATAGGAAAAGTAGGAAACGAATGGGAGTGTTTCAAGTTTAATGTGCCTCGAAAAAGTCAAATCGATGGTTGTTCCAATCGAGTGGAAGAGAGATAGATGCGGCGCAAGCGTACAATGAGCGTAAAGGGACAATGTGCGTAACGGAACAATTTTTCGTGCGTGCAGCCGGCGTTCATCGATTTATTAGACCTTGTCACGTCAAAAATAATTTAGTTGAATGTTAAACATCATCTCAGGAGTCACCTGTAAGTTGACTTGCTCCTCCGTGTTAACACGTCACACACTTAAACTCTTATCAAGTATATATCTCGCTATCTATTAAGGCGTTAACCTTAACCCCACGCTGTTTCCGCACGTCAAAACACGGCTTCGCTCGTGCCTCGAAATGAAGATTGGGAGTCCTTGGGTTGGATTCCCCGCGCGTGCGCAATATCCACATCAACTTTTAAAACCTCCAAGCCAGGTTTCAGTAACCTGAATATTTTTTTTATCGTGTAAGCAAATTCTTACTAAGCCAGGTTAAGAGGTTCACCGATAGACGAAAGAAAAAGTGTGTGCAGAGATTAAGCGGTTAATGTTTTTTTTTCACGAGAAAAAAAAATCTTTTGATTTCCGCCAACGCCTTAAAATGTTTTCATTTATCCCCACATGACGTACTTAAGATAAAAGGTTAAATAAACATTGATTATGGGAAGAAAAAAATGTCTAAAATAGGTAATTCAGGAATTGCGATGCAGGAGCGTGATATGCTTTCCAGAAACTGTAACCGTGCCTAGGTTTAAACAGACAGTTTTGTGAAGCACCGCGGTGTGCCGTGAAGGGGCGGGGAGTCGTGTGGTGGGCTCGAGTCTGCAGGCAGGTCACGTGAGGAGTCAGCCCAGGAGGAGTCAGGCCAGAGCGCGGGTAGCCACGCCGCGGACAATGAGAGGTGCTGCTCGCGAGAGGCCCGCACAGAAAGTCACCCCCCCCCCACCCCCCCGTCGCGGCACTCATGAATAGTGTTGGGACAAGGAGGGGATATATCATTCCCACTAACAAAAGGGAAGAATTTGAAAGCAAACAGTGGGCAAAGAGGTTCAACCCTCCCTCTCACCCCCTTTTTTCCCAAATCCGAAATTAAATTCTACGCTCTTGAGCATACAGAACAAACAAGAAAAACGTGACTTTTTAACATTATTTATATCTATATATTAATGGTATCTTGATTCCCATCTTCGTTTATTACCACGAGTTCAGTTTTTTTCATACATTCCTGAAAGTTTTAGCGATTTTTAACTCTTCTAAAACCACAGTTTATAAAAATAAAATTCCGAAACAAAACTACTCATCCGCCCTCAGACTATATACTTTAATACTTTTCGTAAAAACAAACACCAGTTGGATCTGTTGAGCAGCTTCCAAATAGCGTGGTTATTGCTGAAGCTCTGCACACCCTATGTTCCCCAGGCGGGCTAGGCGTTACTAGTTTCAGCTGGGAATGTCAGCAATGATAGTCAACCTTCCGCACACTTCCTTCGGATCTGTACCTGACACACCACAGATCGGAAAGTCATTTCAACAAGCGAAGTTGTATTAACTGTAGATTCTGCTAAGAAGTTGTCGGTGGGTTCAACGGTTTATCTTACGCCGGAGAAGTAGATCATCTGTGTTCCAAACTATGGTCGGCAAATATGCGCCCTTTTAGGGTAGATTGGGAGTCGGCTTGAAGATGAATTTTTTTAACATTCCAGAACAAGTAATATTGAGACAAAGATGTCAAGGGATTACTCCCTCTTGTTTTATCGGGAAGGTGTTAGAGCTTCAACCATGACCAGAGGCAGGGCAACCCAGCATAGTCATCACCTCACTCAGCCAACCAGACAGTCGGCTGTGTGCTTAGCCCTTTTAGACCTTGTCAGCACTGCCGGCGCTAGGAGAAGTAGATCAGATTATTCCCGACCTTACGGCCGGCATTCTCAAGATCCCCTTCCACACATATGCGCCCCTATAGTGCGTTCTGTTAGTCTTTTGATAGTTCATATTCGGATACCAGCATGAAATTTTGACAGGACTATCTTGGGCATAGTCTTATTTAAAAACAATCGAGACACAACTCGCGTATCCCCCCAGAGGGGAAAGAGGGGTGAAAATGTCAATGAAAAAAGAGTTTTTTTTATTATTGATCAAAAATAGTACTTTTTATCAAAAAATATTTCAAGTAAAAAATATGCATCATAAAATTTTCATTAACAAAGGTCTCTAAGAGTTTTTTCATTTAACGAGTCGTTAGGCAACAAAATTGAACTTTAAAATGCTAAGAACATTAAAATACTACAAAAAGTACGATACTGTAAATACTGTAGCTCATAAATAAAAGGTATGGCATTTGAAAGTGAGGAAAAATGTTTTTAGATCTTTGTTACTAGTTATAACATTAAAAATAAATTAAAATGTATTATTTATTTCCAATAATAACTGTGAATCAACATTAATATGTTCAGAATATGGAGATTAATGATGAACTGAAATATATGTAGCAATTCATTGAAAGCAAATTTACACTAATTAGTTTTCATAAATTTTAAGAGTCAATAAAATATATTTTAATTTCATTCCCTACCTACTTCACTTGTGAAATAGGTACTTACTTGGGGATGAATAAGTTATAAAACTTATGTCATTCATATATGAGGTATTGACACATTGTTCACAGATCAACTGATCCTACTTGCAATTAATTACTCATTTAGCAAATATTTTGTTCACATTTATGTTTGATCAGAGCATGGAGTCAGAGTTATATTTTAAATCGCGGATCTTCCACTTCATAAAAGCTGGTTTAAGTTGCACATTGTCCGTCGCAGGCACATAATGAAGTACAGGGAAGACAGTTTTTCTCACAATTGAAGTTCCTTGAGCACATAGTTTTGCAGTGGCAACAATCAACTGAGAATCTTCTTTTGAAACTTCTGGAATAGTGGTCCAAATTGGTTCATATCCCGAAGAGGATTTCCTTTTCCATCCAAAAAAATGTAATTTCGGGAACTTTCAATTGACGTTAAAGGCATTGATTCCAAATCACCGCCTGCAGCATCGCACGCTTCACATGTAGCCGTAAAGCGTCTTCTGTCGGTGGGATATTCTCGATCGATCGGGTTTTTTTTTTGTGAACAAAATCCTGCGGCATTCATTTACACTTTTTGCGGTGATAGTCGTGTCGTACAGAAGAATTGTGAACCATGCGATCATGTTGAAATCTTGTTCATGAATTTCTATAGAGATTGACAAGCGATTGAAGACTGGTGTAATATTTGGCACTCTTTTCTAAATATTCCAGGCCCTCTGTTTTCCAATCCCATAAAAATCCGAGACCATGTCGCACCCTGAGAGTGCGTGAAAGAATGGTAAAGCTGCTCTGATATCATTTGGAATATTTTCTAAGAACACACTTAATGAGAAATATGTTTTGTTCTTACCAAAGGTTTTGCAAACCCATTGATTTTAACTCCGACAAGGCAGCTGCTGCAATAACTACCACATCCGAATCCACTGTACCACTGTAACAAGAGCAACATTCTTATGGCCAGCCTCAACAATTTTTTCACATGTAATAGAAGTCTACTGTCAGCCTCCTCATGATTGCATGGTGCAACACCTTCACTGTTGAATGTTACGTTGCCAGAGCTCGTAACTTGATATTCGTCACTGCATACTAGAAGTTTTTTTTTACCTATTTCACATGTTGTTATCGCTGTAGCAAGAAGATGAATCAGTTGTTTTTTGTTATCATTAAGAAGAAATTTGTTGAATGTCTTCGGAAAAGGTGTACTGGGCTTCACAATAACTTTTTGTCCACTACCTCGTTTTGATCTTGTCTCGGATTTAAGGCTGCCTTCTATGTATCGATCAAAGATTATGTCAAGTCTTTCTACATGCTGGAGGCGATCACAGCTGGAAGGAAAACCTTATGCGTGAAGTCGACGAAAGTCTTTGATGAAGAAGGATGGAGCCAATGCACAAAGGCGGCACCATCTACAATACTAGCAGTACAATGTGCCAAGCATACAAAATTAGTTCTTTTAGTCTAGTCCTGTTGATATGATAGCCTTCTATTCCAAGCTATGCCATCTCTTCTTCCATAAGTTTTGTGATGGTGGCCAACTTTATCACTGGTGATGCGTTACTGTTTAATTGTAATTCTTCAATGTTTTGGACAATATGAGCTAGGGCAGAACCATATACCAAACCACTCTCGTCTTCCTCTCCCGCTTCCTTTCATCCTTCGTTGCGTTCCTTTGCACGAGCACGATTTCTGAAGCTTGCATAACATTTTTTGTGATATTTTGCCTCTAAAGCAATAAAGTCTGGGGATGTAAATTTCTTCAAAACTTTATTGTCTTCAAGTTCAAGTGCCAAAAACCTTACTGTTGGTCCGATGTCCAGTGTTTGTGCTGATACAAGTGTTTCTTTCTCACTTCCATCACAAAACAAACAGCTGCTACGTATATCCACAGAGTTTGCTTCTGACCTCTTCACACGTTTCGAAATAGACTCACTGGAGCCTTGATTGGATTCTTTTTTTTTGCACTTTACTCGATTAAGCTTTTGTTTATCAAACTTGTTTCTGCAAACCTTTTGAAATTTGGCGCCATGTGAAATAAATGTTTCGGCTATACCACTTCCTTCATCAAATTGGGAGAAAAGAACCCACTTCGGTAGAGCGCCGAGAGTCATGAATCCCTCCAGATCTTCAGCTAACGACATTAATCCATTTTCTGATGCATTCACTAGTTTTTGATCACTGACCTGTTGACACATGATGCATCTATCCCATTCAACAGCAGGAGGTATGGTCGTTAAGTCCTCTACCAAACTATGTTTCCGTTTGGATGTCATCATGTTCCAGTTCAGTTTTCAAACAAACCTGTAGACAAACATCAGGGCCGGTGCAAGGTAAATTGGCGCCCTAGGCGAAAAACCTTAATTCCCCCCCCCCCCCACACACACAGGACACCCCAAAAATGTTTTCCTTGCCTCAAAATACATCACGTAAGCCTAAGATTTTGTCAACAATCAAATGTAAGCAGGCTTGTGTTTTTTTTTTTTACTTATTACAAATCATAAACAGGTCACCGTGGACTTTAAATAATTACTTATATAAATATAAACATTCCAAACCGTTACAAAAATCCATTTTCATCTAGTTTCAATAATCGTTAAACATATTATATCAGCTGTTATGAAGTGCTGCGCCGCCTCCAGCTACTTGGCGCCCTAGGCGGTTGCCTAGTTCGCCTATATGGACGCACCGGCCCTGACAAATATAAGTATACTATTTAATGTTCACATCCTCACACATAATCAATAAAAACACAAAGTAGCACAGTAACGTATATTTCACATATTTATCTCCCTTCTGCACAGGAAAACATTATTTTATTATTTCAACAGCAAAAAAAAATAAGTTACCCAGCAGTAAAAATAAAATTATTTTCTATGCCATAACCCCCCCCCCCAACCCCCAGGCTGCTCTGGGGGCAACTATGAGTTGTGTCTCGATGATTTTTACACAAAGGCATGTTAAAGACAACCTGTGCCAAATTTCATGTTGGTATCCAAATATGAACCATCCTTCACAAATAGAAGACTAACAGAATGCACTACTATCAGGGTATAGGGTGGGAGTGACATTCCAGTTCGTTTTGGATGAATTCCAGAGCTTATTATTTAAAACGGAACTGTTAGCGATCGCTCCCTGTTGTTTGATCGGGAAGGTGTTGGAGCTTCGGCAATGACCAGAGGCAGGGGCAATACCATCCCAGCATAGTCACCGCCTCAGCCCCGTACCTCGCTCAGCTGACCAGAAAGTTGGCTGTGTCCTGAGCCCTGAGACTTTATCAGCACTGCTGGCGCCTACCCTCTAAGACATTATCAGCACTGCTGGCGCCTACCCCCTAAGACTTTATCAGCACTGCTGGCGCCTACCCCCTAAGACTTTATCAGCACTGCTGGCGCCTACCCTCTAAGACATTATCAGCACTGCTGGCGCCTACCCCCTAAGACTTTATCAGCACTGCTGGCGCCTATCCCCTAAGACTTTATCAGCACTGCTGGCGCCTACCCCCTAAGACTTTATCAGCACTGCTGGCGCCTACCCCCTAAGACTTTATCAGCACTGCTGGCGCCTACCCTCTAAGACATTATCAGCACTGCTGGCGCCTACCCCCTAAGACTTTATCAGCACTGCTGGCGCCTATCCCCTAATACTTTATCAGCACTGCTGGCGCCTACCACCTAAGACTTTATCATCACTGCTGGCGCCTACCCCGATCTACCAACTATCACACTGGGACCCCTCAACCCGCGGTGGAGCAGTAGATCAGTGAACGCCCTGAGGGCACGCACTGGTCGGGGGTCGCCCTATACCCGGCCGCGGGCTCGCCAATACCGAGTCGTCGAGACGAGTTAACGGGCGCAGCTGGACGTAAAACCCGGCGGACCGTAAACAAGCGCGCGGCGGAGTGGGCGAGGGAGACTATGTCGCGCGCGCATCAATCACGCGACTTGCCGCGGGCCATCAATAACCCTCCCCCCCTTCCCCCCCCCCAACGGCGGACAGCCGCGCGATGGTAGAACACCCTCCCTCCTGGAGGAACTATCGCTCCGCCCACATTCGCTCCGACTGGACGAGAAGTATATTTCCCAAGTCGCTCCATCGGGTCTGCAACATGCTTCAACTGAGGTGGCATCGTCTCCCGTCACGACAATGCCTATACACAGGTTCCGGTTCATTTCCGTTCTTCTAGAAAAAATTTTCTCCAAATATTTAAAGGTACGGTTGAACTGTAAGCAAAAAATTGGTTGTCTGTAAAGTCGGTTTACGGACGAAAGTTTAACGTGACGTCATAACAAAACATATATGAAGTAATTGCATACTTTAATGAATAAAATTGAATAATTATTATTTTAATAATAAAAGTATAAATACTTGAAATTATACTAGTAATCAGATTTTTAAAATGCAAGAATAATTAACCTTTATTGCCGAAATTGTTGTTGTAATAAGCAATGGCAACCACATTAACTTTTCGTTTAAATATAATTATGAACATGTTTTCATATACATAAACTGTAATCAAATATCTAACATAACATATTATTACTGCACTCGCCGACAGATGCTACTTTTTTAATAATAAAAGAATAAATACAGCGTAACAGGACAATGTGCATAACGGGACATAGTGTAACAGAACCGTGTGCGTAACGGGACACTTTTTCGTGCGTGCAGCCGGCGTTAATCGATTTATTAGACGTTGTCGCGTCAAAAAAAGAACCGTTTTTAGCAAATGATAATATGTCATTAATATTCGAAAATGAAGTCAAACCTGCTGTGGTAACTTAAAAAAAAATGTTTTTAACAAGTCCAAACCCTGTGATATAATTGCTCACGAACTTAAACATCGCTCGGAGGACACTTCGCGTTGATTGTTTCAGAAGAGAGAGAGAGTTTATCAACGTGAAAAAAAAAGTTTTGTATTTAGAATCGTTGCATTGTAGTTTGTGGACTGCAACGCAGAACCAATTTCACATGATTTGCTCTCGCACAAACTGTAGCTAACTGGAAAAATCTCAGTATTTGATTTGAAACGCTTGTATTTCTCAGTCTTCCAAATTCCTACCTATCTCAAACTTGGTCATTTCCTTGTATTTTTCCAAAGTGGAAAGTTACTCTTTATACTTCAGACTAATTAACCCCACTAATAATTCTATATTATAAATGCGAAAGTGTGTTTGTCCGTTTTTCCTTCTTTCACGCAGCAACAGAGCAAGGGATTGGCATGAGTTTTTGTATGTAGATAGTTTATGGGCCGGATAGTGACACGGAATACGTATAATTATGAAAATTCATCCCTAAGGGAGTAAAAAAAGGTAAATTAAGTTTTATAATATAAAGTCATATGACGTAGGTCATAGACACACCAACAGTGAGTTTGCTTATTTTCTATATGTCCACCGCACGGTCATATAGACAGGTCTGGCAACAACATACTTTCATTCTCCATGCTCTTAGTGAAGCTCGCGGCGGCCTGCGGACTAACGGCGCTAGTAGTAGATGTTCCCTTCGTTAACATTGTGTTAAATGGGAATTTTCGTACAAAAGTGGGAATATTTATTAAAACACTCCTTCGTTTTAAACGCCGCGCCGGGTGAAGTTAAGTTTTTTTTTAAAATTTATATAGGAGCTTTGTATAGGTTTAATGCATAGCAATAGCTTGTAACTTTGCGCAATTGCTAGTTAAAAGTTGGTGTGTTGAGTATGCGTGCCTCAAACAAACTGGGATCTCCCGTATATAACGCTGATCGAAGCAGAAAAAAAAGTCTCCTTCTAACAACTGATAGTATGACCTTAAAAAATTATTTAATAACAGCTTTTTTATTTAATTAACAAATAATAACCAATAAAACCATAAAGTCATGCTCATTTAAGAAAAACCCGTTTCGTAAAAATTTTCTTTAAAAAATATTGGTTGTCTGTAAAGTCGGTTTACGGACGATAGTTTAACGTGACGTCATAACAAAACATTGATGAAATGATTGCATACTTTTATGATTAGAATTGAATCATTTTTATTGAATTATCACTATTTTTTATGAGTACAAAGGAGTGAAATGAAATGTACATTTTAATTGATAAATTTACTTTAATTTGCACTCATTAATTCAAATATGTTTATTACTTTAACGAAGAGATTATTTTAACTATAACTTTTATACATGTTTGCTATTTAACTTCTTCCAATATGTGTTATTCTGTTGAGGATATGACGATGATAGGAAAAGTAGGAAACGAATGGGAGTGTTTCAAGTTTAATGTGCCTCGAAAAAGTCAAATCGATGGTTGTTCTAATCGAGTGGAAGAGAGATAGATGCGGCGCAAGCGTACAATGAGCGTAACGAGGCAATGTGCGTCACGGAACACTTTTTCGTGCGTGCAGCCGGCGTTCATTGATTTATTAGACGTTGTCACGTCAAAATACGAATTTTTAAAACATACTTTTTTTCGAGGTTGTGAGGTGGGTAGGGTCAAAGCTCCCCGATTTTCCAGAACATGAAAAATTCTATGTACTTTAATTTTGAGATACTCCTGAGGCATTCGGGCAACGTCAGTCCCTTTCAGGGTTGCTTGAGGGGGGGGGGGGGAGGAAGACAAAGCATCCAATTTTTTTTTGGAACAAGTATAATTTGATAAACTCTCGAGGCACTAGGGCGCCACAAGGGTCTTGGCCGTTGAGGGGCAGACCGTTCTCAAAAGCCTGTACCAGGGGAAAATTACACCTTGGAAAAGGGGGGGGGGTAACCCCCTCCCCGACGCCCTAATTGGAGGGGAGGGTTCCACAGAGATTTAAAACAATCAACCCCCGGGAGGAGATCCAATTACACAAGAAACTTCCGTTCTTCATTAATGAGTATGACGCTTGCTAGTTCACTGTCGTTCGAGATGCTGTGATTTCACTCACCGAGAATATGCTGGCTACAAACTTCCGAGCTGATATCTGTGCGACGCAGCGCGCGTAATGAAACGGCAGACGACGTGGCAACATCGCAGCTCAGGGGGGTTGCCCGCGTAAACACATCCTCGGCCGGGTTACATTATCAACAGACGCGGCGGTAAACTGCGCCTGTTTGTTGCTCCGAGGGGAGCCGGACTCTACAGCGCGTCCCACCCACCCTGAGTTCCCTTGGACTCTTGCTATCAAGAGGCAGGCGCGGCGGTAAACTGCGCCTGTTTGTTGCTCCGAGGGGAGCCGGACTCTACAGCGCGTCCCACCCACCCTGAGCTCCCTTGGACTCTTGCTATCAAGAGGCAGGCGCGGCGGTAAACTGCGCCTGTTTGTTGCTCCGAGGGGAGCCGGACTCTACAGCGCGTCCCACCCACCCTGAGTTCCCTTGGACTCTTGCTATCAAGAGGCAGGCGCGGCGGTAAACTGCGCCTGTTTGTTGCTCCGAGGGGAGCCGGACTCTACAGCGCGTCCCACCCACCCTGAGCTCCCTTGGACTCTTGCTATCAAGAGGCAGGCGCGGCGGTAAACTGCGCCTGTTTGTTGCTCCGAGGGGAGCCGGACTCTACAGCGCGTCCCACCCACCCTGAGCTCCCTTGGACTCTTGCTATCAAGAGGCAGGCGCGGCGGTAAACTGCGCCTGTTTGTTGCTCCGAGGGGAGCCGGACTCTACAGCGCGTCCCACTCACCCTGAGCTCCCTTGGACTCTTGCTATCAAGAGGCAGGCGCGGCGGTAAACTGAGCCTGTTTGTTGCTCCGAGGGGAGCCGGACTCTACAGCGCGTCCCACTCACCCTGAGCTCCCTTGGACTCTTGCTATCAAGAGGCAGGCGCGGCGGTAAACTGCGCCTGTTTGTTGCTCCGAGGGGAGCCGGACTCTACAGCGCGTCCCACCCACCCTGAGCTCCCTTGGACTCTTGCTATCAAGAGGCAGGCGCGGCGGTAAACTGCGCCTGTTTGTTGCTCCGAGGGGAGCCGGACTCTACAGCGCGTCCCACCCACCCTGAGTTCCCTTGGACTCTTGCTATCAAGAGGCAGGCGCGGCGGTAAACTGCGCCTGTTTGTTGCTCCGAGGGGAGCCGGACTCTACAGCGCGTCCCACCCACCCTGAGCTCCCTTGGACTCTTGCTATCAAGAGGCAGGCGCGGCGGTAAACTGCGCCTGTTTGTTGCTCCGAGGGGAGCCGGACTCTACAGCGCGTCCCACCCACCCTGAGTTCCCTTGGACTCTTGCTATCAAGAGGCAGGCGCGGCGGTAAACTGCGCCTGTTTGTTGCTCCGAGGGGAGCCGGACTCTACAGCGCGTCCCACCCACCCTGAGCTCCCTTGGACTCTTGCTATCAAGAGGCAGGCGCGGCGGTAAACTGCGCCTGTTTGTTGCTCCGAGGGGAGCCGGACTCTACAGCGCGTCCCACCCACCCTGAGCTCCCTTGGACTCTTGCTATCAAGAGGCAGGCGCGGCGGTAAACTGCGCCTGTTTGTTGCTCCGAGGGGAGCCGGACTCTACAGCGCGTCCCACTCACCCTGAGCTCCCTTGGACTCTTGCTATCAAGAGGCAGGCGCGGCGGTAAACTGCGCCTGTTTGTTGCTCCGAGGGGAGCCGGACTCTACAGCGCGTCCCACTCACCCTGAGCTCCCTTGGACTCTTGCTATCAAGAGGCAGGCGCGGCGGTAAACTGCGCCTGTTTGTTGCTCCGAGGGGAGCCGGACTCTACAGCGCGTCCCACCCACCCTGAGCTCCCTTGGACTCTTGCTATCAAGAGGCAGGCGCGGCGGTAAACTGCGCCTGTTTGTTGCTCCGAGGGGAGCCGGACTCTACAGCGCGTCCCACTCACCCTGAGCTCCCTTGGACTCTTGCTATCAAGAGGCAGGCGCGGCGGTAAACTGCGCCTGTTTGTTGCTCCGAGGGGAGCCGGACTCTACAGCGCGTCCCACTCACCCTGAGCTCCCTTGGACTCTTGCTATCAAGAGGCAGGCGCGGCGGTAAACTGCGCCTGTTTGTTGCTCCGAGGGGAGCCGGACTCTACAGCGCGTCCCACCCACCCTGAGCTCCCTTGGACTCTTGCTATCAAGAGGCAGGCGCGGCGGTAAACTGCGCCTGTTTGTTGCTCCGAGGGGAGCCGGACTCTACAGCGCGTCCCACTCACCCTGAGCTCCCTTGGACTCTTGCTATCAAGAGGCAGGCGCGGCGGTAAACTGCGCCTGTTTGTTGCTCCGAGGGGAGCCGGACTCTACAGCGCGTCCCACCCACCCTGAGCTCCCTTGGACTCTTGCTATCAAGAGTCAGGGGCGGCGGAACCAGGCCAGAACCCCTCACAAGGAATAATTGACAGGCAGTACGCTAGGAATACGGTTAGGTAGGGGCAGCATATTGAACACCTAAAACCCTTATTTTTGTTTCTTGGAATACAAGTGGGGAGTGAGGGAATAGACGGGTGCGGAGCAAGTGAGCGACTAGGAAGGCTGTGCCTCCGGGAATGTGGGCAAGTGTTCATCTCGCGCTCCGACAACACATCTCTCACCCCTCCCTCCTGTCCCGGAGGCGGAGACAATCGGCACTTGCGTCACGTGGAATCGATCCGGCCACTGGCGGGAAGCTGTTGGCGCTGGTAGAGCGGGGAGAGAGCGCATCGAACACAAAATGGAATCGTCCTTAAAGGGCCCCGCCCTGCTAGGGCTGTGCCCGTGAGGACCAGGTGAAGTGCAAGGACCAACCTCCCACGGAGTACCGTACGTGCCTTATGACGCGTGTATACGTAAAATAAGTTTTATCCTTGGAATTTTAAAATTATACTATTTTATTATATGAAAAAAAAAGATTGTATTGTAATCCTAGTCTATCCTTCATATATTTCTACCCTTCTGCAATGAAAATGGAACTGAAGCATATGTCATTTATTTTGGGTTTATGATCGTATAAAAGTTTCATGCTTTTCGCAGCGGAAGATTGACAAGGCATTTCGCCATAATAGTCAGTTAAGATTGGCCGTAAAAGTAATTTAAATTTGCACGCGAAACCTACCAAAAACCTTAAAATGACTGAACATAAGACAACTGCACAATCAGAACTACGTGTTTTTCAGTTATAAATAAACTAACACGTAAATGGAGATACAAAAAGAATTTTGAACATTGAGGACTTTAATCGTTGATCAACTTAGCAGTCACTTCCTCGCTTGGTTTAGTGAAGTTTAATAATTATGTTCCTAAGAATTAATATCATAATTAAGAACGTTAATGTAAATAATGAGTTAGATTTGTGTGTTTGAAAAGCATAAAACTTGTTTACTATTCGTTCTTTAAGGAACTGCAGATATCCTTATTGTTCTAATATATTTCGTTAATGTGCCTCAATGTTCTGCCTTTAGCATTAAAGTATGGTTTATTGTCGCTTTATGTATTTTGTTGTAAATTCACGTTATTTGAATAGAAAGTGTAACCCGACGCATTGCCGCGGGCTTTCTGTATTAGTTGAGTAGCCCCAAGCGCAGTGTTTTGTTAAGGCGCTTTCACTTAAGTAAGGGCTGTCCTAATCATTTTTGTATTTTCTGTTCACAGAGTCTTTCCAGCTGTGTAACAAGTGAAAGCTATGGAAACAAATGTGATTTGTTTATATCTTGAAGTTAATATTTGTTTGTGATGAAGGGTATGTGTATTTTAAGAATAAAAAAGTTCATATCTAACACTTAGCACACCTCTGTCTACCATATCACCCTTTGTTCATCTTGCGTTTGACACGAGAGGTTACAGTATAAGAACAAGAGAACATTGTTGTTTTAAAACCCTATTGTGAATTTTTTAGTGTTTGATTTAGTAGTAAATAAACACGACTCAATCAGCAAAGTTTTTGTGTTCTTTCAGTTTTTAACCTCTTGTTGTTCTTCTCAGAGGGCAAAAGAGTTATTAAAATTGGCTCAGAAACATACCCAACGCATAAAATGAAGTACGGCTAGGTTTATTTTACGATGTATAATCGCAGTTCTTTAGGATAACTTACACTTACAAGCTTGTTTCAACTGATGTTTTCGAGCCCTCCTTCTAATGAGTAGGGACACCTGGTTTTTGGCGAATACATTTCGTGTCAGGTATTTCACAAAATAATGTAACTTTTCTCCTGTGGTTATTGGCTGAGGTCGGTGAGAGGTGTCGTCCCGCTCTTGACGGGGCCAATGAGAATGTGATCACCGTACTGCTGCACCCTCACAATTTGCCAAGACTATTAGAAAACGCTACAGTGTTTTGTGAAATACCTTGACATGAAATGAAATCGCGAAATACATGTGTCCCTACTAATGAGATGACTTTTGCAACCACGCCAAACCCTCGCCATGTGCAGGGAAGGCAAGCTGTGGTACATTCCGGTGCAATTCTTCAACCTGCGAAGCCAAACTCTCCTTGGGAAGTCGCGGTCGTGTTTCAAAACTACGCCCGAGCGCCATCAAAGCTCCGGGAAAACTGCGCCGGATTGCAGGTGAGACACGTCATATATTTCCGCGCTAGAAGCATCGCGGAACTCGACTGAGGAAGAAGAGTAGAGGTAGGCATTTTTCGCGAATAGATCTGAACGCTTATTAGACTGCAAAGAGGTATACCCGCACCAGCGGTTCCTTATTTGTGATTGGAGGCAGTCTGTGAGAGAGTCGTTGCCTTATTTATTTGGGCCACTCACGACGCATTTCCTTCCGCACCTAATAACTGTTATTAGTAGAAACCGGAAAAATTCGCGGATTAATTTCACGATATGCTAAATTCCGAACAACTGTACATTTATATTGATTCTGTGATTGGCTTACAGTTTACCTGAAGGACTTTTAGCCAATGCGAAACCTTCAAACCAAAAAAGTATCTAATCGCAAGCGTCCCAGTTGACAAGTGTCACAAGTCAATAGCCAATGAGCAAGTGGCATTTTCCTGAGTATGTAGAGGGTTGTGGAGTCTATCATAGAGGTCATCGAAAGCGCGAATTTTTCCAGTCTCTAGTTATTAGTGATGTAAAATCGACATGGACCTGAAAGAAACTCACCCAATCACGAACACAAGACGATGCTACAGTGTTTTAACTTTCAGCTAGTCTCGGAATCTTATCGCGAAATATGCTTGCCCCTGAAGAAGAGTCTTGAGAAAGTAGTCCCCAGTTGAATGTTCGTGTGGAGACAGGGCCGGCGGCACGGCCGTGTGAGAACCACAGCCGCGCACGGGAAACACGCGCGCAGAGCGAAAAAATTACCACCGTCTCCGTTTTGTAACCGCTGCGAGAGAGATGGAAAATAAATTTGCTGCGGAATTTCCGCTTGGTTTCGACGGTCGATGGGTGACGACCGAAGGGGGAAACGGAGTAACTAAAAAAAAAATTGGTTGTCTGTAAAGTCGGTTTACGGACGATAGTTTAACGTGACAACGTCATAACAAAACATTGATGAAATGATTGCATACTTTTATGAATAAAATTGAATCATTTTATTGAATTATCACTATTTTGTATGGATACAAAAAATGAGTGAAATTAAATCTACAATTTAATTGATAAATTTACTTTTATTTGCACTCATTAATTCAAATATGTTTATTCAACGAAATGATTATTTTAATTATAACTTTTATACATGTTTACTATTTAACTTCTTCCAATCTGTGTTATTCTGTCAAGGATAGGCCGATGATAGGAAATGTAGGAAACGAATGGGAGTGTTTCAAGTTTAATGTGCCTCTAAAAAGTCAAATCGATGGTTGTTGCAATCGAGTGGAAGAGAGATAGATGCGGCGCAAGCGTACAATGAGCGTAACGGGACAATGTGCGTAACGGGACAATTAGTCATCCTTTTTCGTGCGTGCAGCCGGCGTTCACCGATTTATTAGATGTTGTCACATCAAAAAGAAAGAAAAAAGGAAATGGAGAAAGGGTGGTTGTTTAAGGAAAGAGGAATCATTCAAATCACTCATCTCCAGGGCACGTACATCCTCCGTGTTCGGTGGACCATTGTTCGGTCCAGAGGCGGGCTCACAGGAGTCTCGGCTGTTCATCAGCCCGCGCGGCGCGATCGGACGGAATGGCAACACTGTTCGGTCGGTTCTTCAACCAGAACCACTTTAACTACACCGTTACAGACTACAGTAGAGTTTTACAGACTTTTCAACTAAGAACTTAGCTCAAATAAACGAAGAGGTTTTCGTAATTTCAAATAACTGATTCTTCATAGATACCACAACGTTTTTCATAACTAGAGACCGGAAAAATTCGCGGATTTATTTCGTGATAGGCTGAAATTCAAACATGTGTACAGTTCTGCTGGTTCTGCTATTGGCTCGCAGTTTAAGTGGATCTCTGTGGGCCAGTGAGAGACCATCGACCAAAGAATCATCGAATCACAAACTACCCAGTGGAGACGCCTCACAAGTTAGCACCCAATGAACACGCGTGTTTGCTTGAGAAATTCAGAGGATAATGGAGGCTATCCTAGAGGTCATTGAATCCGCGAATTTTTCAGGTCTCTATTCATAACTGATTCTTAGGGACCGGAAAAATTCGCGGATTCAATTACCTGTGGGATAGCCTCCATTATCCTCTGCATTACTCAAGTAAACACGCGTGTTCATTGGGTACTAAATTGTGAGGCGTCTCCATTGGGTAGCTTGTGATTCGACGCTTCTTTGGTCGATAGTCTCTCATTGGCCCAGAGAGCTCCAGTTAAACTGCGAGCCAATAGCAGAACCAGCAGAATTGTACACCTGTTTGAATTTCAGCCTATCACGAAATGAATCCGCGAATTTTTCCGGTCTCTACTGTTTCTTCATGGATACCACAACGTATATCGACTTCCGAGTAGAAGGATGTTAACTTGACCAGTTTTTTTAAAATCTTTTGTTAATACACCAAGAATATTCTTTTGGATTCATGCCCAAAATAAGTTAATTCAAAACATTATCTGCCCAGTCATGTGTTCACATGAAAAGACGCAATGTGGCAGAAGCCAATAAACAGTGGCACATTCCTGATTGCTAGGGGCAGGGAATTATCGCGAAAAAAATCTGAACTTCAGTAAGGTTTCTTCCGTGTTATTGTTTGCCGTCTGAGAGAGAAACCGATGTCTTATTTGACCGAGCAACTCATAACGCGTTCACTTCCGCAATGAATTAATGTGATTGTTGATCATAACAGTAGACGTGTACCTGGAAGAAAACTCACCCAATCACGAAATACGGACTATGCTACACTGTTTTAAATTTTCAGCTAGTTTAGAAATCTTTTCCGCGAAAAAATGCATGGCCCTACTAATAATAACATAAAAGAAAGTGGAGTCAACCCTGATGCTGAAAAAAACCACGCGTTAATTTCCAGGCCTTTAAACTGAAAAACAATATTAATCTGTTATGAAAGAAAATGTCTAAGTAATTAAAGACGGATGGTGTGTTTCGGTTCCATCTCTCCTCCGTGACGGCGGGTAGCGACTGGGCCGACTCGCTCTCGTGGGCCGGAGGGGCGAGCTACTGGAAGGCGGTAGCGAACTGCAGTCAAAAGCAGCGGTTCCCCTGACGTCACCCCGCTTTGTTCTCGGAGTAGAGACCGGAAAAACTCGCGGATTCATTTCACGATATGCTAGAATCCAAAAAACTTTACATTTATATTGCTTCTGTGATTGGCTTACAGTTAATCTGAAGGACTTTTAGCCAATGGAAATTCTTCAACCAAAAAAAAGTATCGAATCGCAAGCGTCCCAGTTGACAAGTGTCACGAGTCAATAGCCAATGAGCAAGTGGCATTTGCCTGAGTATGTAGAGGGTTGTGGAGTCTATCCTAGAGGTCATCGAAAGCGCGAATTTTTCCAGTCTCTAATGATGGTAAATCTATTGCTTATATTGAAAATTTAAAAAAAAAATACAGTTTTTTTAATTTTTCGTCAATGTGTCTGTTTGTCTATTTGTTCGAGTATCAATCGAATACTACTTACTGGGCGGATTTTGATGAAAGATTTTTATTAAAAAGTTCTTTAACTTTTTAAAAACTAGGTTATATATACATATATATATAAAAAATTCACCCGCAAGGGTGGTAAAAATAGTTTAATATGGTTTTACGATAATAAATTGTATCACAGACGACGTCGGGTTCATCTGTTTGACATAGCCAAGTTAGGCTTGTTCTCTGTGGGTTTATACGATCTTTTTTATTTCTTAATTAATTTTCTTTTTTTTTCCTTTGACGAACAGTGCAAACTGCAATTTCGTATGTCCAAGAAATTGTATTAAATCGGAATTGCCCATTGCATGAGTCATTTGTAGGGGCATGCAGATTTCGCGAAAAGATTTCGAGACTAGCTGAAAGTTAAAACACTGTAGCATCGTCTGTGTTTCGTGATTGGGTGAGTTTCTCCCAGATACATATCGATTGTAACAACACCAATCACTAGAGACCGGAAAAATTTGCGGAATCATTTCTCGATATGCTAGAATCCAAACTATACATTTATATTGCTTCTATGATTGGCTTACAGTTTATCTGAAGGACTTTTAGCCAATGGGAAACATTCAACCAAAAAACTATCGAATCACAAGCGTCCCAGTTGACAAGTGTCACGAGTTAATAGCCAATGAGCAAGTGGCATTTTACCTGAGTATGTAGAGGGTTGTGGAGTCTATCCTAGAGGAAATCGAAAGCGCGATTTTTTCCAGTCTCTACCAATCACAGTAATTCAGTGCGAAAGTAAACGCGTCCTGAGTGGCTCGGTCAAATAAGGCAATGACTTCTCTCGCAGACGGCCGCCAATCACAAGGAAGAAACCACAGGTTCGGGTGTACCTTGTTTCAGTCTATTAAGCATTCAGATCTTTTTGCGAAAAACGCCTGTCCCTAATCATTTGAAGAACAAATACATTTCCATTGGAGTCACAGTAGCGCTAAGACATGAATCGAGTTACAATGTTTCAACCACGGACTAAAATTTCAGTTCACCTGTAAGCCAAAAACTGAAAAATCATCAAAGGTTACAAGAAAGAAGGTAATTTTAGTTTCACATGTATACCATTAGTGTCTCCTGAAAACGAGAAGGGAATACAATTTTAACTCTTTTCTGAGACACATAAAGTGATAACAAAAACTTTACTAAACTACACTGGTTTTACGTCCTTAGAGCATGACTAGGGGCAGGCATTTTTCGCGAAAATATCTGAACACTTGTTAGACTGCAACAAGGTATACCCGCACCTGTGGTTTCTTCCTTGTGATTGGCGGCCGTCTGCGAGAGAAGTCGCTGCCATGCTTGGCCGAGCCACTCAGGACGCGTTTGCTTCCGCAATGAATCACTGTGATTGGTGTTGTTACAATAGATATGTACCTGGGAGTAACTCACCCAATCACGAAACACAGACGGTGGTACAGTGTTTTAACTTTCATCTAATCTCGAAATCTTTTCGCGAAATCTGCATGCCCCTAAGCATGACTTGTGTTACAGTTTACAATCAGGGAGATACGTAGCATGAAAAGTTACAATAATTTGTAAGCATTAATTCGAAGGCCTTTTTGCAAACGTGACTCAGATCGAATACGCTCCAAAACTAACAACTTTATAAAAGATATTCTTCACGTGGAGTCCAAGACACATGTGAAACTTCTTGATTTTTAGGTATAGATAGAAATAAATTATTTTAATGTTCGATCAAACTATCCACATAAAAATAAATGATAATTATAAACTCAATTGCACAAATCAATAACTCTTTTCCTAGCGAATAAATACAATGTAGATTATTTAAATCAATTAAATAAAATATGGTAGCGTTAATTGTCAGTCGTTACGAAAACTGAGTAGACAAACACAAGCAGCGTTACGAGAATTCAGTAGCAACACTGCTACGTCAATCCTACCTCCCCCCTGCCGTATCCCCTTCCGGCCGTTACAACTAGGATATAGCATGCTACGCTACGTACCTAATCCAACCCCCACCCCCTCCCAAACTCATTTACACTCTTCCCTTTCCACAACTAGCGCACGCGTTGGGGTGGCATCGCCGCTAACACACTCTCCTCCACTACCTGTTCCCCCACCACGCACCTAACTGTTTCCCTCATGCGGTCGGAATTTTCGTAACGCTTGAAAATTGTAGGTCCCTCATAAAAGAAGTTTCACTTAAAAAAATACAATTGGTTACTGTTACATGAAAAATAAAACATAGTTATTTCTAGGTTAAGAATATTCAACTATAAATAACGTACAGTTACACAAAAAATAGTAAGCTAACAGCTGAACGCTCCCCCGTGCGGTAGATTAAAACCTTAATCAAGTACAAGGTCAGTACAAAAAAAAAGCCTACATATAGCTAGGGACCGGAAAAATTCGCCGGTTCAATGACCTCCAGGATGATCTCCATAGTTCTACGTACGCTCGGTCAAATGTCACCCACCCATTGGCTGCTGTCTTGTGAGACGTCCCAACGTAGCAGCCTGTGATTCGTATAAAGCTTTGGTTGGGTGTTTCTCATTGGCCCAAAGTCCTCCATGTGAGTTGTGAGCCAATAGCAGAGGCAGCACTGAGGTATAACTATTTATATTTTAGCCTATCGCGAAATGAATTCGCGAATTTTTCCGGTCTCTACATATAGCTTACAATCTAGAATACTGCAGTCAGTACGCAACACGCAAGCAGTTAAGCTGGGTCAAGCGCGTGTGCTTACATTTGACGTAATGCAGACGTCAATCTTTGAAATCAAGACAATTCTGAAGCTGTACACAATAACTCGAGACCAAAAAATTCGCGGGTTCATTTCATGATATGCTAGAATACAAACTACTGTATCTTTATATTGCTTCTGTGATTGACTCACAATTTATCTGAAGGACTTTGAGCCAATGAAAAACCTTCAACCAAAAAAAAAAATTATCGAATCGCAAGCGTCCCAGTTGACAAGTATCACGAGTCAGTTGCCAATGAGCAGGTGGCATTTGCCCGAGTGTGTAGGGGATTGTGGAGTCTATCCTAGAGGTCATCTAAATCGCGAATTTTTCCAGTCTCTAGAAATAACGTCTCTTATCAAATAACCAGCAGTCAGTTACAAAACTTTACAATACAATGACATATCTCCAGGCGAGCACAGGAATGAGTAGATGGACTTCCAGAGAAGAAAGGCCAAGTTAAGTAAACGACTTTAACCGAAAAGAAGAAGATAAACCAGACGGAAGCTCAAACGAAAGTGAACTAAGCCAGACAACAATGCTGACAATGAAAAGGGCGGGTGAGAAGGCTGCCGAGACATCGCGCGCCTAACAAGGCAAGAAGAGCGAGGCCAGTGTGTCCTCGTGTATTACAGCTAACTGCACGTACACTGCGCATCCTGCCCGGCGACCCGAACACAAAGGGGGAGGGCCATGGGGGAAAACAGCCCGCCGTGACATTGTGTAAAATGTGTTCTGGTTAGACACCGGAAAATTTCGCGGATTCATTTCACAATATGCTAGAATCCAAACAACTGTACATTTATATTGCTTCTGTGATTGGTTTACAGTTTATCTGAAAGACGTTTAGCCAATGGGAAATCTTCAACCAAAAAAGTATCGAATCGCAAGCGTCCCAGTTGACAAGTGTCACGAGTCAATAGCCAATGAGCAAGTGGCATTTGCCAGAGTATGTAGAGGGTTGTGGAGTCTATCCTAGAGGTCATCGAAAGCGTGAATTTTTCCAGTCTCTAGTTCTGGTTTTGACTGCCCCTCTCCTTTTTCCAGGATAGGTCATTCGCCCCAATTTTTTTTGGACAATCAGAAAACTGAAGTATACGTTGATTTTGAGGTGCTCCCGAGGTCTTCGGACACCATCGGGCTGGGTCTCGGGTGGAAAGGGAGAAGTGGGGCATATGCCCCCGAAATTCTCGGGACTCTGAAAATTGATTTTGTAGGTTATTTCGATGAGAATTACGAAGCCAGACGTCGGTGTGTCGACGCCCCTCCCGTGGCGACCAGGCGCAAGTCGCAGCGGTCACTATTTGAAAGGATTCGATACGATTTGCTAATGTCTGCACGATAATTTATCACGTTGCTAGCTCAGTATGAGCATTCAATGGTATGAGGTGCTCTCAAGAGCTGCAGACGCTACCTGGAGACTGTAGTAGTGACTACTGACTACCGAGTACTGAGTCCTTAGTCCTTAGTCCTTAGTCCTTAGACGGCTGAGTCTTAAATGAACCAGTCAGAGAGTGTCTGTTGCATTACAGGAACTCTTTGTGATTTGAACGAAAGTACGAGCGTCCTGAAGACTGCCTCGATCCAAAAAAATATATATATATTCTCGCCGATAAGTCATCGTCTCCGGCCACTGTCTTTAATGTTCCACGATACAGAAACAACGTCGCAGTTTGAAAATCTCTCGGCTCAGTTCGGTGCCTGGTGCGTAGGGGCGAAGATGCGTGTGAAGCGGAAGCCAGTGTCGCCCTTATGTAGATACGAGGAGCAGCTTGTGTACCGCGGCTCACCGAGACCGCAGCGCAGTGACGTAAACATCCCGCCTGCTTCCCCCCCCCCTCTTCCTCACAACACCCGTCAACAACAACACGCTCCTCGACTGTTTCGTTAGCGATCCTAGGGAAGAGACGTGAAGCCATACTGCTTTCTGGGCGACTGAAATGCTGCCTCTTGGAAGGGCAGCCCTTCAGGATTTTTCTGACAGTAGTGTTTTTGAAAGGTTGTCTGAATGGTTGCCCCTTGGATGGACAGCCCTTCAGGATTTTTCTGACAGTGGTTAGTTTGTTAAGTGACCTAACCTAACCTAACCTAAATTAACCTAACCTAAACTAACCACTGTCAGAAAAATCCTGAAGGGCTGCCCATCCAAGGGGCAACAGTTCAGACAACGTTTCAAAAACACTACTGTCAGAAAAATCCTGAAGGGCTGCCCTTCTAAGGGGCAACAATTCAGCTCCCCCCTACTTTCAAATGTTAAAAGGCATAACCATTTTTTATCATACGTCATCTAGAACTAAGGTTAAATTTCATTTCCAAAAAAAGTAAATTTAAATACTAAAATCAAATGACTTCACAGGGTTACAGGGCCAATTTTTTTAAAATAAAATAATAAATAATTTATAAAACTTAATAAAAGTATTAAAAACAAAATGGCAACCTCTGATTATAAATATTACTATATTATACCTTGTCCGGGCGGATTCTCACGACGAACCTACTACTAGTTTTCTGTAAACTGCAAAGTTTAGTGTTTTCTCAATTAATAACAAACAATGCAGCGTCGTTGTAACAAAAAAGAATTACTTGACAGTCAAAATAATGCTGGTTTATTTTACCTGTTTATACCGTACCAACTTCAGAGATTTCACACCACAGGGACTGTAAGAAACTCTTGGCTCGGACTTTTTCCTCTGAAGCAATGCTGCGGATGTAGCCAGCGGTGATGCGGTAAGGTTGGCAACTGGTACTAGTTGCCTTTTAAACAAGGCACATACGAACTTTGAGCCTAGTGTGTGCCTTCGTAGTGAAGCTACACTATAACAAAAAGCTCTAGACATCAGGTAACCTCACCACTTGGTTTCATTTTAAAAAAAAAGGTCTAACAGGTTTGTTGTTTATCATGAACAGAGCCGTGATTATTTCATGAATTATTTTACTGCCCACAAACTTCATGGATACGTCTTGTGTGGTCGACAGAGCAGAACGACAAGCTCAAGAAATCAAGGCAACATTTTAAAACTCAGGTATTTAACTCATTGTAGAGACCTGCAAAATTCGCGGATTCATTTCGTGATATGGTACAATTCAAATAATAAATTATACATTAGCGCTGCTTCTGCTATTGGTTCACTGCTGATCTGGAGTAATGAGGGCCAATTAGAGACCCTCACTCAAATAAGTGTCGAATCACAGGCACTCGGTCGAGACGACTCACAAGTCAGCAGCCAATGAACAGGTGGCATTTGCCCGAGTGTGTAGAGTGTAGTAGAGTCTATCCTGGAGGTCATTGAATCCGCGAATTTTGCAGGTCTCTAAAGTCATTGTATTTCCCACTCGCGAATAGTTGAGGTGCATCGCACGCGTGTGATAAGCGAGAACGGACTTATTAACTTATTTCTTGGACAAGTGGGTACGTCCACCGCGTTTGACGTAAAATAAAGCGCGTAATTACCTAGGTATCTGCTGTGTTCAGCATTAAGGACGAGGACGCATTGGCCACGCCAGCGACGGCCGACCTTATCACACTAAAAAGTCTCGCCGGGCGGAAGTTTCGTCGCGCCGGCCAGCCCAGGCGGGACGAGCTGTCATCATCGATCCCAGGAGTTGATAGTCGCGGAGAACTAGCTCACGCGACATTTCGAGTAGTTCCCAGAGTTCCGTGCGGCTCGCGTAGCGCGACTAGGGAGGTGCTCTCGAGAGTTGCAGGCGCTACCCGGAGGACTGTAGTAGTGACTACTGACTACCGAGCACTGAGTCCTCAGTCCTCAGTCCTCAGTCCTTAGTCCCTAGTCCTTAGGACATTGAAAACCTTTCTGTGACTTGTTCAATAACTATTCAATTTATACATGGAGTGTAAAATAAATTTGTGTCGTCCCATAGCAAGCATAAAACCATAGATATAAGTACTGCGGTAACAGTTACTAAACTCAAAATATTGTTTACGTCAAACTTAGTTGTAAATAGGTTTGGCTGCTAACACACCCAGCTATGTTAAAATGCCACTAAAATTTCACATTATTTTAAATTTATTGTAATTTAATTAAATCGTTAACCTCTTATTCGTTTCATACCACCAACTGACACGCACGTCGTATATAACGTAGTACGGATGCGATAAATATTGTCCGAAGTGTGTGTTTATACTCAAAGATTACGGTACTGAGTCCTCAGTCCTTAGTCCTTAGTCCTTGGGACTGTGGGTTTTATAAACTACCCAAGAAACACCAGACGCAACGCAACGCAAGCAGCAATTAACTTTCAAACTTCTTGCGTTTCGACTTGCGTTTCCGCCTTGTGCATTTATTTATTTTGTTTATTTATACACGAACAAAATTCAGCGCGTGGCCGGTTTGCAAATTTTTTTTTCGTGTTTTTTTTACATTTTACAAAACGTAAAATATCAGGTTAAGACTAAATATTAAACCACGCTTTTGAAAACCATTAAAGAAACTTTATAGCTAACACTATACAAAAAAATATATCTATTTACGTTAGTAAAAAATTGGTTGTCTGTAAAGTCGGTTTACGGACGATAGTTTAACGTGACAACGTCATAACAAAACATTAATGAAATGATTGCATACTTTTATGAATAAAATTGAATAGTTTTTATTTTAATAATAAAAGAATAAATTCTTGAAATTATACTAGTAATCAGATTTTTAAAATGCAAGAATAATTAACCTTTATTGCCGAAATTGTTGTTGTAATAATCAATGAAAACCACATTAACTTTTCTCTTCACTTTATACAGTCGACGAAACAGTTCACGTGTAGATGACGTAATTTTTTTTAAAAACTGGCGTTTAGCTATAAAGTTTAAATATAATTATGAACAAGTTTTCATATAAATAAACTGTAATCAAAATCTATCATCAATTATATGAATCACCATAATTTTTTAGTCAATTATAACATAACCTATTATTACTGCACTCGCCGACAGCAAACGGGACACAGCGTAACGGAACAATAAGCGTAACGGGACACAGTGTAACGGAACAATGTGCGCAACGGGACACTTTTTCGTGCGTGCAGCCGGCGTTCGTCGATTTATTAGACGTTGTCTTGTCAAAAAAAAAATTAGTTTTAAAACAAATATCTGCTACATTTCCTGGGCTCAGGAAAGGAGGAAAGTATCGGCCACCCAACCAATGAAACTCTTCTTCAGAGTTGCATAACCTCAGAGTACGCTCGCGGAAGAAAAAAAAAATGATTTGAATTTCCATGTCGAAATTTGAATAGAATTGATAAACGTGTACGTATATGTGTCCGACCTCAGGCTGCGATGTTCTGCGTTTCCGCCAGGGCTGCTCCGGGAGAACAGGAAAATGATTATCGCGTGGGTTATGGAACACCTGGAGTTTGGAAGCTTTCAATGTAAACACTGCGCACCGGAGCCCAAGAGAGCTAGAACCGCGTGGGGAGGGGGCAGAGCGGACGATTGAGGAATAGGAGGAGGAGGAAGGGGGAAAACTCGATTTAGCGAGGGAGACTTCGCAGGAGCAGGGACTGAGATAAGAGGAGAGGCCTCCAGGCAAAAAAGCAAAGAACATAATTGGGGACGATAGAGGCAAGGGCGGTGGTGTAAAATGCATTACGAATGAAAATTTTCATTCCGGTGGAAAATGTATTCCGTCCCTCAACCATCCCCGCCCCTCCCCCCCACAGGTGGTGTCCGAGGGCTGAGAAGGAGCCGGGTACAAATTGAGTAAGGAAAAAAGGAAAGGGGTTTTTGGGTGAACGTGCCCTGGAAAGTCTTAGCGTTGAGAGAACCACTTTGTCGGATGTGGTTCAAGGGAATTTGTGCAAGACTACTACTTACCGAATGGATTCCGTGCGACGAAGGCATATGGCTTTGAGAAGACGTGTATGCTTAAGTCCAAAGATGTTGAGTTGCTTTGGTAACGAGTTTCTCGCAGAATGCAACACGACGAAGCAAAACCCCAACAAAACTTTCATGCAGGTACATACGATGGACGTGAAAGATTAGGGGGAGGCGGAAACTCTTCCGTATAAATAATCGGCGTGTTCTTGGCAGCTGTTCTGACGTTGGAGACCTGTATAGTACTTTATTATACACATGGTGATGGGGAATTCTCTTTATTTATTTTTTTAACTGGCTGTACGGGACAACTAACCGAGTACAAAATTCTTCTGCTCATGGGATACAAATGATTTTCCTCGACACTCGCAGAAGACATCATGGGCGTGATCGCTGTGGCAAGGGTTGGATTTTCCGAGTCAATCACCATCTTGAAGATGCCGTCGCTACAATTGGGACCACATACTGGGGAATGACTACTTACCTTCAGGCGGGACTTATGATTTTTGCAATGCGGAATATTTGATTTAAAACAATTTCATGGACATATACTGTATGTCACAGAGAAATCTCCGGAACGGACAACGAAGATGAACACAAAAACACACGGAAAAGAAGTCAAAATCAGCTTTGTCACACGTAAAATGCCAAGAAGGCACAGAGAATTCCGTGAAAGGAATTTAGTCAGAAACACGTTACAGCACAGACGATCACAATGGACTGACGAAGAGACCGTAGCAACAAAAACAGTAAACACAGACAAACAACAACTTTAGACAACACAATGATAAACAGACGAACCCAATCATAACATGATACTTAATGAGATGATCTGAACAATACAAGGTTACTTCATTGAAGACCTCCGGAGTGAAAAGTGAGAACCAACATACTTGTGAACTCTGGCCTCAATATTGAGAAATATTGAGAACGAAATTATTTATCCAAGTTTTATTTTGTTAGTTGTATTTTTACACATCCTAAGATAAATTCCTAAAATGGTAGTTTTATTATTTTGTGGGTTCTCACAATTTAAACCCGAGGTCTTCAATTATTTGTTAATTGACTGCAAACTTTAAGATAAGACTTTTTTCGTGAATGACCTGAAAGTGATAAGACATTCTGTGTTGCTGTTGTTTTGTTAGAAATTCCACCACCTCAGCGCGCGTGAAAAAACAAGTGTTGCGCAACTGAAGCAGTCACAAAACAAATAAGTGTTCGGAGAGATTGTCGGCCGGGTCTGTCTGCAGCTGCGGAGTAGGACAAGAAATTGTCACGCTACCTCATTGCACTCCCAGCTCGGCATGTCTTGACGGGGTTATGTCAATCGCCATAATTTTCAAGTGAACAACTTGTATTGCTGTAACACAGTGACGTCAAGCTGTTAAAAAAAATTTTCCTCGCGTAACAAACATCCATATATATCCACTGCAAAAAAACTGCTTATATTTTACGATAATTTGTTATATGATATAAAAAAAATACTGTAGTTTACAAATTTGAGATGAACCTGAAGATAAATAATTAGTTTGTCGTTTTGCATGTGTATGGAACAACTATCTGGCAGTGAAAAAAAAAAATCATGTTTTTGACTGTTCTTCAAAGTTCTTTCTCGGACTGTTGAACAACTTTCACTGAGCAGAAGCTGGGCTAGAGACGGACTGGTCCCTGCGTTAATTGGCGTCCGAGCGGCTTCCTGCCGATAACGACTAGCGCTCTTACACTCGAGCGCCGATCTAATTGGCTGGACGACGCGACGGTTGCCGGTGGAGAGGGGGAGCTGAATTGTTGCCCCTTGGAAGGGCAGCCCTTTAGGATTTTTCTGACAGTGGTTAGTTTAGGTTAGGTTAGGTTAGGTTAGGTCACTTTACAAACTAACCACTGTCAGAAAAATCCTGAAGGGCTGCCCAGCCAAGGGGCAACAATTCAGACAACCTTTCAAAAACACTACTGTCAGAAAAATCCTGAAGGGCTGCCCTTCCAAGGGGCAGCATTTCAGTCGCCCCGGTGGAGAAGTGGGCGGGTCGGACCACGGGACGAGCTTGTGAGCCAATGAGACGCGAACGACCGCCTGCTCTGTTGGCAGAGAAGTTCCGAGACACCGTGACGTCACGAGACACAGCCCGCGTGGGAAATAACAGACCCGCGGGCGGGTCACAGACACTCGCGCAGACGCGCGGTAATTCTCAGCGCTCCACCGAAACGCAGACCGTGTTTGGTGAACAAAAATCAACTTGCGGTTTGTGTTACGTTAAGATCCGCGGATCTTGCGAGCCACGGTCAAATTCAGTGACGTCAGAGGCGAACAACCACTGAATGTTTAATGTGTGCGTTAAATAAACTACATATTTTTTTTTGTTTCACTGATGTATAAATGCTTATTTCAGAATTTAATTTTTGTTTCAAGCATTGAAAACCTTTCTGCCATTTGTTCAATAATTATTCAATTTATACATGGAGTGTAAAATAAATTTGTGTCATCCCATAGCAAGCATAAAACCATAGATATAAGTACTGCGGCAACAGTTACTTAACTCAAATATTGTTTACGTTAAACTTCGTTGTAATTAGGTTTGGCTCCTAACACACCCAGCTATGTTAAAAGAAAATCGTGACACTAGAATTTCACATCATTTTAATAGAGGAAAAGGTGTAAAAACAGGCACAGGTGTAAATATGGACACCCCTCAAGAAGAGAATATGGGAGGTGCTGCAGACTGGCGGCCAGTAATGTAAACAGTGGCCATTGTTGCTATATGATAGCAGCAATCAGTTGGAATCTTTCTTTCAAGAAGTGTGGAAACAGTTTCAGTTAATGTGTGAATTGGTGTTTGTTTCGGCCTGCAAACCTTTGGCAGGTATGTGAAATCGTTTTATTTTCATGTACTTTGTGTTAGTTTAAAATAATTTCACAGTGGTATTCGGTAACCAGAGATCCTAAGCTACCTTTAGAAGCACCCGTCTAGTCGAGCATGCTTTTAGGTTATGTGAGGTACAGGCCATCTTTCTCTGGTGATGATGGTGTAAATATGGGCACCCTTCACTGGTGTAAATACGGGCCTCCATTTAAAAGGGGCCCATATTTACACCATGTTTTCTCTTAAATTTTATCTTAAACAATTATAAGGACATTTAAAGTTCTCCTACCTCAAAGCATATGTAAGTTTTATTTTATAATATATTGAGTAATGTGCAGCATTTAACATTATATACCTACATTATCTTATTCACTTAGTAAGAGCTAAAAAAAATAATAATGTGAGGGCATTGTAGCAGTTTTTCCCCATTGAAATATGCTAGTAATTATTTTCTGGTTATTGCAGAATGCCAAGGACTAAGAAGCGTTATGAATGCCAGAACAAGAGGAATCAGTGGGATAAATCTCAGATGGTACATGCTATCACAGCTGTAAAAGCTAAGGAGGTTTCTGTGAAAAGTGCCGCAAGAAGATTCGGAGTACCACGTAGTACTCTGCAGAGATTTCTTAAACTTGATAAAAGCCCCGAGCAAGTGGTTCAAGAATCAAGGCTTGGAAGGAAACCATTTTTTAATGCAGAGCTCGAAAAACAGTTAGTTTCTTACCTCCTTGTGATGGAGGAAAATTTTTTTGGGTGCACTTTGACAGACCTGAGAAGAATGGCATATTTACTTGCCCAGAGAAATGGCTTGACAACCCCTTTCAAAAATGGAGAGGCAGGACGAGCATGGGCTGACCGTTTTCTTGAGAGACACAAGGATCAGCTATCAATTCGCAAACCCTGTGGAACATCCTATGCTCAAGCTTTGGGTTTCAATAAAGAGGATGTAGCTGCTTTCTTTGATCTCTTGGCAGATACTTTTAACAAACACTCATTCCCAGCAGATCGAGTGTATAACATGGATGAGACGGGACTGTCCATTGTCCAGAGCAGAATTCCTAAAGTTATTGGGATGAAAGGGAAGAAACAAATTGCAGCTCTAACATCCGCAGAAAGAGGGGCTACAATTACAATTATCGCAAGCTTGAGCGCTTTGGGTCATTATGTCCCACCAATGATAATTTTCCCTAGAACAAATATGACCCATGCTCTGATGAGAGGCTGTCCCGATGGTGCAGTTGGTAGAGCCCATCCTTCTGGATGGGTTCAAAACAATTTGTTCACAGAATAGTTCACTCACTTCATTGAAAAAAACATGCCCTACTGAACAAAGGCCTGTTTTACTCATCTTGGATGGTCATTATAGCCATGTTCGTAATCCAGATGTAATTGACTTGGCAAGGCAGAACCATGTGACCATCATCTCGCTTCCTCCTCATTCCACCCACAAATTACAGCCCCTAGATAAAACTTTTATGGGGCCTCTGAAGTTGTACTACAGCGAGGCAGTGAGAGTATGGTTGCAACAGAGTGGGCGTCCTCTCACACCCTATGATGTTATGGAGGTTTTTGGCAAAGCCTATTTTCGTGCCCAAACGGCTGAGATAGCAATAAATGGGTTCAGAGTAACTGGAATATACCCTTTGAATCGCTATATCTTCAATGACGCTGACTTTATAGGTGCTGAGTTGGTAGCAGGAAAAACTTGCTCCATAGTGGCAAATAATGTTTCTGAATCATGTGCTCCTCAACTTGCTTTCTGTGCACCATCAACATCATCTGCCTCTCCTTCAAGCTTTCCTGATATACAAGCACATCAGGCTCCTTCTATGCCAGTTGATGAGGCTCTTGAAACACCAAAATGTTCTACAGGAACTTCAAATGCAGTTTCACCATTTAACATATCTCCTGTCCCCAACATTAAGAGGAGAACCACCACTCGGGGGCGCAAAGCAGCAAGGGCCACCCTCATCACTGGATAACCATACAAGATGCAGTTGACCAAATCGCTTGACGAAAGTGCTCACAAGAAGAGGTCGTTGAGTTTTCCCGGGGCAAGAGACCAGCCAGGAGGTAGGGGTAAAAGACAAAAGGCCTTCAGAAAAAGAAAATTTAACCCACGAAAAGCTACATTTCATCATCGGACTCATCAGACTCTAGCGACCCTCCCCTTGTCGACAGTGATGAATTGAATATAAATGATGGGGATACACCAGACTCGAGCGATGCAACTTGCATCTTTTGAGATATGAAGTTCTCTGAAGACACTCGTGGAGAAGTGTGGGTTAAATGTGTTATGTGCCAGATGTGGGCACACTTAGATTGTGCCGGGGCTGAAAGAGACATTTATGTTTGCGATTTCTGTAAATAATTTTTAGTGTAATTTTCTGTGTACCATTTTGAATTATTTATCCATTTTTAAAAAGGTTTTAAAATAATTTTTTTGGAGAGGGCCCATATTTACACCCCATTTTTCCAGAGGCCTTTTTTAAAGCTTTCTGTATATCTTTGTTTTGGAATTGAAATAATATATATTATTAATAGTTTTGCCACCTATAATGTAGTAAATATGTAATAGTAGTTAATGAAAGTCAATAATCTAGAATATTTTTAAAATAAATTAACTTTAAGACAATAAATAAATTTGGTGCCCATATTTACACCTTTTCCTCTACTTATTGTAGTTTCGTTACATCGTTAACATCTTATTCGTTTCATACCACCAACTGAACGCACGTTGTATATAACGTAGTACCGATGCGATAAATATTGTGCCAAATGTGTGTTCATACTCAAAGATTACGGTACATACCGTCACAACGTCAGCAATAGTACGAGTTTAATGTAAAATGTGTTCGTAATGATGCAGCTGCTTCCTGCAGTAATATCCTCCACATTTGTTGCTTACCGTGACTTGCATCGCAGAAGGTGTGATCGTCATCATGACTACCCCGCAGGTATGTCTGGCGCAGGCGTATCAGAGTTGTATGGAAGTACCTAGAATAATTAGGACTAACTATGTAAATGTCTTGTTATTTACTTAAATAAAACTCGCGTGTTTGCTGTTGCCGCCGGCCTCGGTCGTCAAGTGGCGGGCAAAGCCTCGTAGGACAGTTCAAATAAGTTTGACGATCGTCTTCAGAGCTTGGGTCTCAACGTATAACCGCTAACCGCTGGTGGTTTACTTCGCACAAATCTGACTTTTTATTATATTAAATCATGTTTCCATTCGTTTCGTTACTGGGTGAAAGAAGTTCATTCCGCACTGAGCCAATTAGAAAAAAAAATGTTGCGTTATATAAATTCGATGAATGTTACGAAGAAAAAATACTGTAACAGGAAGAATAATTTATTTTAATTATAACAGTGGAAAACTTTACAGTGTTTGAAAGAACTACATTTGAGAGAAATAATCCCATAGTGGTCAGAGATCTTGGTGGATCCTGTGATGCAGGAGCACTTGAGGGGCAGCGTAACTGTCCTTCAGTCTGATTGGCCTCTCCATGGCCTGGAGGATCTCACACTGACCAGGTTTGCCAACTGGCAAGTTTGTCCCCGGACGCTATGATCGCTCCCACTGTTACCTGCGGCTCGCTCACACCGCTACCCGCGGCTCTCTCACGCAGCTACCCGCGGTTCTCTCGCACAGCTACCCGTGGCTCTCTCACGCAGCTACCCGCGTCTTTCTCACACAACTACCCGCGGCTCTCTCACACAGCTACCCGCGGCTCTCTCACACAGCTACCCGTGGCTCACTCACACAGCTACCCGCGGCTCGCTCACACAGTTACCCGAGGCTCTCTCACGCAGCTACCCGCGGTTCTCTCGCACAGCTACCCGTGGCTCTCTCACGCAGCTACCCGCGTCTTTCTCACACAACTACCCGCGGCTCTCTCACACAGCTACCCGCGGCTCTCTCACACAGCTACCCGCGGCTCTCTCACACAGCTACCCGTGGCTCTCTCACGCAGCTACCCGCGTCTTTCTCACACAACTACCCGCGGCTCTCTCACACAGCTACCCGCGGCTCTCTCACACAGCTACCCGTGGCTCACTCACACAGATACCCGCGGCTCGCTCACACAGCTACCCGAGGAGTAGTATATAATAGCCGGAACTAGATCTGGCGCCGGCGCGTGGTGCCGGTGCCGGTGTCCGCCATCTTGGATTGTGACGTCACGGCGGCCATCTTGGATGGATGTGACCTTTACCTTTGACCTTGACCTTGAATTTGATCCTCAAAATCCGCCAAAATTGGGCAAAATTTGCCCAAAATTCCTCAAAAATCGCCAAAATTTCCATTTCTGTGGAAAAAAGTTCCGCCAAAAAATTTCAAAAAATTCCACAAATTAAAAATTTCTCTTTTCGAGGGAAAAATTTCCCGTTTCGAGGGAAAAATTCCCGTTTTTAGTCCTTAAAAATCCCAGCGGCTGAAAATTCCTAAAACTGGCTTAAGCATCCTTAACTCAAGCCTCAGTTAAGCCATTTCTAGGAATAAGGATACCATGACCGCCATCTTGGATTATGTCGCCACCGTTGCAATTTCCGTTACGCCCGCCATCTTTAAAATCTTCATTTACTATCCGATTTTAATGAATTTTTTTTTTTAAAATTTATAAAAAAATTCAATTAATAAAATTTTAATAAAAAATATTTAAAAAACATACGTTAACGACACGGAGCTCGGAGTCCTCGGTTCGAACCCGGCGAGGGCGAAAAAAAAATAAAAATGACGACAGATCCTTCCACCACGGAAGTCACCTACAGACTAACCTACCACCACCAATAACAAGGTCAACTAGTATGATGTCATGTCCGCCATCTTCTCTTCGTCTGCTGGTAGCCATCATCATCTTGTTATCGTCGGGGAGAGTGCGCTGACGCCATGTTAGTTTAATTCTTATCCGCTAGAGTGCAGTAATCATTTATTATTGCTGTGTCACCCGCCATCTTGTCATTTGGCCGCCATCTTGAAAATCCATAATTATTTAGCTAGAAATTCGGGAAAAATTCCAAAATTCATTAAATAAATCACTCATTAATTTACAGATTGATTCGATCAGTTTCAGTCCTTGGTTCGATACCCGATCGATGCAATAATGTTTAATTTGATGTAAAAAAATAATAATTTCATTATTCCATGTTCAACATTCTTAAAGAGACATTAAAACCTTTACTGTCATCATCATCCTATAAGCCACCAACACCAACATATTGGTAATTCATAATTTTAATGCTAGAGATTCGGGAAAAAGTTCAGATATCATTAAATAAATTTCCAATCAATGTACTGATTAATTAGATCAACTTAGGTCCTTGGTACGATTCTGGACGATGAAAAAAATATCAATTTAACATAATAGTAACAGGTTCGAGGAATTAAACACCACAAGTTCTTTCACAAACATAATATTTATTACATAATTTCTATTCTACTACAGGATCACTTACGAAAGCCAGCAAATTTACAATCATTTAGTTCCGCAGCGGTGTGAAATGACTAATTCTTAGCTCCAATCGGTTTATACTAGACAGAGTCCAGCCAGAACCTTTACAGACATAGTCCACCTCTTCTTGACAGAGTTTCTGGATACCGTTTTTAACAGTTTGCTTCACATCGTTAGAACTGTAAATTACTGCAGCCGATGTCTTGAATGCACACTTCTTCACTTTGTCATCGAACGGATATGGCTTTCCATATATACAGTCCAACCACAAGTTATATTTCAAAGGTCCGTTTGTTGCTACATCATCAGTAAGCTGATTGATTATCTTCTGTCTGATATCGTCAAGAAAATTACAAATGTCCTTCGACTCACCGAACGTATTTAGATAATAGTAGTCTTTCAACGTTCCACGAAATGCAGACTGCGCCAAGTAGAAGCCATTATCGTTCACTTGTAATGCTCCGAACACAGTCTTAGGTTTAGTTCCATGTTCAGACGTCATAACAATCGGTTGCTGGGTATCTGTTCTTTTGGTTGTACGCTTTCGTGTCTCCAATCTAAAGCGAGGAGTCGAAATGTCGGCAGGTAGTTCAACAGTAGGAGCACAGACTCCACCTTTACATTTTTTCGCATGATGTCGCAAACTGTCAATTCGAGTAAACCATTTAAGGCACTCATCACATCGAAACTTCATGCGAGAAGGATTCTTCGTACATTTGCTCCGCTCATGTCTTCGTGCATCATGGGAAAATGCGAACGACGTATCACAGTAGCTGCAAGGATACCGTGGTGATGAAGACGATCCTTTCAGACCCGATCCAGATACAGACGTTGCAACAGTAGTACCATTTCCAGGCATTCTCTTATGCACATCGATGCATCGTTGTTGCGACGAAACCTTTACTTTCTGCCACACAGCAGGACCTTCGCATGCCTTCATGTGCGTTTTCATATTATCTTTTCTGGCAAACTGCTTATGACATTTCTCACAAACAAACATTTTACGATATAGGTTCTTGGCACATTCGCTCCTCTCGTGTCGTCGAGCATTGCTGCTGTTTGAGAAAATCTTGTCACAGTAACAACACCGATGTTCGTTAGTTGTTGTCGATTCGGCATCCATTGAAGCCTCCATCGAGGGCGAAACGAAGTTCGTCGAGTTTTCCTGCACAGCCAGCACTACCGGCATTAAAGTCTCTTCTGCTGGTGGTATCGCGTCTGATGAAGTCTCCTCCAGTGTTGTCGCCGTGGTTGTCAACGGAATCTGCTCCTTCTCCGTCGTAGCTGTCGTCAAGGTTCCCGTAGTCGACGGTACAACCTCCATCGAGTTCGACGTTAAAAACGGTAAAGATGCCATCGAGGTCTCAAGAACAGATAATTGACACGACTTATGCACCAGAAGAAACAAACTAGACGATCCTTACACCGCCGACGTCAGTAACAAACTGAGCGATCTACTGTCTAGGACTCGCTTATATACATGCACCGTATGGAATAATACGCTAGTCAAATCAAGAACCATGTACATTAATACTAGAGTCAAATCTACAAAATTAAAAAAGAGGATCATTTGATCGAAAAAAAAATTCGATCTCTCCAATATACGCCAGGCTCCAAGAGCTACAATTCACGTCATCAGATCCATCTACATTTTGCTCCTATGCTTCAATTGGCCATTAGCTGCAAGTGCTCCAACAGCTCCATCAGCTCCAACACATAATGTACGCAATGTACGCGCAATACATACAATTTACACGCAATAAATGTAATGATTACACAGTACACACAGGAAACGGAACGTACACACAGTACACACACACAGGAAACGGAAACGTACACACAGTACACACACAGGAAACTGAACGTACACACAGTACACACAGGAAACAGAACGTACACACAGTACACACAGGAAACGAAATGTACACACAGTACACACAGGAAACGGAACGTACACACAATTTACGCAAAGTACACGCAATGTACGCAATGTACGCAATGTACACAATATATATGCAATGTACACACAATGACTACGCTTCGTTCGCGCAGGACAAGCATTTAATGAAAACGAAGCACGTTTGGACGGAAATTCTATAAAACGAAAGCTCATTTAACGAAAAGGAGACACATTCTCTCGTTCATTCAACTTGGTAGGATACGATCGTCAATGATAAGGTAGGATATAATCTCTCCAACAGTCTATGAATCCAACAGTTTATATTTCCATTAGCCATCGACTCCAACAGTCATTGGCTCCAACAGTCATTGGCTCCAACAGCCATTGCCTCCAACAGTCATTGGCTCCAACGGCCTTTTGGTTCATCAGCTCCAATGATATTTGGTTAGAATGCTACGACTCTAAGAGACTATGAGACTACAATTCTACGAGTGTACAAGACTCCTCCAACAGATTCTGCTAGCTTGTGAACTTCTCATTGTTGAACAAAGATAGAGTTCTAGTACAAGCCAGAATTTTATGTATTTTTTTATTTTATTTTTTTTAATTTTTTATTACTATTTTTTCCTGAAATTTTATGATATCAAAGAAAACTTGCGGCGGTTTTCTCCGTGTACTCCTGATTATTCTTGTCAATATTTTGTTGGTTTTCTCCGTGTGCTGCTGATTATTCTTGCTAATTTTATGATGGTTTTCTCCGTGTCCTCCTGATTATTCCTGACTAGACATCTGATGGTTTTCTCCGAGTGCTTCTGGTTACTGATGAGGAATTGATCTCTGCATGAAGAATTTTTTACTTAATGAGTCATGTCATTTTTTATTCAAGGTTGCATTTAATTATTGAAATTCTGCCAATAAATCAGCACTTGTAAATTTTTATCAGGTGGAAATTTAAAAAAAATATATCATTATTCAGTCAAATAATCTCTGAGAAATCTAAGAAGCACTAACAGGATGGACGAACTTCCTTCTCCTTGGTGTCTAGCGAAGCCTTCCTTCTTTTGCGATCGTTAGTGAGCATCCCGCATCCCACATAAAATAACTAATTAATATTCACCTGCAAGCAACACGTGGCTACATCTGTTGATGACAGCCAGAACTACTTGCATCAATTTGCTTTGCATTAGATAACCTAACTCTCACCACTGAGTGGTGCTATTGTAATCAGTTAGAGTCATGTAGTCTCGTAGCCATGTAGCCTCGTGTCCTGGAAGCTTCGTAGTCCTGTAGCCTCGCAGTCTCGTAACCCTGTGTTCTGGAAGCTTCGTAAACATGATGCATTGGAACCTCGTAGACCTGTAGCTACGTAACAAAGTATCCATGGAATCATATAACATAATGCTGTTGGAGCAGTGGGAGCAAAAGAGAAAATGCCGACGAAGACAGATGCGATAATTGGAGGCCGTTTGGAGCATTTGGAGCCATTTGGAGCTGTGTTAAGCATTTGGAGACATTTGGAGCTGTCAAGCATTTGGAGGTCGTTTGGAGAATTTGGAGCCATTTGGAGCTGATGAAGCTAAGAAGTAGTCAAGTACTCGTGTACACTTGTAGTCCTGTATTCTCGCAGTCTCGTAAACGTATGTTCTAGAAGCTTCGTATCTCTGTAGCCTCGCAGTCTCGTAAGCTTGAATACCCGTAGTCACGTAGTCTCGTTACCTCATGGCTCGTAGTCGCGTAGTCATGATGGCTTGGAGCCTCGTATACTTGTAGCTACGTAGCCAAGTAGCCTCGTTGACTTGTAGCTATGTAAACAAGCAGTCATGTAATCTTATAACATAATGCTGCTGAAGTAGTTGGAGCTTTGTACACTTGAAGGTAGTTGGAGGAGTCTTGTACACTCGTAGAATTGTAGTCTCATAGTCTCTTAGAGTCGTAGCATTCTAACCAAATATCATTGGAGCTGATGAACCAAAAGGCCGTTGGAGCCAATGACTGTTGGAGGCAATGGCTGTTGGAGCCAATGACTGTTGGAGCCAATGACTGTTGGAGTCGATGGCTAATGGAAATATAAACTGTTGGATTCATAGACTGTTGGAGAGATTATATCCTACCTTATCATTGACGATCGTATCCTACCAAGTTGAATGAACGAGAGAATGTGTCTCCTTTTCGTTAAATGAGCTTTCGTTTTATAGAATTTCCGTCCAAACGTGCTTCGTTTTCATTAAATGCTTGTCCTGCGCGAACGAAGCGTAGTCATTGTGTGTACATTGCATATATATTGTGTACATTGCGTACATTGCGTACATTGCGTGTACTTTGCGTAAATTGTGTGTACGTTCCGTTTCCTGTGTGTACTGTGTGTACATTTCGTTTCCTGTGTGTACTGTGTGTACGTTCTGTTTCCTGTGTGTACTGTGTGTACGTTCAGTTTCCTGTGTGTGTACTGTGTGTACGTTTCCGTTTCCTGTGTGTGTGTACTGTGTGTACGTTCCGTTTCCTGTGTGTACTGTGTAATCATTACATTTATTGCGTGTAAATTGTATGTATTGCGCGTACATTGCGTACATTATGTGTTGGAGCTGATGGAGCTGTTGGAGCACTTGCAGCTAATGGCCAATTGAAGCATAGGAGCAAAATGTAGATGGATCTGATGACGTGAATTGTAGCTCTTGGAGCCTGGCGTATATTGGAGAGATCGAATTTTTTTTTCGATCAAATGATCCTCTTTTTTAATTTTGTAGATTTGACTCTAGTATTAATGTACATGGTTCTTGATTTGACTAGCGTATTATTCCATACGGTGCATGTATATAAGCGAGTCCTAGACAGTAGATCGCTCAGTTTGTTACTGACGTCGGCGGTGTAAGGATCGTCTAGTTTGTTTCTTCTGGTGCATAAGTCGTGTCAATTATCTGTTCTTGAGACCTCGATGGCATCTTTACCGTTTTAACGTCGAACTCGATGGAGGTTGTACCGTCGACTACGGGAACCTTGACGACAGCTACGACGGAGAAGGAGCAGATTCCGTTGACAACCACGGCGACAACACTGGAGGAGACTTCATCAGACGCGATACCACCAGCAGAAGAGACTTTAATGCCGGTAGTGCTGGCTGTGCAGGAAAACTCGACGAACTTCGTTTCGCCCTCGATGGAGGCTTCAATGGATGCCGAATCGACAACAACTAACGAACATCGGTGTTGTTACTGTGACAAGATTTTCTCAAACAGCAGCAATGCTCGACGACACGAGAGGAGCGAATGTGCCAAGAACCTATATCGTAAAATGTTTGTTTGTGAGAAATGTCATAAGCAGTTTGCCAGAAAAGATAATATGAAAACGCACATGAAGGCATGCGAAGGTCCTGCTGTGTGGCAGAAAGTAAAGGTTTCGGCGCAACAACGATGCATCGATGTGCATAAGAGAATGCCTGGAAATGGTACTACTGTTGCAACGTCTGTATCTGGATCGGGTCTGAAAGGATCGTCTTCATCACCACGGTATCCTTGCAGCTACTGTGATACGTCGTTCGCATTTTCCCATGATGCACGAAGACATGAGCGGAGCAAATGTACGAAGAATCCTTCTCGCATGAAGTTTCGATGTGATGAGTGCCTTAAATGGTTTACTCGAATTGACAGTTTGCGACATCATGCGAAAAAATGTAAAGGTGGAGTCTGTGCTCCTACTGTTGAACTACCTGCCGACATTTCGACTCCTCGCTTTAGATTGGAGACACGAAAGCGTACAACCAAAAGAACAGATGCCCAGCAACCGATTGTTATGACGTCTGAACATGGAACTAAACCTAAGACTGTGTTCGGAGCATTACAAGTGAACGATAATGGCTTCTACTTGGCGCAGTCTGCATTTCGTGGAACGTTGAAAGACTACTATTATCTAAATACGTTCGGTGAGTCGAAGGACATTTGTAATTTTCTTGACGATATCAGACAGAAGATAATCAATCAGCTTACTGATGATGTAGCAACAAACGGACCTTTGAAATATAACTTGTGGTTGGACTGTATATATGGAAAGCCATATCCGTTCGATGACAAAGTGAAGAAGTGTGCATTCAAGACATCGGCTGCAGTAATTTACAGTTCTAACGATGTGAAGCAAACTGTTAAAAACGGTATCCAGAAACTCTGTCAAGAAGAGGTGGACTATGTCTGTAAAGGTTCTGGCTGGACTCTGTCTAGTATAAACCGATTGGAGCTAAGAATTAGTCATTTCACACCGCTGCGGAACTAAATGATTGTAAATTTGCTGGCTTTCGTAAGTGATCCTGTAGTAGAATAGAAATTATGTAATAAATATTATGTTTGTGAAAGAACTTGTGGTGTTTAATTCCTCGAACCTGTTACTATTATGTTAAATTGATATTTTTTTCATCGTCCAGAATCGTACCAAGGACCTAAGTTGATCTAATTAATCAGTACATTGATTGGAAATTTATTTAATGATATCTGAACTTTTTCCCGAATCTCTAGCATTAAAATTATGAATTACCAATATGTTGGTGTTGGTGGCTTATAGGATGATGATGACAGTAAAGGTTTTAATGTCTCTTTAAGAATGTTGAACATGGAATAATGAAATTATTATTTTTTTACATCAAATTAAACATTATTGCATCGATCGGGTATCGAACCAAGGACTGAAACTGATCGAATCAATCTGTAAATTAATGAGTGATTTATTTAATGAATTTTGGAATTTTTCCCGAATTTCTAGCTAAATAATTATGGATTTTCAAGATGGCGGCCTAATGACAAGATGGCGGGTGACACAGCAATAATAAATGATTACTGCACTCTAGCGGATAAGAATTAAACTAACATGGCGTCAGCGCACTCTCGCCGACGATAACAAGATGATGATGGCTACCAGCAGACGAAGACAAGATGGCGGACATGACATCATACTAGTTGACCTTGTTATTGGTGGTGGTAGGATAGTCTGTAGGTGACTTCCGTGGTGGAAGGATCTGTCGTCATTTTTATTTTTTTTTCGCCCTCGCCGGGTTCGAACCGAGGACTCCGAGCTCCGTGTCGTTAACGTATGTTTTTTAAATATTTTTTATTAAAATTTTATTAATTGAATTTTTTTTATAAATTTTAAAAATAAATTCATTAAAATCGGATAGTAAATGAAGATTTTAAAGATGGCGGGCGTAACGGAAATTGCAACGGTGGCGACATAATCCAAGATGGCGGTCATGGTATCCTTATTCCTAGAAATGGCTTAACTGAGGCTTGAGTTAAGGATGCTTAAGCCAGTTTTAGGAATTTTCAGCCGCTGGGATTTTTAAGGACTAAAAACGGGAATTTTTCCCTCGAAACGGGAAATTTTTCCCTCGAAAAGAGAAATTTTTAATTTGTGGAATTTTTTGAAATTTTTTGGCGGAACTTTTTTCCACAGAAATGGAAATTTTGGCGATTTTTGAGGAATTTTGGGCAAATTTTGCCCAATTTTGGCGGATTTTGAGGATCAAATTCAAGGTCAAGGTCAAAGGTCAAGGTCACATCCATCCAAGATGGCCGCCGTGACGTCACAATCCAAGATGGCGGACACCGGCACCGGCACCACGCGCCGGCGCCAGATCTAGTTCCGGCTATTATATACTACTCCGAGGCTCTCTCACGCAGCTACCCGTGGTTCTCTCGCACAGCTACCCGTGGCTCTCTCACGCAGCTACCCGCGTCTTTCTCACACAACTACCCGCGGCTTTCTCACACAGCTACCCGCGGCTCTCTCACACAACTACCCGCGGTTCTCTCGCACAGCTACCCGCGGCTCTCTCACACAGCTACCCGTGGCTCGCTCACACAGCTACCCACGGCTCTCTCACTCAGCTACCCGCCGGGCGCTTCTTTGTTCGCCCGCGGACGGTGCTGCGGCGACTTGGACGACTCACGGTCGATGAGTTTACATCAAGTTCTGAACGCGCCGAAGAAGCTGCTTCAGAACACGCAAAAAACTTTCTTCCAAAGCATTTCTGCATGGAAGATTTGTTTGGGAGTTTCTTGTTCAGAGTTAAATGTACTGTGAAATAACATTTCCTTTCCTAGAAGGTATTAGGAGCTCATAATGGCTGTTCACGATGCCACTCTTTGCAGTCCGAACTTCAACTTTCAAATCGTAACCAATGTAATCGAAAGCTTACATCAATGAAGACTCTGCTGCCACATACATTAGGTGTAAAAACATATAATTGTTTTACAGTGTTAGTGTAACCGGATGTTTATGTTCGTTTGTGTTATTTTAACTATGTTGATGTCTGTAGCTTAAATTTTTATTGTGTTGCCCAGTTTCTCGTTATTTTTTTTTGAGCCGTAGAAGGCAACGAAAAACGTCCATTTGAAAATGTGTCATACATTTAGATTGAAAATGCCTAGGGACACCTGCATTACGAGATTTCATTTCATGTCAAGGTATTTCACAAAACACTGTAGCTTTTTCTAAGATTCATGGCAAATTGTGAGGGTGCAGCAGTATGGTGACCAAATTCTCATTGGCCCCGTCAAGAGCGGGACGACACCTCTCACCGACCTCAGCTAATAACCACAGGAGAAAAGCTACAGTATTTTGTGAAATACCTTGACACGAAATGTATTCGCGAAATACAGGTGTCCCTAAAAATGCCATCAAACGCTTTAATACCGAATAATTTTCAATTAAGTCAGGAGGCTACATTTTGAACAGCCACTTAGCAACTGGATCTGTCCGCATTACGTTATGTACATGTAAATGTGTGTATTCCAACCTAGTATCTGAAAATAGGACGACTTCATTTGGTCTATAGGTTGTAGTAATTACGTCTAAGACAAGTAACATTTTTTACACATAGAAAAAGATCCTTTGAATTGTTCTTTCAATGGGAAAGACTGATTTAAATGTTTTTATCAGAAAAACGCTATTGTTGGTTCACACTGAATGCAATAAAGAAAACCTGAAGAACTGACGGAGAAATCTGAAATATATAGACACACAGAATACAAGCCGACGTCAAATGGTAAATGTATAGTTAGCAAAGATAATTCCGTGAAAGGAATAACAATATTATAGCAGAGTGGACTGACAGCAACGAGACATTTGCGACAAAAACTTTAATTAAATAGAAACAAAAATCAACCTTAGACAACACAGCAAACAAAACAGAGGTACCATCGAGGATACTAAACACATATTCTAGCAACAGAACGACTTCAGCACAGACTATCACAAAGTAGGCTTCCTTAAGGGCCCACCTCGTCAGATGTGTACGTGTGTTAGTGAGACGGGATGATAAACGCGACGCTCGCTGGTATTTCTAGCACGGTGTAGCCTCTAAGTGCAAGGCTCTGAACTGGCGCGCAGTCTTCTCGTCGTCACAGGTTAACTCTGAAATTTGAGCGGTGACCGTAACATTATATGGCCAGGAAATGAAGACAAAGGTCTGGTTGTTTTACGCCTAAAAATTACTCTGAAAAACGTGCGTTTTAGGCGTTTTAACTCTTCTAAAAATACAGTTCAAAAACTTAATCCGAAATCAAAAGTATTTTTCGGACCTCAGCGAACTCTTAAATGCTTTTCGTAAGCAGGCCCCATTCGGATATCTTGAGTAGTTTTGAAATCGCATTGTTTTTCCTGAAGCTCTGCACACCGTGTGTGTGTCCGGGTAGGCAGGGGGCCTTAAGGGCTGAAACTACTCAAGATATCCGAGTGGGGTCCGCTTACGAAAAGCATTTAAGAGTTCGCTGAGGGCCGAAAAGTACTTTTGATTTTGGGTAAAGTTTTTAAACAGTATTTTTAGAAGAGTCAAAATGGCTAAACCGCATGTTTTCAGAGTAAATTTTTGGCGTAAAACGACTGGTATAGATTCTTGAAAGCACTTAAGGTACTTGCATTTCACCTGTATCATCATTTATCCGCCATATAATGTTACTGTCACCGCTCAAATTTCACAGTTATCCTGTGACGACGAGAAGACTGCGCGCCAGTTAAAAGCCTTGCGCTTAGAGGCGACACAGCGCTAGAAGCACCGGCGAGTGACGCTCTTATCATCCCGCCTCACTAACACACATACACCCCTGACCTTAAGACGAAACAGTTGCGACGTTTCTGGAACTGAGATCTGTCCTCGTGATCGGGCACAGACAGACACAGCGCAAGTCTACGTTGCGAGCAGAGGACAGGCATTCAAGCACGCGTGTTCAGCAGGAGCAATACACTGCGGACGTAGTTACTGAGAGAAGATCGGAAGTTCTGTGGCGTATGGAAAAGCGGGGGTGAGGGTGGGGCATCAGCCACAGCCACAGCCAGGGAGGCTGTCATGGCGGTAACGAGCCACAATTACATTGCTTCGCCTCCTCGTCCAAGCGTAGGCCTAATCACCTACGCTCAAAAACCGTCCACCCCACTCTGCCCCCCCCCCCCTTTTTTTTTTTTTTCATAAATCCCTAATGAGTGGGGACTGACAGTTAATTTTAATCTGATTTCCATCACACACAAGGATTTCTGAGAAAAAAAAAGAACTAAAACCATTTTTTTTCCTCCCCCCTTCCCCCCGGTTATAATTTTGTGGAAACGAACTGCGTGGATTTCGCTTCGACAGGGGATAACAAGCCATGACGAAAAACCGTACTCGTTCATTTCGGGAAATGTTTGTACCCTTCGGGCAGGGAGTCATTTGTTTATACATGTCCACTGCTTCATCACATAATTTTAAATCTTTATAAGTTTAGCATTAGATAGATTTAAAAAAACTGCCTTTTTATAATAGGCCTATAATATTTTATACTTTAGGTAACTCATGTGTTTCTTATAAGCTTTTTTTTTTGTATTTTCATATTTGTACAATGTTAATTTAGTTTTTATTTAAATGTATTTGTGACACTTTTTGGTATGTCTAGGCTATAATATTTATCAGGTTTACTTTGCATGTACCTAGTTAGTAAATATGTATGTGGTTAAATGTAAGACAAGGCAGTACGCTTTAACTTCGCCACTTAAAATAGGCAAAAAATAAATAATTAATTTTTCCTAATGTCTTTGATGAACACAATGCGATCATCATTGGCACCATTGACCTCTTTATGAAAATGGTTTGTCCGGAAAATTCAATGCTTTAGTAAACTGTCAGCTAGACATGGCAGTACTCTTTGCACATCAAGTGCGGGCTTATGTATATCTGTAGTTTCACCCTAGTGGTACCCTCTTTTATATGCAGAAGCATACACCACGACTCAATCTTTATTTTCTTGAAGTCTGCCATAAAACTGTTACGGGAACATTGCTGCTTCCTATCAGTAAACCACGCAGATTTCGCTGAATCATTAGATTCCAGACTAAACTCCAAGTTTATGTGCTAGTCGAGCATCTTGCGTGTTTGAGAGAAGTCCATCGATAGATAGAGACCGGAAAAATTCGCGGATTCATTTCACGATATGCTAGAATCCAAACAACTGTACATTTATATTGCTTCTGTGATTGGCTTACCGTTTATCTGAAGGACTTTTAGCCAATGGGAAACCTTCAACCAAAAAAGTATAGAATCGCAAGCGTCCCAGTTGACAAGTGTTACGAGTCAATAGCCAATGAGCAAGTGGCATTTGCCTGAGTATGTAGAGGGTTGTTGAGTCTATCCTAGAGGTCATCGAAAGCGCGAATTTTCCCAGTCTCTATATTATATATATATATATATATATATATATATATATAGGCTTGGCATCCTTTTAAAGAATTCTACGTTCAGTTTGGTATCCAAGTTCCGTATTTTAAGTTTATTTGCAAAATGAGAACAAGTGAATTTTTTTTCTCATTACCGAGATTAGATATTTACACATCACTGGAGAGTAGGTACTTAATGACTTTGTTCACTTTCTTTTTTGCTATGATTATTGTCAAAAGTTACATTCAACTGTCATAAATGTACTCCAGTCACTACGCTAGGCTAATGACCGATACCAAGGTCAATACGTACTGGGTCGTACGTGCTCGCGTTACATTAGTCTTCGCAGTTTGTTACTGGCCCAAGGTCAGCGGCCCGTGAGGAATCCTCCAAATTCTGCCCGTGATCAGGAACCTCCATAAATCCAAAACTTGAAGAAAAACTAGACTGAGTACCACCATACATTTGAACTGCGTTCTCGCTGTATCACGAGAATATCACACACGCCCTGGAGAAAGATGAACGAATGACGACATTACGGAATGCCGGACGGAAGGTCAAATGTACCAACAGCCAATGGTCAACAGACAGTGGCCGGGGAAATTCGCAGAATCATTTTGTGATGTGCTAACATTCAAGTACATATATTTTCACGATGCTTCTGCCATTGGTTCACTTTAAATCTTGAAAACTCTGGGCCAACTAAAAACCCTCAAGCAAACAAGCATCGAATCACAAGTTACCCAGCTGAGCTGTTTCACACGACAGCAGGAGGACAGGGGATCTTGGTGGACTGCTCGGAGGACAGGGGATCTTGGTGGACTGCTCGGAGGACAGAGGATGGTGGAGGACTGCTCGGAGGACAGAGGATGGTGAAGGACTGCTCGGAGGACAGGGGATCTTGGTAGACTGCTCGGAGGACAGAGGATGGTGGAGGACTGCTCGGAGGACAGAGGGTGGTGGAGGACTGTTCGGAGGACAGAGGATGGTGAAGGACTGCTCGGAGGACAGAGGATGGTGGAGGACTGCTCGGAGGACAGAGGATGGTGGAGGACTGCTCGGAGTACAGAGGATGGTGGAGGACTGCTCGGAGGACAGAGGATGGTGGAGGACTGCTCGGAGGACAGAGGATGGTGGAGGACTGCTCGGAGGACAGAGGATGGTGAAGGACTGCTCGGAGGACAGAGGATGGTGGAGGACTGCTCGGAGGACAGAGGATGGTGGAGGACTGCTCGGAGTACAGAGGATGGTGAAGGACTGCTCGGAGGACAGAGGATGGTGGAGGACTGCTCGGAGGACAGAGGATGGTGGAGGACTGCTCGGAGGACAGAGGATGGTGAAGGACTGCTCGGAGGACAGAGGATGGTGGAGGACTGCTCGGAGGACAGAGGATAGTGGAGGACTGCTCGGAGGACAGAGGATGGTGGAGGACTGCTGGGAGTACAGAGGATGGTGGAGGACTGCTCGGAGGACAGAGGATGGTGAAGGACTGCTCGGAGGACAGAGGATGGTGAAGGACTGCTCGGAGGACAGAGGATGGTGAAGGACTGCTCGGAGGACAGAGGATGGTGGAGGACTGCTCGGAGGACAGAGGATGGTGGAGGACTGCTCGGAGTACAGAGGATGGTGGAGGACTGCTCGGAGGACAGAGGATGGTGGAGGACTGCTCGGAGGACAGAGGATGGTGAAGGACTGCTCGGAGGACAGAGGATGGTGGAGGACTGCTCGGAGTACAGAGGATAGTGAAGGACTGCTCGGAGTACAGAGGATGGTGGAGGACTGTTCGGAGGACAGAGGATGGTGGAGGACTGCTCGGAGGACAGAGGATGGTGGAGGACTGTTCGGAGGACAGAGGATGGTGAAGGACTGTTCGGAGGACAGAGGATGGTGGAGGACTGCTCGGAGGACAGAGGATGGTGAAGGACTGCTCGGAGGACAGAGGATGGTGAAGGACTGCTCGGAGGACAGAGGATGGTGAAGGACTGCTCGGAGGACAGAGGATGGTGGAGGACTGCTCGGAGGACAGAGGATGGTGGAGGACTGCTCGGAGTACAGAGGATGGTGGAGGACTGCTCGGAGGACAGAGGATGGTGGAGGACTGCTCGGAGGACAGAGGATGGTGAAGGACTGCTCGGAGGACAGAGGATGGTGGAGGACTGCTCGGAGTACAGAGGATAGTGAAGGACTGCTCGGAGTACAGAGGATGGTGGAGGACTGTTCGGAGGACAGAGGATGGTGGAGGACTGCTCGGAGGACAGAGGATGGTGGAGGACTGTTCGGAGGACAGAGGATGGTGAAGGACTGTTCGGAGGACAGAGGATGGTGGAGGACTGCTCGGAGGACAGAGGATGGTGGAGGACTGTTCGGAGGACAGAGGATGGTAAAGGACTGCTCGGTTAACAGAGGATGGTGGAGGACTGCTCGGAGGACAGAGGATGGTGGAGGACTGTTCGGAGGACAGAGGATGGCGAAGGACTGCTCGGAGGATAAAGGATGGTGAAGGACTACTAGGAGGACAGAGGATGGTAAAGGACTGCTCGGAGGACATAGGATGGTGGACGACTGCTCGGAGGACAGAGGATGGTGGAGGACTGCTCGGAGGACAGAGGATGGTGGAGGACTGCTCGGAGGACAGAGGATGGTGAAGGGCTGCTCGGAGGACAGAGGATGGTGAAGGACTGCTCGGAGGACAGAGGATGGTGGAGGACTGCTCGGAGGACAGAGGATGGTGGAGGACTGCTCGGAGTACAGAGGATGGTGGAGGACTGCTCGGAGGACAGAGGATGGTGGAGGACTGCTCGGAGGACAGAGGATGGTGAAGGACTGCTCGGAGGACAGAGGATGGTGGAGGACTGCTCGGAGTACAGAGGATGGTGAAGGACTGCTCGGAGTACAGAGGATGGTGGAGGACTGTTCGGAGGACAGAGGATGGTGGAGGACTGCTCGGAGGACAGAGGATGGTGGAGGACTGTTCGGAGGACAGAGGATGGTGAAGGACTGTTCGGAGGACAGAGGATGGTGGAGGACTGCTCGGAGGACAGAGGATGGTGGAGGACTGCTCGGAGGACAGAGGATGGTGGAGGACTGTTCGGAGGACAGAGGATGGTGGAGGACTGCTCGGAGGACAGAGGATGGTGGAGGACTGTTCGGAGGACAGAGGATGGTGAAGGACTGTTCGGAGGACAGAGGATGGTGGAGGACTGCTCGGAGGACAGAGGATGGTGGAGGACTGCTCGGAGTACAGAGGATGGTGAAGGACTGCTCGGAGTACAGAGGATGGTAGAGGACTGTTCGGAGGACAGAGGATGGTGGAGGACTGCTCGGAGGACAGAGGATGGTGGAGGACTGTTCGGAGGACAGAGGATGGTGAAGGACTGTTCGGAGGACAGAGGATGGTGGAGGACTGCTCGGAGGACAGAGGATGGTGGAGGACTGCTCGGAGTACAGAGGATGGTGAAGGACTGCTCGGAGTACAGAGGATGGTGGAGGACTGTTCGGAGGACAGAGGATGGTGGAGGACTGCTCGGAGGACAGAGGATGGTGGAGGACTGTTCGGAGGACAGAGGATGGTGAAGGACTGTTCGGAGGACAGAGGATGGTGGAGGACTGCTCGGAGGACAGAGGATGGTGAAGGACTGCTCGGAGGACAGAGGATGGTGGAGGACTGCTCGGAGGACAGAGGATGGTGGAGGACTGCTCGGAGGACAGAGGATGGTGGAGGACTGCTCGGAGTACAGAGGATGGTGGAGGACTGCTCGGAGGACAGAGGATGGTGAAGGACTGCTCGGAGGACAGAGGATGGTGAAGGACTGCTCGGAGGACAGAGGATGGTGAAGGACTGCTCGGAGGACAGAGGATGGTGGAGGACTGCTCGGAGGACAGAGGATGGTGGAGGACTGCTCGGAGTACAGAGGATGGTGGAGGACTGCTCGGAGGACAGAGGATGGTGGAGGACTGCTCGGAGGACAGAGGATGGTGAAGGACTGCTCGGAGGACAGAGGATGGTGGAGGACTGCTCGGAGTACAGAGGATGGTGAAGGACTGCTCGGAGTACAGAGGATGGTGGAGGACTGTTCGGAGGACAGAGGATGGTGGAGGACTGCTCGGAGGACAGAGAATGGTGGAGGACTGTTCGGAGGACAGAGGATGGTGAAGGACTGTTCGGAGGACAGAGGATGGTGGAGGACTGCTCGGAGGACAGAGGATGGTGGAGGACTGTTCGGAGGACAGAGGATGGTAAAGGACTGCTCGGTTAACAGAGGATGGTGGAGGACTGCTCGGAGGACAGAGGATGGTGGTGGACTGTTCGGAGGACAGAGGATGGTGAAGGACTGCTCGGAGGATAAAGGATGGTGAAGGACTACTAGGAGGACAGAGGATGGTAAAGGACTGCTCGGAGGACATAGGATGGTGGACGACTGCTCGGAGGACTAAGGATGGTGGAGGACTGCTCGGAGGACAGAGGATGGTGGAGGACTGCTCGGAGGACAGAGGATGGTGAAGGACTGCTCGGAGGACAGAGGATGGTGAAGGACTGCTCGGAGGACAGAGGATGGTGGAGGACTGCTCGGAGGACAGAGGATGGTGGAGGACTGCTCGGAGTACAGAGGATGGTGGAGGACTGCTCGGAGGACAGAGGATGGTGGAGGACTGCTCGGAGGACAGAGGATGGTGAAGGACTGCTCGGAGGACAGAGGATGGTGGAGGACTGCTCGGAGTACAGAGGATGGTGAAGGACTGCTCGGAGTACAGAGGATGGTGGAGGACTGTTCGGAGGACAGAGGATGGTGGAGGACTGCTCGGAGGACAGAGGATGGTGGAGGACTGTTCGGAGGACAGAGGATGGTGAAGGACTGTTCGGAGGACAGAGGATGGTGGAGGACTGCTCGGAGGACAGAGGATGGTGGAGGACTGTTCGGAGGACAGAGGATGGTGAAGGACTGCTCGGAGGATAAAGGATGGTGAAGGACTACTAGGAGGACAGAGGATGGTAAAGGACTGCTCGGAGGACATAGGATGGTGGACGACTGCTCGGAGGACAGAGGATGGCGGAGGACTGCTCGGAGGACAGAGGATGGTGGAGGACTCCTCGGAGAACATAGGATGGTAGGACTGCTCGGACTACAGGGGATGGTGGAGGTCTGCTCGGAGGGTGGATGGCGGAGGACTGCTCGGAGGACAGAGGATGGTGGAGGACTGTTCGGAGGACAGAGGATGGTGGAGGACTGCTCGGAGGACAGAGGATGGTGGAGGACTGTTCGGAGGACAGAGGATGGTGAAGGACTGCTCGGAGGATAAAGGATGGTGAAGGACTACTAGGAGGACAGAGGATGGTAAAGGACTGCTCGGAGGACATAGGATGGTAAAGGACTGCTCGGAGGACATAGGATGGTGGACGACTGCTCGGAGGACAGAGGATGGCGGAGGACTGCTCGGAGGACAGAGGATGGTGGAGGACTCCTCGGAGAACATAGGATGGTAGGACTGCTCGGACTACAGGGGATGGTGGAGGAGTGCTCGGAGGGTGGATGGTGGAGGACTGTTCGGAGCCAGAGAGCGCTCGGCGTAACCTGGGCTGTGTGCGCAGCCGGGCCCGACACGGCGCCACACAAATATTTGTCCGCAAACATACCTTCGAGGCGAGGCGAGGCCCGCTCAGGAGTCGCTCCAAGCTCAGCCTGCCGCGCGCCACAGCCACGCTCCTGTGGAGCTCATGGCTAGACGCTCATTCATTTGGTTGTTAATTTGATTGCAAACCTCGCACCCTTGCATCGTGCTCGCAATTGTACCGCAGTAGGGGCACGTAGATTGCGCGAAAATATTCCGAGACTAGCTGCAAGTTAAAACACTGAACCATATTCTGTGTTTCGTGAATCGGTGAGTTTCCACTAGATACATGTCGATTGTTACAAAACCAATCACAGTGATTCAGTGCGGAAGCAAAACGCGTCCTGAATGGCTCAGTCAAACAAGGCAACGTCTTCTCTCGCAGACGGACGCCAATAACAAGGAAGAAACCACAGGTGCGGGTATACCTTGTTGCAGTCTAATAGGCATTCAGATGTTTTCGCGAAATAAAAATTCGCCTGCCCCTATACCGCAGTTATTCGGACACGCCCCTCTAGGACCGTGAGCGAACAATGCCCAGCTAAGAGAGAATTGAGAGAATTAGGTAGTGCCAGTTAACAAGGATAAAAATGTTATTGTTAATAAATCAATCAATGGGAAAGAAAACATGTGCTGAGCACACCTTGTAAATTTGAATTCTACTCTACGAATCCACAAAATTTCCGTGACTAATCTCAAATCATTACTAGATAATTCGCGGATTCATTTCGCGATACGCTAGAATCCAAACAAATGTACCGTTAGACTGCTTCCGTGATCGGGATCTGAAGAACATTTCAAATACACGCTGTTACTTAATGTGTTTTTTTTTTATTTGGGAGTTTAAAATACTGGTTTGTTCAGATTTCTGTACTATATTTAAGTGTATCATATATAATATAGCGTTAATTTTTGTACATTTACAGAGAATATTTTCGGAATTAATTTCTAAAAAAAATTTTTAAATTGAACTTTTTTTTATTTGTATGTTCTATATTATAATATTCAAGTCTATAACTAAGCCATTGGATTCACGCACATTATAAATGGTTGAAAATGACGGAATGTTTTTATTTTGTGAGGTGGTCCGAAGGTTAAAAGTAAAACTTTTATTTTAAAGAAAATATTCAATAATATAAAGGTAGGCCTAAAAATATACATTTTATACCATTTCTCTGTAAAATAGTATTCATCTAATTTAACAGCGATTACAAAAAAGGCCTACGTACTAGAATACTATTCAGAGTAAAATATAAAAGTTGTCGAGACTTCGTTTTAGTAATAATTGAGAATATCCGTAAAAAATATATAATACCACAAATACAAACTCCCCTAATGCGAAAACCATTTTGCCCAAAGAGTGCAACAGCAACGGAGATACATTAGTGGGAATAGTTTTCTGTTCTGCATAGGTTAAAAAACATTTGTTTGTATGAATCATAAAAAAGTAATAGATATGAAAGGTTTTATATTGACTTTCAATGTTTTACAAGAAGTATGCTTATGTTGTTTCCTTTTCTAAATTATGCAGTAGCTGTGATCAAACGACAAATTTCTATTATGTATGGGCCGTTGCCCAACAATACCCTACTGGACGGTATTTTCGCAATTAGTTTATAAATATTTTCCTGTTAAAATGTACTACTTATCAATAGGGGCAGGCATTATTCGCGAAAAAAAAACCTGAACCCCTATTAGATTACAATAAGGTATACCCGCACCACCGGTTTATTCCTTGTGATTGGCTGCCGTCTGCGAGAGAAGTCGTTCCCTTATTTGAACGAGCCACTCAAGACGCGATTGCTTCTGCGCTTAATGTACTGTGATTGGTGTTGTGACAGTCGACACGTACCTGAAAGAAACTCACCCAATCACGAAACACAGACGACTCTACAGTGTTTTAACTGTCATCTAGTCTGGGAATCTTTTCGCGAAATATGCATGGCCCTACTTATCAATAACTAGAGTCTGAAAAAAAAATTCGCGCTTTCGATGACCTCTAGGATAGAATCCACAACCCTCTACATACTCAGGCAAATGCCACTTGCTCATTGGCTATTGACTCGCGACTCTTGTCAACTGGGACGCTTGCGATTTGATACTTTTTTGGTTGAAGGTTTCCCATTGGCTAAAAGTCCTTCAGATAAACTGTAAGCCAATCACAGAAGCAATATAAATGTACAGTTGTTTGAATTCTAGCATATCGTGAAATCCATCCGCGAATTTTTCCGATCTCTATCAATAAGCAATAACATACACCAAATATCTAAAGTAAAAGAATTGTTCTGGGAATGACATGGAACGTAAAGGTACGCCAAAATTTTACCAGAGAACATTATTTTCTGTCACAACTCCAGAGTGACAGTCGAGACACTCTGGACGTCACGCCAGCTGTCATGTCAGGCAACAGCCGGGTGACGGGAGAAGCAAAGTTCGAACAGTAGGGTCCTGTCTTAATGGCTCTTCAAAGTTTAGATTGACGGGAGGAGGGCCTCTGTCTTCCCCCCTCCCCACCCCTACCCCGGTAAAACAATCTCAACCCCCCCCCCCCTCCTCTTCGGAACTGCGGGGCCTTGACTCGGCAGGAAACTGTAGCAGTAGATAATTTATTCCATTTCTTTTTTTTTAGTGGCACAAAGAAGACGGTTTTTTTTTTTTTTTTTTTTTTTTACCTCAGTTAAGCAACCTGACAACTCCAAGCCTATTTTCGCGTCTGAGGAACAGGGGCAAAGGGAATGATAAAGGCGACTCTCGCACGCGCTCTAGCTGTCTCGTCGTCTCTACGCACAAGACATTCTACCTTGTGGGAAGCCCGCTGGCACGTCGGGAGTGGAATGAGTAAGTGTTTAAACGTCCCGTCGACATAGAGGTCATAATAGACAAATGAAGGATGATACGATGAGATGGAGAAACAGTGTAATGCGTAGAGACCTGCAAAATTCGCGGATTCATTTCGTGATATGCTACAATTCAAATAATTATACCTTAGCGCTGCTTCTGCTATTGGCTCACAACTCACCTGGAGGACTCTGGGCCAATGAGAAACACCCAACCAAAGCTTTATACGAATCACAGGCTCCTACGTTGGGACGTCTCACAAGACAGCAGCCAATGGGTGGGTGACATTTGACCGAGCGTACGTAGAACTATGAAGTTCATCCTGGAGGTCATTGAACCCGCGAATTTTTCCGGTTCCTAGTCATCACTTGTGACTGAGCGGTCTTTAATTTTGGCACGTGATGTTCTGGGGTGTACAATATCCACGTGGCTCGAGTTCGAGAGGTGATGGCTATAGACCGGAAAAAATTCGCGGATACATTTCGCGATATGCTAGGACCCAAACATATGTGCCTTTAGTTGCTTCTGTGTTTGGCTCACAGTTTATCTGAAGGACATTGAGCCAATGAAAAACCTTGAACCAAAAAAAGTCTCGGATCGCAAGCATCCTCGTGGACAGTTCTCACGAGTCGAATACCAATGAGCAGTTGGCAATTTGCCTGCTTATATAGGGGATTGTGGAGTCCATCGGTCGGTGAAAGTGAGAATTTTTTCTGTCTGTAGTGATTTTGATGAGTAGAGGCAGGCATTTTTCGCGAAAAGATCTGAACGCCTATTAGACTGCAACAAGGTATACCCGCACATGTGGTTTCTTCCTTGTGATTGGCGGCCGTCTGCGAGAGAAATCGTAGCCTTATTTGACCGAGCCACTTAGGACGCGTTTGCTTCCGCACTGAATCACTTTAATTGGTGTTGTTACAATCGATATGTACCTGGGAGAAACTCACCCAATCACGAAACACAGACGATGCTACAGTGTTTTAACTATCAGCTAGTCTTGAAATCTTTTCGCGAAATATGCATGCCCCTGCTGATGAGTAGAGACCTGCAAAATTCGCGGATTCATTGACATCTAAGATAGACTCCACAGTTCTTTGATACTCGCGGAAATGACACCTGTTCATTGGCTACTGACGCGTGAGACGTCTCAACTAGGCTGTCCGTAATTCGAACTTTCTTGGTTTAGTGTTTCCCATTGGCTCACAGTTCCCCGGATAAAATGTGGGCCAATCGCAGAAGCGGTACGAAGGTATAGTTGTTTTGATGCTAGCCTATCGCGAAATGAATCTTCGAATTTTGCATGTCTCTACTGATGAGTGATGACTAGAGACCCGGATTCGCGGGTTCATTTCGTGTTATGCTAAAATTCAAATAATTATACCTTAGTGCTGCTTCTGTCATTGGTTCACTGTTAATCTGGAGGACTGAGGGCCAATTAGAGACCCTCACTCATAGAAGTGTCGAATCACACGCCACCCAGTCGAGACGACTCACAAGCCAATGAACAGTTGGCATTTGCCCGAGTGTGTAGAGGGTATTGGAGTCTATCCTAGAGGTCGTTGAACCCGCGAATTTTCCGGGTCTCTAGTGATGACTAGAGACCTGCAAAATTCGCGGTTTCGATGGCCTTCAGGATAGACTGCACATACCCTTGTACACTCGGGCAAATAACGCAAGTTCATTGGCTGCCGACTTGTAAGTCGTCTCAGCTGGTTTGTCTGTGATTCGATCCTTCTTTGGTTGAAGGTTTATAACTGGTTGAGATTCGTCCATATTGTCGCGGTCTGAAAATTTCATTACTTTTTTTTCTTAAATTTATTTTACTTTTGTATCTCGTTAGGTTTACTTGTTGGTGTACGTGCGCGTTTCCAGGCTCGGCCGGTTGATTTCGACACGCGGGTAGTGATATATAGGTTTCTGCGACATTAGTTTACAGGCACCGCGGGCTTTTGCGAGGCTGCGTGGTTAGCTAATTCTCGCGGGTCGCTGGCCAGGGCCCGCTGAGAGGTTGCAACACGCCGTTCCAGAAAAACCCGCTGCGCTACGCTAGTCTCTTGTTTGTCGTTCTGTTTGTTCTGCCACGCGAGGCTTTTGTGTACTCGTTTCGAGGACTCTGTCCTGATTAGTGTTGCCATCTTGCGTCCGAGTTTGGAAACGTAGACTGAAAAAAAAAACAATCGAGCAGCGCAAGAGGGAGAGGGGGAAACTCGCTCGCGCCTGCGCAGAAGGAACAGCCGACTTCGCTTGTTTTCATTTTTCCTTGTGGGAAGGGGGGACAGCCAGTTTCCCCGGTGGCTAAGTTTTCCCGGTGTTCGTTTTTTTTTTTTTTTGTTTGGGGTTGCCTAGTTTTGTAGTTAAAACCCCCTTCCAGGGAGGGGCCGAGGCTTTTTGCCTGGGGACCTCTCTGGAAGCCGGGTCCACGTCGGTTTGAAACAACTTTTCTCCGTCTCCAGTCAGAGGGTAAGTGATTGGCAGTGATGGATAGGGAGACTAAGCTTCGGGCTGGACGATCTTCGTCCTGTACTTAATCTTTTAAGAAATAATGTAGTATTATTCCATCCCTATTATTTATTATTTTTTTGTTTTGGGAAAAATCGACGTCTGGTTATAAGCATGTATGTAGTGGTAACTGGGAAGTATACTGTTCCTCAGCGGAGCTGCGGCGACGAGAGAACGGCCATGTTGTAGTGATAATTGTTTGCCGGCTGACTTCACTTTAATGTGCATTTAATGTATTTATTTATTCCTTAATCTCTTTGTTAAATTATTTATTATTGTTTTGTTAAATTATTTGTCATTAATTTATCTGTTAAATATTTATTTAATTATTTTTTTTATCCTAGTGAATAAAATCTGTGCTTGAATGGATTAATAATGTTTCTTTTCAGTACATAAATTATACCCTACAATTCCTGTATAGGGAGAAGACTTGGTCTCGAGTACCATGCCTACCAACGAGCTACAGTACCACCACCCCCCCCCCCCCCAAATGCTATAGGTTATTTATTGTGTTGAGTATAGGTGTACGCGGGACGTCTGACGGAGTCCCGTCACAATATGAACAGTTAGCCAATAGCAAAATTATCTAAGAGGTATATGTGTTTGAATTCTAGCCTATCACCGAATGAATCCGCATTTTGCAGGTCTCTAGTGATGACGTACAATACAAGCAGACGCCAATTGACTGTTTAGCATCTCTCGTGTGTATACAGGACTTTGGAGTCTAGCGTGACAGTAAAATTACCACGACGCTATCTGTCAAATGTTTTATAGCGGAACGTTTTGCGTTATGATAGTCTGGAAAATAGTACCAATAATTTAATTAATCCTCACTGTAACGGTTCGATGAAGGCAGCACTGAGGTATAACTATTTATATTTTAGTCTATCGCGAAATGAATTCGCGAATTATTCTGGTCTCTAGCGATGACGAAACGTGCGGATGTTTGCACGGTGGGTTTGAGGCGAGCATCGCAGCCCGGACTGCGGCACGAGGATGACACCTGGAGGTCCCCGCGAAGGACGGGTGTCTGGTGACACAGGAAGTACCGCGACGGCACGCGAGGCACTTGTCACTCGGAGCACGTCCAGCCCACCACAGCCAGGGTGTCCACAAGGGAAAAAATATATTTCGTACCAACTTAGGCGAGAAAAAAAGTACTAGATTTGAAAAAAAAAAGTACTAAATTATAATTTTTTTATGGTTTTAACAATTTAGGAAGTTATTATGGCATTCCAATGCTTCAACTTAAATATCACACCACACACACATAAATTCCATTGTTTTTTGACGTGACAACGTTTAATAAATCGATGAACGCTGGCTGCACGCACGAAAAATTGTCCCACTAAGGATGTCCCACTACGGATGTCCCACTACGTCCTGTTTACGCATGCGTGGCATCTCTCTGGTATGTTGCGGACGGTACAGAGAACTCGGCCGGCACGTGGCTTGGGGCAGACGACAACATAGCGGGGTTCGAGGTTATTGTTGTGCACCGCGCCATGGGAGTATATTCGCAAGGAAATGGCTTTCTTACAAGTACGTATTATTTTAATTACTAGTGTAAATCAGTATATTTAAACAGTGTTGTATGAGTATTGTTTTAGCTGTATAACTAAATATTTATTGCTGGTATGATACTTTTCACGCTTTAGTTTGACATTGGTAATTATTTGTCATGAGTTATTATTTGATCAACTAAATCACACACTTTATTATAGTTATGAGCCCACGAGCGTGTAAATATTTCGAGTCCAACAAAGAATATGCTAATTAAAAGAAATTCAAACAAATATCGTGCGTGGAATAATATTAATTTATAACATCTGAAACAATCGTTTCCAATATGGCCTCGTGGCTGTGCGGTGAGCGTCGTTGACTTGTAAAAATAAATACGACGCGCCCGACACTTCAAAAGTAATAAATATATTTGAATTAAAGAATGCAAATAAAAGTAAATTTATTAATTTAATTGTATCCATACAAAATAGTGATAATTCAATAAAAATTATTAAATTTTATTCATAAAAGTATGCAGAGGTAGATTTTATCATAAAAAAGATAGAAAAATTAAAAAAAAATCTTCCTTAAAGAATATAATATTTTTAATGCCTAAATGGTTTGGTTGCAAAAACCTATTACGGCTCAGTCTCAGGCCGAATATGATATTTCCTTTTCTTCTGGATCAATAATTTCATCAATGTTTTGTTATGACGTTTTCAAGTTGAACTATCGTCCGTAAACCGACTTCACAGACAACCAATTTTTTTTCTAAAATAATTACGCTTGATAATAAAACATATTGGAGTTACTGTAGTATTATTATATTAAAGAAAAAAGTAGTAGATCTGAGCGTAAATGTACTATACCACTAAGAAAACTGATGAAAGTACTAGATCTAGTAGGAAAGTACTGACTGTGGACACCCTGACCACAGCCCGAGTGCTGGCCCAGAGTTCTATCTCGCGAGGTACTGTGCGCCTCCCGGCTCCTCCGCCCTCGGAGCTGCAGAGCCGCTGGGCGCACTGTACGTGCGGGCGCACCATCAACACGAACTCTTCGCCACTAAACATAACATCTGTTACCACGAAAGTAAAGTTTGAAGGTATCAACATCCACGAGATGTGACATACAATCGATGAACATATTACAGCTCTACCATTTATGTTGCTGCCTTTTTTGAGTTTTTATTTATACTTTATTTGTAGAGTCCGGAAAAATTCGCAGATTCATTTAACGATATGCTATAATCCAAACAACTGTACATTTATAATGCTTCTGAGATTGGCTTACAGTTTATCTGAATGACTTTTAGCCAATGGGAAACCTTCAACCAAAAAAGTATCGAATCGCAAGCGTCCCAGTTATCCTAGAGGTCATTGAATCGCGAATTTTTCCGGTCTCTATTTATCTGTAGGTCTAGTATTAACATGACTAATAGCGTTGCACGGAAAGACACCAGTGCATTGCTGTAAAAATGTACAACATTCAATGTGCTATGGCAAGATTTTTTTATAGCTATTTGTAAATTAGGTTAATATAATGATAGTATATGCGAAGAATGAACTTCAAATTAAAACAAAAAAAAACGAACTCTTAAATTTCTTTTGACAGACTACGAACTACGCCGAATTACGAATTTCGAGTTTTTTTTGTTTCCCTTGTGAACATGACAAACAGCACGTGGGAGGATGGAGAATGTTATCGATATGGACCTAAACAATTTTTGCGAGTTTTGGATGATACGCCAAGAAAATTCTCGAGCGTTCATGCTCAAAGCGAGTGAAGTCAGAGGTCTACATGTAAAATACAAATACCTCTATCCGGATGACTTCCAGTACTTTTCGAAAAATTTCGGTGAAAAGTTTTAAGTGTGCATATACATTTTTTGTGCAGTTTTCTTTTCTGCGAAAGAATGCACTTTTGGAGGTGAAGTCGCGTCCACACGTCTCAGTGCCGTTCGCCAGAAGCCACGACTTGGAGAAGTGCGCTTCTCCGCTGGGCCGAGCTATCCTGCGAGGGTGCTAAATCTCCCCTGTCCTCGCCAGGCGGAAATATTTATCTTCCACCTCCGACCTCGGTCCTTTTATCTCCTCACTTGACCCACCTACCGCAGGTTCTCTCTTCCCTCTGGTGGGTGGAGCTGGGAGGGGGTGGGGAGGGGGGGGGCCTGCCTGCCACACGATGACCTGGCTACAAGAGGCCCACGGGCTAGCAGGACAGCTGCGCAGAACTCTGTGCGCAGTGCTAGGCCAGGGGTGGCCACGCCTGCATGATCACGTGGTGAGTGTGTGAGGCCTTTTTCCCCCTTCCTGTTGGTTAGACGTCCAAAACATTAGCTGAAGCTTATTGTTCGCATTGTGGAGACAGTTTTAAATAACTTTTTTTTTGTTGATAAAAGTGACCGTTTTAACGACGGAGATAATAATTCGAACTTACTAACCATCATCAGACGTTATCAAGCACCCATTTCTACAATGTTTTGGGCGGATCAAAAATGCGATGGTGATGTTAGAAAATAGACTTCATCCACGTCACAACAAGCCGTCTCCTGACCTTTTCTTAACTCCGTGGTTAAGGCACATCATCCTGAGCTCTTGTTCACACGCTGAAACAAGTCCAGGCAACTGTCTCGATGGTGCCTTACAACCGGCCGCGGTAGGTTCCTGACGTTCTGTCAACGAGAGTTATCAAGGAGGGCGATTTCTCACATGTCGGCTGTATTCACCTTCGCTTACACCACTGCCGAGGTGACATCACTTGAAGCATACTCTGAGGGTTCCCTAGCCCGATGCGGAGTAGACGTGGTGAGCGACGACACAGCTCCGGTACTAGCCTGGACAGCTGGCAGAGGTTGGGTAGGCCTCCACCGGACCACGGGTTCACTGGGTGTTTTGAGGGGTCCCAGTTTGATGTGGGAGATCGGGGAAGGCGCCAGCAGTGCTGATAGTCTTAGGGCACAGGACACAGCCAACTGTCTGGTCAGCTGAGTGAGGTACGGGGCTGAGGCGGTGACTATGCTGGGTTGGTGGTCCCAGCCGCTGGTCATTGCCGAAGCTCTAATACCTAGAGACAGGAAAAATTCGCGGATTCATTTCACGATATGCTAGAATCCAAACAACTGTACATTTATATTGCTTCTGTGATTGGCTTACAGTTAATCTGGACTTTTAGCCAATGGGAAACCTTCACCCAAAAAAGTATCGAATCGCAAGCGTCCCAGATGACAAATGTCACGAGTCAATAGCCAATGAGCAAGTGGCATTTGCCTGAGTATGTAGAGGGTTGTGGAGTCTATCCTAGAGGTCATCGAATGCGCGATTTTTTCCGGTCTCTTCTAATACCCTCCCGATCAACAAAAGGGAGTGATTCCAAACAGCTCTGTTTTAAATAAGCTCTGGAATGTATAAACGAACTGGCAGTTTCTCCCACCCTACCCTTATAGGGCGCATATGTGGGAGAGGAATGTGAGAATGCCGGCCATAGGTCGGAATAATCTGCCAAAGGTAACACACATTGGCTCAGTTTAGGTTTGTGCGCGCATATGTGTGTCAGATGAGCGCAGGTCGGATTATTAGAGCATAAAAAAAATAGACTTGAAGATCATGTGCATCTTCTTAAACCAAAGTGCCCTTGTCGACCCTGACTGAGTTATTAACAAACAGAAGTAAGTAAGTAGTTTATTGACACAGAAAATATACATAAAACTCACTTATTCTGAAAATATTCAGGAAAATTTAATAAAAAAACGCTATTTTCTAGAGAATGATTCTTATTCTATCCATGGGATGAGGAGGAAGGTTCTTGTTCACTTTACATATGTGTGTACATCACATCTGTGACAACTGAGTACATAACAACAATAGACGAATGTTCACATCGTGAACATAAACATAATACATAAACATGATAAAAATAAAAATAATTATGTCCCTTAGAAAAACCTTATTTATGGAAAAAATTAAAAAAAAGAGAAGAAAAAAGTAGACTTGTCCCAGGCCTCTGTCAGGGACTATGAACTGATCACCTTGATTAGGTGGGATGTATGGGTTTGGGGAAGGGGGGGAAGGGGGTTCACTCACGTAAGGTAATTTTCATGTTACATAAACAACCAGGCCGTACCTTAGTCTCTGACCTGCTTTCTACATGTGTATTAACACTATTCAAGCATCATATCTCATTGCACACGATTCGCAACACACAATATAAACACGGTACTTAAGTTCTCGTACCAAATAACACCTTATGATGGTCACAGATAAAATCACGATGTTATTAACCAATGTTGGTAAATGCTATCTATGGGCGCTTGCGGGTACTATTTCTCTCCGTAGATGCAGAGAAGCTATGGTTGGGGCACACTTGGACACGAGAAGTGTGTTTCAAATGCATTGCAGCACTGGCCGAGTTCAACATGGTGGACGTGACGAAGTGGTCATCCAATCACTAGAGACAGGAAAAATTCGCGGGTTCATTTCATGATATAATAGAATCCAAACAACTGTATCCTTATAATGCTTCTGTGATTCACTCACAATTTATCTGAAGGACTTTGAGCAAATGAAAAACCTTCAACCAAAAGAAAATTATCGAATCGCAAGCGTCCCAGTTGACAGGTGTCACGAGTCAGTAGTCAATGAGCAGGTGGCATTTGCCCGAGTGTGTAGGGAATTGTGGAGTCTATCCTAGAGGTCATCGAAATTGGGATTTTTTCCAGTCTCTACCAAATCAATATAGACCTGGAAATTTCGCGGATTCATCTGGCCTCAGGATAGAATCCAAAGTCATAGGTGTGCTCAACACATGTTTTCTTTCCCATTGGTTGATATCTTTGTAAATTGTAACTACCTGATTTATCTTACTTATCTCCTAGCTGGGCATTGTTTGCTCACGGTCGTAGAGGGGCGTCTCCAAATAACTTCGGTCCAATCATGAACACCATGCGAGAGAGTGAGGTTTGAATTATAACTTGTGGCTAAATGAATACGCGAAATTTCCGTGTCTATAACAAATCAGCTAGAGACTTGTAAAATTCGCAGATTCATTTCGCGATAGGATAGAGTCCAAATACTTTTGACATTATTTTGCTTCAGTGATTGGGCCACAGTTTATCTGAAGGACTCTGGGCCAGTGAAAAATCTTTAACAGAAGAATTAGCGAATCACGATCATTACAGTCAACAGGTGTTACGAGTCGGTAACCAATCAGCAGATGTAATTTGCACGAGTGCGTAGAGGATCATGGAGTCTATCCATTAGGGATTTGAAATCGCGAATTTTACAGGTCTCTACAAATCACAAAAGACCGGAAAAATTCGCGGGTTCAATGACCTGTAGGATGAACTCCATAGTTCTACGTACACTCGGTCAAATGTCACCCACTCATTGGCTGCTGTGTTTTGAGACATTACAACGTAGCGGCCGGTGATTCGATAAAGCTATGGTTGGGTGTTTCTCATTGGCCCAGAGTTATCCAGGTGAATTTTGAGCCAATAGCTGAGGCAGCACTGAGGTATAACTATTTGTACTTAAGCCTATCGCAAAATGAATTAGCGAATTTTTCCGGTCTCTACGGAAATCACACGTGAGCCGCCAAAAACGGCGTGACTTCGCTATCGACTAGAGACCGGAAAAATTCGCGGATTCATTCGGCGGTAGGCTAGAAGTCAAATACATATACCTTCTAGCTGATTTTGCTATTGGCTTACTGTTCATCTGTACGAATCTCAACCAATTATAAACCCTCAACGAAAGAAGGATCGAATCACAGACAAACCAGCTGAGACGACTCACAAGTCAGCAGCCAATGAACTGGCGTTATTTTCCCGAGTGTACAGTGGACTGTGCAGTCTATCCTGAAGGCTATTGAAACCGCGAATTTTTCCGGTCCCTACTATCGACCAACCGACTAGCTCTCTGGAACGACGAGAGACGGCGTTCATGCGAGTGGAAGTCCCCGCGTGGAGTTGTAACGGTCGCCGGACGCAGAATGCTGGTTCTGACGGGGGTCGGACGGGGACAGGTGGAAGGGGGCTAGCTACCGTGGCGGCCCACAATGGGGCATCCAGCCGGGATCAAGTGGACCGCGAGGTGGATGGAGGGGGGGAGGTCTTTTGTGCGGCCCGGCGGGATGATAACGACGCGACGGCGCACTCCTTTCACGGCTGGGTCCTCGAGGAGCAACTCTGGGAGGTCAGAGGTCAGCCCCTTGACCCGCGCGGCCCGTCATCGCAGCCCGAGGGCGAGAGAGACACCGTCTCCACTCTCTTCTGAACACACGCGCCTCAACTGCACGAGGAACGTTCGTTAATAGAGACCGGAAAAATTAGCGGATTCCTTTCGAGACAGGCTAGAATCCAAACTCGTTTAGCTTATTGCTGCGTCAGTGATTGGATCGCAATTCGCCTGAAGGACTCTGAGCCAATAGCAGACACTCAACAAAAGAAGTATCGAATCATAAGAATCGCAGTAAACAGGTGTCCCGAGTCGGTAGCCAATGTCCAGGTGATAGTTGCCCGAGTACGTAGAGAATCGTGGAATCTCTACTATGTAGTGGTCATTGAAACCGCGAATTTTTCCAATCCTTATTCGTTACAAATTATCCAGGGATCCTCGTGAATTTTACGGCTGTCTTCTTAAATTCACGAACAATGAGTATTTGTGTGAAACATGAATAAAAAAAAAAAAAATTGGTTGTCTGTAAAGTCGGTTTACGGACGATAGTTATTTTAACGTGACAACTTCATAACAAAACATTGATGAAATGATTGCATATTTTTATGAATAAAATTGAATAATTTTTATTGAATTATCACTATTTTGTACGGATACAAAGAAGGAGTGAAATGAAATCTACAATTTAATTGATAAATTTACTTTTATTTGCACTCATTAATTATTCAAATATGTTTATTACTTTAACGAAGAGATTATTTTAACTATAACTTTTATACACGTATGCTATTTAACTTCTTCCAATCTGTGTTATTCTGTTAAAGATAGGACGATGATAGGAAAAGTAGGAAACGAATGGGAGTGTTTCAAGTTTAGCGTGCCTCGAAAAAGTCAAATCGATGGTTGTTCCAATCGAGTGGAAGAAAGATAGATGCAGCGCAAGCGTACATAGAGTGTAAGGGGACACAGTGTAACGGGAAAATGTGCGTAACGGGACAATGAGTCATCCTTTTTCGTGCGTGCAGCCGGCGTTTATCGATTTATTAGACGTTGTCACGTCAAAAAAATAATAACATTTTCAATAACAATATTCTGATAAAAATAAATGATACTTATAAAGTTTATTGCACAAATTAATAAACTCTTTACACACGAATAAATAAATTTTACATACTTTAAATTAAATAAAAGAAATTTGATATCGTCAATCATTTAACCTTTACGAAAAAACTACGGAGTCGACAAACACAAGCAGCGTTACGAGAATTCAGTAGCATTGCTGCTGCGTCATTTCTACTTCACCTATGCCGTCTCTCCTTCCGGTGTTTACAACTAGTATATAGCTCCGTTATTTACCTAACACCCCCCCCCCCCGCACCATATTCCACGGCTAGTGCATGCGTTAGAGAGGCGTCGCCACTGACGCACTCTCCACCTCTAACAGTTCCCCCACCACGCACCTAACTGTTCCCCTCATGCGGTCGGAATGTTCGTAACGCTCGAAAACTGAAGTCACTTCAGGAAAGAAGTTTCACTTCAAAACCGTTTAAACCATACAAATGGCACAAACACAAATACCCAAAATAACCCTTCAATCATAAATGGTTGAAAGACGACAGAAATATTAATTAAATAAAAAATAAAGACAATAGCAGCGACGCATAATGACAATGACAACCACTAACATAAACACTAGAAAACACACAAAGGACAATATTAAAACAAAATAAATTTATTAAAGCTGGTGTTGCAATAGGCAAAACAAACAGATAAGCTAATAAGTATTTCTAACTAAGTTAAAACATATTTACGTATATGAAAATAGCATTAATAATTTAATACTTATGCATTAACAAGACTTTTTTTTAACCTTCTTACTTGTTAGCGGAAAGAAACTATGCATGCGACCAAGTGCGTGGCAGTAGACGGAAAAACTTTCAAAAAATATTTTGTAAGCTTGTTAAACGCAACTGTGAAGCCAACTGCAAACAAGATGGTCTGATAATACATCACTTCATTTACCACCTCTTAGAGGGTTATAATTGTTTTCGTAATTAATCTAATCTTTCGAAGTACTCGTAAATATTGGAAATAGGACCCACATTTATGTGGCGTATTTGGTCCAAAAACACGTAAGTAATAAGCCCTGCAAGTGGTCGTAACCCCTTGTGACCCATTCTGTAAAACAGAATAACTATATAGCAAATTAAATATAAAAAAAATTGGTACGTGACATTTGTGCGCGCGTTAGAAGTTATATTTATTTGGCGTAATAAAAAGCTAACATTAATTTTGCATGAAAATAATTATTGTAAATAAAATAATACAAGGACTGGAGTGATTTGAATACGGTTGGTAAAGTACAATTTCAGTCAAGTTTAAAGTTTAAATTCATACTCAGTATTCAATATTAATATCAACATTTCGTATAAACTTAATGATTTCATTTAGTAAAATAATCGAGATTAATTTTATTGAATACGTAATGAAAAACCAATTAATACGCTGAATGTTTATTCTAATTTTTTATTTTAATTATTTATTAAATAATAATTTATAATTTAATAATGTGGGAACCTCACTTGTATAAATAAACTTGACACTACACTTAAAATTTTATTAACACATTTTATATCACTAATATTCACAACAAATAATTTTTTTTTAATATATCGATCAGAATTCAATATCAATCACTAAATCAAACGTTTTAAAAGCGCACACACACATATAGATATATAATTTGTATTTGTACGTAGCCTTTATTTCATCCTGTGAAAATTTCGTTGCAAGGTTGCGCGCACATCGTAAAAATTCAATCTCATCATTAATTTTTTCGACAATGATTTGAACGGTACCATCTCGTTAGCCGAAATATGTATTAATTCATCAATATGATCGCCAGGTGGTGTTAAGTAAAAGTATTCGGATTTAGCGCAGTAGTGTTACATGACTTTATGTAAGCATTTGGACATACGCCATTGCTAAGCACATGTATGTCTGTAGAAGAAAATTACAAAAAAACACAAATTAAGCAAAAAATTGCTGTTTTCAACAGGATATAAACACCACATAATATTCCATAACAGGAATATGGCCAACAAACAAAGAAAAACAAAGAAAAATGGACTAACAGAACGGAAAAAAACACCACAAATGATGACTGCACAAAAATATTGAACCCAAAAAAAATTCAGCACAACAGTTGAAACGAGACAAAAACACGACAAAACGAAAAGACGAAACAAACACAATATTTTTCTAAAACAGAAACAAGCGACGTTTCGGGAACTGCTATCTGCTCCCGTCCTCAGGCAGAGACGCAAATGGTACGAAAACACAGGTGCGACTGAGTAGGGGCTGGAAAAAACATGTAACATGGCTACACAAAGGCGAGGGAGGTACGTTAACTTGTTCACATATGTGCACATAATTTGCGTTCTGTCCGTCGTGTTATCTATTGGATGGGAAAGTTGCCACAGGCCAATCAGGGAGCGAGTTAGGCCTGCCACGGGGAAATACCACTTAACTGAAGGGAATCCCTGGTTCCAACATTTCAAAGCAGCGAGACGCGTTCTGGCTCGGGGAATTGGAAGGTAATAATTTTTTTTTTTACAGTTTTCGCAATAACGGACTGCGTGCCGAACGTGATTAAGGCCGGCGCGGGAACGACCAATAAAAATGGCCAATATTCCCGCGAAACAAAGCCACACGAATATGCCTCCTCTCGAGGGAAATGACTATAACTTTTCGTGCAACATTCTTCGACTTTTATTTTCTCCTGAATGCACTTTTTCCCACGCAGTTTTGCGAGTCAGACACGACAGCCAGCAGTTAAAAAAAATTTCTAATAAATATCGGAACCAATTACTAGACACCTGAAAAATTCGCGGATTCATTTTGCGATAGGCTGGAATCAAAATACGTGTGCCTTTTTACTGCATTTGTGATTGGGCCACAGTTTTTCTGAATGACACTCGGTCAATGATAAACCTTCAAGAAAAAAAGTATCGAATCACTAGCGTCCCAGTTAACAGGTATCACGTGAGTAGTATACAATAGCCTGTCCTGAAACAGGCCTCAGGCGGTGGTGCCGGTGCCGGTGTCCGCCATCTTGGATTCTGACGTCACGACGGCCATCTTGGATGGTTGTGACCTTGACCTTTGACCTTGACCTTGAATTTGATCCTCAAAAATCGCCAAAATCCGCCAAAATTGGGCAAAATTTGCCCAAAATTCCTCAAAAATCGCCAAAATTTCCATTTCTGTGGAAAAAAGTTCCGCCAAAAAATCTCAAAAAATTCCACAAATTAAAAATTTCTCATTTCGAGGGAAAAATTTCCCGTTTCGAGGGAAAATTTCCCGATTTAGTCCTTAAAAATCCCAACGGCTAGAAATGTCCTGATAGAGGCTTAAGCATCCTTAACTCAAGCCTCAGTTAAGCCTCTATCAGGATGTGACCTTGACCTTTGACCTTGACCCCGACGGCCATCTTGGATCCACCATCTTGGATGACGTCATTTCGTTTTCTCGAACATTCCGGCATTGTGTTATCGGCCATTTTGAATTATGAAGTCACCGTTGCAATTTCCGTTACGGCCGCCATCTTTAAATTTATTATCCGATTTTAATGAAAAAAATTTAAAAATTATAAAAAAATTAAATAATAAAATTTTAATAAAAAATATTTAAAAAACAAACATTTACAACACGGAGCTCGGAGTCCTCGGTTCAAACCCGACGAGTGCAAAAAAAAATAAAAATGGCGACCGATCCTTCCCCCGCGGTGGCTGCAGGCATACTGGCTCCCACCACTTTTTTTCAAAGCATATATATATCGTCAGGTAGTATGACGTCATGTCCGCCATCTTGTCCTCGTCTGCTGGAAGCCATCATCAGTGTATCGTCGGCTAGAGTGCGCCGATGACATGTTAGTTTAATTCGTATCCGCTAGAGTGCAGTTATAATTTATTATTGCTGTGACACCCGCCATCTTGTCATTTGGCCGCCATCTTGAAAATCCGTAATTATTTAGCTAGAAATTCGGGAAAACTTTCAAAATTCATTAAATAAATCACTTATTAATTTACATATTGATTCGATCGATTCCCGTCCTCGGTTCGATCTTGGATGATGCAAAAAAAATTAAATATAACATCAATTTAACATAATAGTAACAGGTTCGAGGAATTAAACACTGCAAGTTCTTTTACAAACATAATATTTATTACATAATTTCTATTCTACTACAGGATCATTTGAGAAAGCCAGCAATCTTATAATCATTTAGTTCCGCAGCGGTGTGAAATGACTAATTCTTAGCTCCAATCGGTTTATACTAGACAGAGTCCAGCCAGAACCTTTACAGACATAGTCCACCTCTTCTTGACAGAGTTTCTGGATACCGTTTTTAACAGTTTGCTTCACATCGTTAGAACTGTAAATTACTGCAGCCGATGTCTTGAATGCACACTTCTTCACTTTGTCATCGAACGGATATGGCTTTCCATATATACAGTCCAACCACAAGTTATATTTCAAAGGTCCGTTTGTTGCTACATCATCAGTAAGCTGATTGATTATGTCCTCTCTGATATCATCAAGAAAATTACAAATGTCTTTCGACTCACCTAACGTATTTAAATAATAATAGTCCTTCAATGTTCCACGAAATGCAGACTGCGCCAAGTAGAAGCCATTATCGTTCACTTGTAATGCTCCGAACACAGTCTTAGGTTTATTTTCCTGTTCAGACGTCATACCAATCGGTTGCTGCACATCGGTTTTCTTGCTTGTACGCTCACGAGCCTTCAACCTAAACCGAGGAGTCGAAATTTCTGCAGGTAGTTCAGCAGTAGGCACACGGACTTCACCTTTACAGTTTTTCGCATGTCGTCGCAAATTATCAATTCGAGTAAACCATTCATGACACTCATCACATCGAAACTTCATGCGAGATGGATTCTTCGTGCATTTGCTCCGCTCATGTCTTCGTGCATCATGGGAAAATGCGAACGACGTATCACAGTAGCTGCAAGGATACCGTGGTAATGAACACGATCCTTTCAGACCCGATCCAGATACTGACGTTGCCGCAGTAGTACCATTTCCAGGCATTCTCTTATGCACATCGATGCGTCGTTGTTGCGCCGAAACCTTTACTTTCTGCCGCACAGCAGGACCTTTGCATGCCTTCATGTGCGTTTTCATATTATCTTTTCTGGCAAACTGCTTATGACATTTCTCACAAACAAACATTTTACGATATAGGTTCTTGACACATTCGCTCCTCTCGTGTCGCCGAGCATTGCTGCTGTTTGAGAAAATCTTGTCGCAATAACAGCACCGATGTTCGCTAGTTGTCAAATCAGCATCCATTGAAGTCTCCATCGAGGTCGTATCGTCGATCGTCGTGGTTTCCTGCACATCCAGCTCAGTAGTCATTAAGCTATCTTCTGCTGGTGGTATCACATCTGTTGAAATCTCCTCCAGTGTTGACATCGACGTTGTCAACGGAATCTGCTCCTTCTCCGTCGTAGCTGTCGTCAAGGTTCCCGTAGACGATGGTACAACCTCCATCGAGTTCGTCGTTAAAGTCGGTAAAGATGCCATCGAGTTCGCAAGAACAGGTAATTACATGATTAATGCACCAGAAGAAACAAACTAGGTGATCCTTACACCGACGACGTCAGTAACAAACTGAGCGTCCTGTTGTCTAGGACTCGCTTATATACATGCACCGTATGGAATAAAACGCTAGTCAAATCAAGAACCATTTACAATAATACTAGAGTCAAAACAACATTAAAATAGAAGGACCATCAACGAAAAGGCAGCACATTTGGAAGCACCGACAACGAAACGGCAGCACATTTGGAAGCACCGACAACGAAAAGACAGCACATTTGGAAGCACCGACAACGAAAAGGCAGCACATTTGGAAGCACCGAAAACGAAACGGCAGCACATTTGGAAGCACCGACAACGAAAAGGCAGCACATTTGGAAGCACCGACAACGAAAAGGCAGCACATTTGGAAGCACCGACAACGAAAAGGCAGCACATTTGGAAGCACCGACAACGAAATGGCAGCACATTTGGAAGCACCGACAACGAAAAGGCAGCACATTTGGAAGCACCGACAACGAAACGGCAGCACATTTGGAAGCACCGACAACGAAAAGGCAGCACATTTGGAAGCACCGACAACGAAACGGCAGCACATTTGGAAGCACCGACAACGAAACGGCAGCACATTTGGAAGCACCGACAACGAAACGGCAGCACATTTGGAAGCACCGACAACGAAACGGCAGCACATTTGGAAGCACCGACAACGAAACGGCAGCACATTTGGAAGCACCGACAACGAAACGGCAGCACATTTGGAAGCACCGACAACGAAAAGGCAGCACATTTGGAAGCACCGACAACGAAAAGGCAGCACATTTGGAAGCACCGACAACGAAAAGGCAGCACATTTGGAAGCACCGACAACGAAAAGGCAGCACATTTGGAAGCACCGACAACGAAACGGCAGCACATTTGGAAGCACCGGCAACGAAAAGGCAGCACATTTGGAAGCACCGACAACGAAAAGGCAGCGCATTTGGAAGCACCGACAACGAAAAGGCAGCACCATCATCAAAAAGGCCGCACATTTGTCATTGGCTCCAATATTCATTGGCTCCATTATTCATTGATTCCATCAGTCTATTGATTCCATCAGTCTAGTGACTCCATCTGACATTGGCTCCTACAGTCATTGGCTCCTACAGTCATTGGCTCCAACAACTGTCTTTTGTCTCACCAACTCCAAATATATATATATTTGGCTAGAATTCTACGAGTCTAAGAGACTATGAGACCACATGGCTACGAGTCTAAAATGATCTAGCTGGTTACGAGTTATACATGGCTTGCGAGGCTACAGAGCTACGAAGTTTCTAGTACACAGGTTTACATGACTGCGAGGATACAGGACTACAAGTCTGCAAGAGTACTTGACTACGAAGGTACTCGTCTACATGACTCCAGTTACCGCATCTGTCTTCGACGGAATTTTCTCTTTTGCTCCAACTGCTCCATCAGCATTATGTTATAAGATTACAAGGCCTCTTGCTTACGTAGCTTCAAGTCTACAAGCCTCCAATGCATCATGACTGCGAGACTACGATCAATGAGGTTACGAGTCTACGCGATTGCGAGTCTTCTAGGTTACATGATCGCGAGGCTATAGGACTACGAAGCTTCTAGAACGCATGGTTACGAGACTGCGAGGCTACAATTCTACGAGGTCCCAAGACATCCAGGCTACGCGACTACGAGCCATGAGGTTACGAGACTACGTGACTACGAATCTTCAAGTTTACGAGACTGCGAGGCTACAGAGCTACGAAGCCTCTAGTACACAGGTTTACGTGACTGCGAGGATACAGGACTACGCGACTTCGAGCCATAAGGTTACGAGATTACGTGACTACGAATCTTCATGTTTACGAGACTGCGAGGCTACAGAGCTACGAAGCCTCTAGAAAACGAGTTTACGTGACTGCGTGGATACAGGAATACAAGTCTGCATGAGTTCTTGACTACGAAGCTACTCGTCTACAAGGCTCCAATTGACACATCTGTCTTCGATGGAATTTTCTCTTTTGCTACATCTACACCATCAGCATTATGTTATAAGATTACAAAGCTACTTGCTTACGTAGCTTCAAGTCTACGAGGCTCCAATACATCATGACTACGAGACTACGAGCCATGAGGTTACGAGACTATGCGATTGCAAGTCTTCAAGGTTACGTCATCGTGAGGCTATAGGACTACGAAGCTTCCAGAACGCATGGTTACGAGAATGCATGACTAATTGGCCGCATGGCTACGAAACTTTATGTCTCTAACTGACTACAATAGCACTATTCAGTGGTGAGAGTTAATTTATTTCATGCAAAGGTACTTGCTGCAAGCAGTTCCACTTTTCAACATCAGATGACGTCACGTTTTGCTTGCAGGTAAAATAATATTTATTTATTTTATGCGGGATGCGGGTTGTTCACTATCGATCGCATAAGAAGAATGGCATCGATAGTCTTCAAGGAGAAGGAAGTTCGTCCTTCCTGCTAGTGCTTCTCATATTTCTCACGGTCCGCCATCTTGGATTGCGACGTCACGGCTGCCATCTTAGATGGGTGTGACTTTGACCTTTGACCGAAACCGCAGGAATGATCGCAAGCACACGGATTAACCATCAAAATATATATAAGAATTATCAGGAGCACACGGAGAAAACCATCATAATATTGGCAAGAATAATCAGGAGCACACGGAGAAAAACGACACATGTTTTCTTTGATATCATAAAATTACAGAAAAAAAATATTTAGAAATAAAAAAAATTAATAAAAAAATTTAAAATAAAAACAAAAAATACATAAATAGATTCTGCTAGCTTGTAAACTTATCATTGCTGAGCAAAGATAGAGTTCTAGTACAAGCCAGAATTTTATGTATTTTTTGTTTTTATTTTAAATTTTTTTATTAATTTTTTTTATTTCTAAATATTTTTTTTCTGTAATTTTATGATATCAAAGAAAACATGTGTCGTTTTTCTCCGTGTGCTCCTGATTTATCTTGCCAATATTATGATGGTTTTCTCCGTGTGCTCCTGATAATTCTTATATATATTTTGATGGTTAATCCGTGTGCTTGCGATCATTCCTGCGGTTTCGGTCAAAGGTCAAAGTCACACCCATCTAAGATGGCAGCCGTGACGTCGCAATCCAAGATGGCGGACCGTGAGAAATCTGAGAAGCACTAGCAGGAAGGACGAACTTCCTTCTCCTTGAAGACTATCGATGCCATTCTTCTTATGCGATCGATAGTGAACAACCCGCATCCCGCATAAAATAAATATTATTTTACCTGCAAGCAAAACGTGACGTCATCTGATGTTGAAAAGTGGAACTGCTTGCAGCAAGTACCTTTACATGAAATAAATTAACTCTCACCACTGAATAGTGCTATTGTAGTCAGTTAGAGACATAAAGTTTCGTAGCCATGCGGCCAATTAGTCATGCATTCTCGTAACCATGCGTTCTGGAAGCTTCGTAGTCCTATAGCCTCACGATGACGTAACCTTGAAGACTTGCAATCGCATAGTCTCGTAACCTCATGGCTCGTAGTCTCGTAGTCATGATGTATTGGAGCCTCGTAGACTTGAAGCTACGTAAGCAAGTAGCTTTGTAATCTTATAACATAATGCTGATGGTGTAGATGTAGCAAAAGAGAAAATTCCATCGAAGACAGATGTGTCAATTGGAGCCTTGTAGACGAGTAGCTTCGTAGTCAAGAACTCATGCAGACTTGTATTCCTGTATCCACGCAGTCACGTAAACTCGTTTTCTAGAGGCTTCGTAGCTCTGTAGCCTCGCAGTCTCGTAAACATGAAGATTCGTAGTCACATAATCTCGTAACCTTATGGCTCGAAGTCGCGTAGTCCTGTATCCTCGCAGTCACGTAAACCTGTGTACTAGAGGCTTCGTAGCTCTGTAGCCTCGCAGTCTCGTAAACTTGAAGATTCGTAGTCACGTAGTCTCGTAACCTCATGGCTCGTAGTCGCGTAGCCTGGATGTCTTGGGACCTCGTAGAATTGTAGCCTCGCAGTCTCGTAACCATGCGTTCTAGAAGCTTCGTAGTCCTATAGCCTCGCGATCATGTAACCTAGAAGACTCGCAATCGCGTAGACTCGTAACCTCATTGATCGTAGTCTCGCAGTCATGATGCATTGGAGGCTTGTAGACTTGAAGCTACGTAAGCAAGAGGCCTTGTAATCTTATAACATAATGCTGATGGAGCAGTTGGAGCAAAAGAGAAAATTCCGTCGAAGACAGATGCGGTAACTGGAGTCATGTAGACGAGTACCTTCGTAGTCAAGTACTCTTGCAGACTTGTAGTCCTGTATCCTCGCAGTCATGTAAACCTGTGTACTAGAAACTTCGTAGCTCTGTAGCCTCGCAAGCCATGTATAACTCGTAACCAGCTAGATCATTTTAGACTCGTAGCCATGTGGTCTCATAGTCTCTTAGACTCGTAGAATTCTAGCCAAATATATATATATTTGGAGTTGGTGAGACAAAAGACAGTTGTTGGAGCCAATGACTGTAGGAGCCAATGACTGTAGGAGCCAATGTCAGATGGAGTCACTAGACTGATGGAATCAATAGACTGATGGAATCAATGAATAATGGAGCCAATGAATATTGGAGCCAATGACAAATGTGCGGCCTTTTTGATGATGGTGCTGCCTTTTCGTTGTCGGTGCTTCCAAATGCGCTGCCTTTTCGTTGTCGGTGCTTCCAAATGTGCTGCCTTTTCGTTGCCGGTGCTTCCAAATGTGCTGCCGTTTCGTTGTCGGTGCTTCCAAATGTTCTGCCTTTTCGTTGTCGGTGCTTCCAAATGTGCTGCCTTTTCGTTGTCGGTGCTTCCAAATGTGCTGCCTTTTCGTTGTCGGTGCTTCCAAATGTGCTGCCTTTTCGTTGTCGGTGCTTCCAAATGTGCTGCCGTTTCGTTGTCGGTGCTTCCAAATGTGCTGCCGTTTCGTTGTCGGTGCTTCCAAATGTGCTGCCGTTTCGTTGTCGGTGCTTCCAAATGTGCTGCCGTTTCGTTGTCGGTGCTTCCAAATGTGCTGCCGTTTCGTTGTCGGTGCTTCCAAATGTGCTGCCGTTTCGTTGTCGGTGCTTCCAAATGTGCTGCCTTTTCGTTGTCGGTGCTTCCAAATGTGCTGCCGTTTCGTTGTCGGTGCTTCCAAATGTGCTGCCTTTTCGTTGTCGGTGCTTCCAAATGTGCTGCCATTTCGTTGTCGGTGCTTCCAAATGTGCTGCCTTTTCGTTGTCGGTGCTTCCAAATGTGCTGCCTTTTCGTTGTCGGTGCTTCCAAATGTGCTGCCTTTTCGTTGTCGGTGCTTCCAAATGTGCTGCCGTTTCGTTTTCGGTGCTTCCAAATGTGCTGCCTTTTCGTTGTCGGTGCTTCCAAATGTGCTGTCTTTTCGTTGTCGGTGCTTCCAAATGTGCTGCCGTTTCGTTGTCGGTGCTTCCAAATGTGCTGCCTTTTCGTTGATGGTCCTTCTATTTTAATGTTGTTTTGACTCTAGTATTATTGTAAATGGTTCTTGATTTGACTAGCGTTTTATTCCATACGGTGCATGTATATAAGCGAGTCCTAGACAACAGGACGCTCAGTTTGTTACTGACGTCGTCGGTGTAAGGATCACCTAGTTTGTTTCTTCTGGTGCATTAATCATGGAATTACCTGTTCTTGCGAACTCGATGGCATCTTTACCGACTTTAACGACGAACTCGATGGAGGTTGTACCATCGTCTACGGGAACCTTGACGACAGCTACGACGGAGAAGGAGCAGATTCCGTTGACAACGTCGATGTCAACACTGGAGGAGATTTCAACAGATGTGATACCACCAGCAGAAGATAGCTTAATGACTACTGAGCTGGATGTGCAGGAAACCACGACGATCGACGATACGACCTCGATGGAGACTTCAATGGATGCTGATTTGACAACTAGCGAACATCGGTGCTGTTATTGCGACAAGATTTTCTCAAACAGCAGCAATGCTCGGCGACACGAGAGGAGCGAATGTGTCAAGAACCTATATCGTAAAATGTTTGTTTGTGAGAAATGTCATAAGCAGTTTGCCAGAAAAGATAATATGAAAACGCACATGAAGGCATGCAAAGGTCCTGCTGTGCGGCAGAAAGTAAAGGTTTCGGCGCAACAACGACGCATCGATGTGCATAAGAGAATGCCTGGAAATGGTACTACTGCGGCAACGTCAGTATCTGGATCGGGTCTGAAAGGATCGTGTTCATTACCACGGTATCCTTGCAGCTACTGTGATACGTCGTTCGCATTTTCCCATGATGCACGAAGACATGAGCGGAGCAAATGCACGAAGAATCCATCTCGCATGAAGTTTCGATGTGATGAGTGTCATGAATGGTTTACTCGAATTGATAATTTGCGACGACATGCGAAAAACTGTAAAGGTGAAGTCCGTGTGCCTACTGCTGAACTACCTGCAGAAATTTCGACTCCTCGGTTTAGGTTGAAGGCTCGTGAGCGTACAAGCAAGAAAACCGATGTGCAGCAACCGATTGGTATGACGTCTGAACAGGAAAATAAACCTAAGACTGTGTTCGGAGCATTACAAGTGAACGATAATGGCTTCTACTTGGCGCAGTCTGCATTTCGTGGAACATTGAAGGACTATTATTATTTAAATACGTTAGGTGAGTCGAAAGACATTTGTAATTTTCTTGATGATATCAGAGAGGACATAATCAATCAGCTTACTGATGATGTAGCAACAAACGGACCTTTGAAATATAACTTGTGGTTGGACTGTATATATGGAAAGCCATATCCGTTCGATGACAAAGTGAAGAAGTGTGCATTCAAGACATCGGCTGCAGTAATTTACAGTTCTAACGATGTGAAGCAAACTGTTAAAAACGGTATCCAGAAACTCTGTCAAGAAGAGGTGGACTATGTCTGTAAAGGTTCTGGCTGGACTCTGTCTAGTATAAACCGATTGGAGCTAAGAATTAGTCATTTCACACCGCTGCGGAACTAAATGATTATAAGATTGCTGGCTTTCTCAAATGATCCTGTAGTAGAATAGAAATTATGTAATAAATATTATGTTTGTAAAAGAACTTGCAGTGTTTAATTCCTCGAACCTGTTACTATTATGTTAAATTGATGTTATATTTAATTTTTTTTGCATCATCCAAGATCGAACCGAGGACGGGAATCGATCGAATCAATATGTAAATTAATAAGTGATTTATTTAATGAATTTTGAAAGTTTTCCCGAATTTCTAGCTAAATAATTACGGATTTTCAAGATGGCGGCCAAATGACAAGATGGCGGGTGTCACAGCAATAATAAATTATAACTGCACTCTAGCGGATACGAATTAAACTAACATGTCATCGGCGCACTCTAGCCGACGATACACTGATGATGGCTTCCAGCAGACGAGGACAAGATGGCGGACATGACGTCATACTACCTGACGATATATATATGCTTTGAAAAAAAGTGGTGGGAGCCAGTATGCCTGCAGCCACCGCGGGGGAAGGATCGGTCGCCATTTTTATTTTTTTTTGCACTCGTCGGGTTTGAACCGAGGACTCCGAGCTCCGTGTTGTAAATGTTTGTTTTTTAAATATTTTTTATTAAAATTTTATTATTTAATTTTTTTATAATTTTTAAATTTTTTTCATTAAAATCGGATAATAAATTTAAAGATGGCGGCCGTAACGGAAATTGCAACGGTGACTTCATAATTCAAAATGGCCGATAACACAATGCCGGAATGTTCGAGAAAACGAAATGACGTCATCCAAGATGGTGGATCCAAGATGGCCGTCGGGGTCAAGGTCAAAGGTCAAGGTCACATCCTGATAGAGGCTTAACTGAGGCTTGAGTTAAGGATGCTTAAGCCTCTATCAGGACATTTCTAGCCGTTGGGATTTTTAAGGACTAAATCGGGAAATTTTCCCTCGAAACGGGAAATTTTTCCCTCGAAATGAGAAATTTTTAATTTGTGGAATTTTTTGAGATTTTTTGGCGGAACTTTTTTCCACAGAAATGGAAATTTTGGCGATTTTTGAGGAATTTTGGGCAAATTTTGCCCAATTTTGGCGGATTTTGGCGATTTTTGAGGATCAAATTCAAGGTCAAGGTCAAAGGTCAAGGTCACAACCATCCAAGATGGCCGTCGTGACGTCAGAATCCAAGATGGCGGACACCGGCACCGGCACCACCGCCTGAGGCCTGTTTCAGGACCGGCTATTGTATACTACTCACGTGTCAGTAGCCAATGAGCAGATGTAATTTTCCCGAGTGCATAGAGGATCATGGAGTATTTTCTACAGGTAATTGAAATCGCGAAATTTTCCGGTCTCTACCAATTACAACTTACTAATTAGTTGTTAAGGCGCCTAAGGATCCCGTTCAAAAAGAATATGAATATAACTTAACACTTTAATGTAAAAACTCGAAATAATTATTAGAAATTAAATTCATTTTAATATTGAGCAAATGAATTTTTTATATTTATATGAAAATATAAACAAATATTTGATAAAAAAAATGTTTTGTTCCTTTGAAAAACTACATTGCGTGGTAATTGTCCCCGGTCATTCAATAATCATATTTGCTTTGGATTTGATTCAATATACACCAGGATGGCAACCATATTGGCAGTGCGATTCCTATGAAGGTGCTTAATTGAATAGATTTCACAACATTAGCACGCTACGATTCAAATGTTTTAATAAATATTCACGATCAATTTAATCCCATCATTAGCGCTGGAAAATTGACAAAACTGTGATTGATAGATTTATATTTGCAAGGGGAGGCCAATAACTTGAACTATATTAAACATATATACATTGCCACGACTAGCTGCTTTGCCACTGAAGAATTCTTAAACGCTATGCCACCATGACTTGATGTAAGCTTTTGGACATACGCCATTGCTAAGCACATGTATGTCTGTAGAAGAAAACTACAAAAAACACAAATGACAAAAACACAAATAATGCAAAAAATTGCTGTTGTCAGGATATAAACACCACACAATACTCCACAACAGGAATATGGTCAACAAAACAAAGAAAAAACAAATAAAAAATGGACTAACAGAACGAAAAAAAACCAACAAATGATGACAGCACAAAAATATTGAAAAAAAATTAACACAACAGTTGAAACGAGACAAAAACACATCAAAACGAAAAGACGAAACAAATACAATAGTTATCCAAAAAACAGAAGAGAACGAAAAAAAAAACCCACAAATGATGACAGCACAAAAATATTGAGCCCAAAAAAAATTCAGCACAACAGTCAAAACGAGACAAAAACACGAAAAAACTAAAAGACGAAACAAACACAACAGTTTTCTAAAACAGAAACAAGCGACTTTTCGGGAACTGCTATCTGCTCCCGTCCTCAGGCAGAGACGCACATGGTACGAAAACACAGGTGCGACTGAATGCAACTTGCTATGCCGCCATGCATAAATTATCTTTGCGCCACGGACTCGGCAGCAATGCTAGGAGGAACAGGTTAGCAAAGAGAAATAAAAATGTTACACTGTAAGCGCATGAAAACAGAATTTTTTACACTGCTACAGAGTCAGTGGGTGATTGAGTCAGTGAGTCAATGATGAGCGTACTTTTATAGTTATATAATTTTTCACTGCACATTGTAATGCTTTTGCGCCAAGATATCATTCGTGGCCATCAAATACATGTATTTATCATTAAAAAAATTAATCATTACTTTTGGCGCTAACATTTTTAATGTATGGGTAGATAGCCTTGCCCTATCACACCCCTATTTCTATCCCAGAGTAACTTCTCCGGGTGGCGCTAGATGCTAGATGGTAGATGGATAGATGGTAGATAGGGTGAGCTTGCAACCAAGTCGCGGTGTTACAGCTACGGCATGTAGGTAATTATGTACACCACGCGAACCAAGTCACGAGGCAACCCTAATAGTTAAGTCTTTCATGTAATTAATCTGTATAGACCGGAAAAATTCGCGGATTCATTTCGTGATAGGCTGAAATTCAAACCTGTGTACAATTCTGCTGGTTCTGCTATTGGCTCGCAGTTTAACTGGAGCTCTCTGTGCCAATTAGAGACTATCGACCAAAGAAGCGTCGAATCACAAGCTACCCAGTGGAAACGCCTCACAATTTAGTACCCAATGAACACGTGTGTTTACTTAAGAAATGCAGAGGATAATGGAGGCTATCCTAGAGGTCATTGAATCCGCGAATGTTTCCGGTCCCTATTAATCTGGTTACCATTAGGTAGAGACCTGAAAAATTCGCGGGTCCATTTCGTGATATGCTAAAATTCAAATAATTATACAGTTTAGCTGCTTCTGTTAATTGGTTCACTGTTAATATGTAGGACTCTTGGCCAATTAGAGACCATTAATTAAAGAAGTATCCATTCACAATTTACCCACTTGAGACGCCTCAAAATTCATCACCCAATGTAAAGGCACCGTTTGCCCAAATAGGCAGATTATCGTGGAGTCTATCTTGAAGGTAATTGAACTCGCGAATTTTTCAGGTCCCTGCCATTAGGCTGCTAATACTCCATTTAAAACTTCTACCTTAATATATTGCCAACCTTAAAAAAAAATAATTTATATTAATATGATTACATAAAAGTTATGCTTGAAATAGATCCGTTTACTAACACCAAAGATTACTAGAGACTGGAAAAATTCGCGCTTTCGATGACCTCTAGGATAGACACCACAACCCTCTACATACTCAGGAAAATGCCACTTACTCATTGGCTATTGACTCGTGACACTTGTCAACTGGGACGCTTGCGATTCGATACTTTTTTTAGTTGAAGGTTTCCCATTGGCTAAAAGTCCTTCAGATAAACTGTAAGCCACTCACAGAAGCAATATAAATGTACAGTAGTTTGGATTCTAGCATATCGTGGAATGAATCCGCGAATTTTTCCGGTCTCTAAAGATTACACGAAGGAATTAAAAAATATAAAAACGAGTCATACAAACTATTGCAGCTCAAACAGTAATAATATAAAGTGACTCGCTTCTTTTCAATAAAAAAATAATGATGCAGGGCAGGGGTGTGTGACCCCTATCCATCGCTCAGGGGCATTCCTCAGAACTTCGAGCCCTGCCATTTATTTCAAGTTTGTGCTGCCATTTTTGATCCCTCTCAGAACACGAAAGAGGTACAATGTTTGAAAACTATTCCAAATTCGTTGAAAATATATCTTCAAAATTGTACCTACATTTATCTACAGTTAGAGTACTTTAACGGATATAAATATTCTTGAACACTCCTCTTCAAAATATCTATAATATTTTATATTATAAACCAATTTAAATTATTGTTGAAAAAAATAAATATCGATGTACCTAAAATCTTTAAATAACGGATCTTTTAATCCACTATCAGTAAACTATGGTGTAACTTTAGTTCACTGTGAATTATATCAAGGCTTGGAGACGGAAAATAAAAACCCAAACGTAATATACTACATGCTGCTGAAATAGTTTAAGGTATTTTTTAAGGTTTCTCAAGAAAGTAACGCGATTAATGAAAGGTCTCTGCCTATAAATGTTTTTTTTTTTCTTTAAATGTATGTTCAGTGATATTAAATTTCATAAAAATGTTGTACTCTGGAATGAGTTTATCTGGGTTGAAGCTGCGATAAAAAAGCGTTTCATACTTAGAAGATAATGTCTACTTTAAATCGGTACCAGTAGCCACAGAGATTTATTTTTATTACTAATATTAAAAAATTGCATAACTTGTTAATAGTATTTAACATTCAAATTTTCACTTTCGCGCAAAAAATACATTTTTTTTACGTGTAATTTAAGCCACGTGAAAAGTCTATAGTATTAAAAATGTTTGGCGTAAACATTAAATAATAATAATCTAAAAAGTAAAACTTGCCGTTAAATAAAGGTAATTTATAAATCTCATTATTTATCCGGACTGGACATAATTATGAGGTACATATTACCGTTCTCTCATCGTTAAATATATAGCCTATGCAAACAATTGTTTTTTTAAAGTTTTTGTGAAATCTTATTCCTCAAAACATTTTACTAAAAAAAATCTTTTTTCCAGATTGAAATTTCTCCCATTACCTGTCTTTTCTTTTTTCTTTTTTTTCCAATCCACCCATTAACAGTAGGGAAAGGTGTGTATTACTGTGCGTCCTTCCCATTGCTTGCTTATGACCCTTTCCCTTTCCGATCTCATTATTTTCACAGACCGGTGGAATCTGACAAGATGGAAAGGCTGGAATACGGGCAAAAAACCAAGCTAGAAAATGTTAACGACAATCCTTACCCCTGCCTGAGAGTGCCCGTACATTTAAAAGCCTGGTTTTATTTGCTTGTGTGTGTGTATATGTATATATATATATATATATATATATATATATATATATATAGGGGCATGCAGATTTTGCGAAAAGATTTTGAGTAGATGCAAATTAAAACAATATAGCATCATCCGTGTTTCGTGATTAGGTGGGTTTTCCCTATGTACATATCGATTTTACAACACCAATCACAGTAATTCAGTGAGGAAGTAGACGCGTCCTGAGTGGCTCGGTCAAACAAGGCAACGACTTCTCTCGCAGACGGCCACCCATCACAAGGAAGAAACCACAGGTGCGGGTTTACCTTGTTGCATTCTAATAAGTAGAGACCGGAAAAATTCGCGGATTCATTTCACGACAGCCTGAAATTCAAATAGTTATACCTCAGTGCAGCCTCTGCTATTGGCTCACAACTCAACCTGGACGACTCTGGGCCGGTGAGAAACACTCAACCGAAGCTGTATCGAATCACAGGCCGCTACGTTGGGACACCTCCACAAGACAGCAGCCAATGAGAGGGTGACATTTGACCGAGTGTACGTAGAACTATAAAATTCATCCTAGAGGTCATTGAACCCGCGAATTTTTCCTGTCCCTACTAATAAGTGTTCATATCTTTTCACGAAAAATGCCTGTTCCTATATGTATATATATATATATATATATATATATATATTCCATGTGCGATTCCCAGCACTTCTTCAATAAAAAATTTAGATTTTTTATCGGTCAACATTTTAAGATACTTTCAGGTCTAAAACAAAACAATTTTTAAGTGTCGTTGCTATAGAATTTTCAAAGAAACTGTGGTTGGGGGGGGGGGGGGGGGAATCAGAACTGGCTTTTGTAAGAAACCGTCCTAACGTCAGCCGGAGGAAGGTGGATTGAAATCTTGGAAGATTAATACTTGTGGACCGAAATTCAAACCCTGATTGCTTTACCAGTTCTGTTACTTCGTTTCGTCCAAAAATATTTAATAAGACACAACACAAAACTATATATATATATATATATATATATATATATACATACATACATACATACATATAACACTCTCCGCGCTTCGTCTCGGCGATATGCGCATTTAACGGCGCGAGCAGAAAATCGAGTCGAATATTCGATATTTTCCTGCTCGAACGATAACGAAAGGCTCTTCACTGGTAAGAATACAAATTGTATCATACAATCAAACGTAATCGCTTTCGCCGATGGAATACAAGTTTAATTACATTAGATATAAAATTTTTTTATAAATTTGGAATCTTACACCGTGGCGTTCTTAGATTTAATTTAATCATAGAAACAAATTATCTGTTTATTTAAAGGCTTCTTAATGTCTCCGACTTTAATTCCAGCACGTTTACTTCATTAATATAAGCTTGCAATCAGGAAAAAAAACCCGGACACTGACCGCAATCACAGGGACTTAGAAAGAAAGAAAAACAACCGACAAAGCTAAATGGTCAAATTTCTGGAGCATGGTTTCGGTAATCTTTGTGGCATACTGTTTTTTCGCATCCCTCCCGACCGATCTCTATCCGCTCTTTATTCATTAGAGGCGCCACGCATTAACTGGGTCCGCCTTGTCCCGCCATTAGCGACGCATCTACCGTTGAGCGGCCGTCGCCAGCTGTTTCACGTGACTAATTGAAGCAGCGCTAGCAGGCGTCGTAGAGCGCATGCACACATCAAACACCAAGCTTAGCTTATAATTAACTAGTTAATGAGCTGTTGTCCAATTACATCGTACTACGGTTTAAGTAAACAATAACTTTCATTATTATATAATGCTATCATCCATTAAATTAAAACATTATAAAAAATAATGAAAATTTTACCACATTTTTATTTATAAACATAATTCATTAATTTAAATTTAAAGATAGTTTAAGAAAATTATACTTTTAATTAAAAGTAAACAAAAAAAAATTGGTTGTCTGTAAAGTCGGTTTACGGACGATAGTTTAACGTGACGTCATATCAAAACATTGCTGAAATGATTGCATACTTTATGAATAAAATTGAATAATATTTATTTTAATAATGAAAGAATTAATACTTGAAAATATAATAGTAATCAGATTTTTAAAATGCAAGAATAATTAAACTTATTGCTGAAATTATTGTTGTAATAAGCAATGAAAACCACATTAACTTTTCACTTCACTTTATAAACAGTCGAGTGGAAGAGAGATAGATGCGGCGCAAGCGTACAATGAGCGTAACGGGACACAGCGTAACGGAACAATGTGCGAAACGGGACACAGCGTAACAGAACAATGTGCGTAACGGGACTCTTTTTCGTGCGTGCAGCCGGAGTTCATCGATTTATTAGACGTTGTCACGTCAAAAAAAAATTGTTGTGCACACGCTAGAACTAACATATCGAGTGCAGTGGCGCAGTGTTAAACACTGAGCACCCATCCGTACGATGAAGAGAGTTGTTAAAACCCATGTCCAGCCATACCGATGTCAGTTCTCCTCGGTGTTTCCTGAATCTCTCAGAGCAACTGCTGTGACGGTTATTTACGATGTGTGGATTGCTTCCCTCTTTCCTTGCGTTTGGGTTAGTCTTACGTGCCGCCTGTGTGGCTTCTGCGTGGACGATAGGTCAAAACTATGCCCTACACACAGTACCAAAATTGTTATGTAAGCAGTATACAAACTATAGTATTTAATGTAAAACGGCAGTAAGATATTACTCATGAAACTAACATTTCACGTAGTGTAAATAACTAAATTATAAATTAAAAAAAAAACATTTATTCCCTGTTTTACTTAGTATCGCAATAAAAACCACATTTAATCATTTTACAATCTCGATTATCAATAAAAAGGTATCTTCTTTAAAATTAAATATTGTTGACATACGTTAGGTATTGTTGAAAAAATAACAATTTTAAATTATTTATTATATTAGGTGGTAACCCAAATCGCTGCTGTACATCAGTGCTTTAATATTTGTAAACTATTTTTAATGCTTTTTAAGTTTATACTTAACCAAAATCATCTTAAAAATCATGGTGTTATGTTTTTATAAATATTTTATATATACTAGATTCTACTAAGATTAAATAGTATATAAAGGATTATGATATGAACAGCTAAGTTCTTGGTAATGAAAACACTTTCATTCATTTGTTTTGGTTGCTAGTCGCTGCCCAGAACGAGTTTTTTTTCTACTGGTTTGGACTTGATATCCCTGAATGGTTTTACTCCCGTCGAACACCCATGTGCTGCGGGTTGTCAAACCTCCAGGCAAGTTATCGCCTCTGCTGAAGCAGTGGAGTGGTGGGGGTGTCAAGCGACTCTATCTCCCCTCCTTTCATCACCGCACAAGTCTGAAGCTCTATCCACTCCTGAGTGCAGGCCCGATGTACCAGCTTGCGACAAGAGTACTACATTAAAAAAATTGGTTGTCTGTAAAGTCGGTTTACGGACGATAGTTTAACGTGACGTCATAACAAAACATTGATGAAATGATTGCATACTTTCATGAATAAAATTGAATCATTTTTATTGAATTATCACTATTTCGTATGGATACAAAAAAGGAGTGAAATTAAATCTACAAATAATTGATAAATTTACTTTTATTTGCACTCAATTCAAATATGCTTATTAGGTTAACGAAGAGATTATTTTAACTATAACTTTTATACATGTTTTCTATTTAACTTCTTCCAATCTGTGTTATTCTGTTAAGGATAGGACGATTATAGGAAAAATAGGAAACGAATGGGAAAGTTTCAAGTTTAATATGCCTCGAAAAAGTCAAATCGATGGTTGTTCCAATCGAGTGGAAGAGAGATAGATGCGGCGCAAGCGTACAATGAGCGTAACGGGACACCGCGTAACGGGACACTTTTTGTGCGTGCAGTCGGCGTTCATCGATTTATTAGACGGTCACGTCAAAAATTAACTAATATAAACATATTTGAATGTTTATTTTAATGTTTATTTATATATTCTAATTTACAGGCGTACAACTAACTTTCCCCTTCTTAACTCAGTTTAGGCTGGCTGGCAGCCTGGCGGGAAACAACGAACATGGCCCCCAAAACAACCAGTGCCACCAAATGGAAATGCGGACAGCAATGTCCAAGTTCCCGACCACCGCATGTTAGACTCTTTTTTTGCTCTGTCCAACTCTTCTTCCAGATCCGTCCATCTGTTTCCCGTAACCAACCTGCACGCACAATGCGTGACTGTTTTCTATTCGCACGAAAGAGTCCATTGTTTTCCCTGGGTCATATTCAGGTTTTACCTGGGCCCAACTTATCTAGTTTTAGTCAAGGATAGTCAGTGAGGTGAGTTAGTCATGGCGCCGATCGCAGCCATGGCTGGCCAATCCCCCTTCTAGAACATAATGCATGCTACCTCTCCTGCATGGTTAACAACCTGCATGATTAGAGCCTTATATAGGCTTCTGCCTGTGGCGCACTTAGAGTCTATCCCTAACCCAGACCCCTCCCGCACACTGATAGCTTTAAGTTAGGTTAGGAAAACAAAATCAGAACAAAAAGAGTGCGAGAGGAGGGTGAGCTTAATTGCTGTCCCTTGGAAGGGCAGCCCTTAAGGATTTTTCTGACAGTGGTTAGTTTAGGTTAGGTTAGGTTAGGTTAGGTTAGATTAGGTCACTTTACAAAATAACCACTGTCAGAAAAATCCTGAAGGGCTGCCCATCCAAAGGGCAACAATTAAGACAACCTTTCAAAAACACTACTGTCAGAAAAATCCTGATGGGCTTCCCTTCCAAGGGCAAGATTTCAGGATTATTTAAACACTTAAATAAACATGTTTTCATAAATTGGATGGGCTGCCCTTCCAGTCGCTGTACAAACAAACCATTGCCAGGAAAATCCTGAAGGGCTGCCCTTCCAAGGGGCAGCATTTCAGTCGCCCCCGGGAGGAAGGAGCAGGGAGCACAATTCCACGATTATCGTCCTGCCGCCGCCTATCCAGACCGCCAGAAGCGCCACTATGCCCGAGCAAGCATCGAACATCGAGAGTGTACTTAACCTCTGGGACTAATAATCTCAACTTACATGTTCCTTTGGGAATCGGACTTAACTCATTCGTCGAGGAGCTTACCAGAGAGCAGTGCTGCGGAGAGAGACTTAGCGAAGAAGACAATCGTCGTGCGATTTGATGCGTCAACTCGTGGACCGAATTGGGGTCTCGTCGGGCGAGTTTCATGTGAAAAAAGGCGCTCTAACTGTTTTCGGGACCTTGTGGAAGGTAGAAATTAGCACCCGAGGTCTGAAAATACTAGTCGTTGATGTGTCGCATTTTTTTTCTCGCTGAGCGAGAACGAGATAGCGATCAGAAACCCTGAAGGAAATACTCGTGGCTTGTATGTGTGTGAATGCGGTGGTTGGTCTTCACGGCAGTGTAATGATATACCTGACTCTGACTTTCTTCCCAGACAGTGACTTCTAGCCCCGAGGCAACTATTATTGACTTTGTGTACGAGTGTTGAGGGTGTAAAACGGAACGGTTGTTTTCAAGCCCGCTGGTTTAAGTGTGACAGGGGAGGACAGTGAGAACATGGACGAAGAGAATTGTCGCCTGTTCTTTGCGTCGCTGTATCGCAGTCGTCGCGGAAACTTGTTCATGTTTGGAAGCGCTCCATCGAGGTCTGGCTCGACAGCAGGTGAAGCAGGAGTGTGCTGTTGGGGCAGGAGAGTGCTGTTGGGGCAGCAGAGTGCTGTTGGGGCCGGAGACTGCTGTTGGGCCAGAAGAGTGCTGTTGGGGCAGAAGAGTGCTGTTGGGGCAGGAGAGTGCATTTAGGGCAGAGGAGCACTGTTGGGGCAGGAGTGTACTGTTGTGGCAGAAGAGAGCTGTTGGGGCAGGAGAGCACTCTTGCGACAGGAGAGTGCTGTGAGGGGCAGGAGAGTGCTGTTGGGGCAGGAGAGAGCTGTTGGGGCAGGGGAGTGCTGTTGGTGAAGGAGAGTGCTGTGGGGACAGGAGAGAGCTGTGGGGGCAGGAAAGTGCTGTTGGGGCAGGTGAGTGCTGTTGGGGCAGGAAAGCACTGTTGGGACAGGAGAGTACTGTTGGGGCAGGAGAGTACTATTGGGGCAGGAGACAGCTGTTGAGGCAGGAGAGTGCTGTTGGCGCAATAGAGTGCTGTTGGGGCAGGATAGTGCTGTTGGGGTAGGAGAGTGCTGTAGGGTAGGAGAGAGATTTTGGGGCAGGAGAGTGCTATTGTGGCAGGAGAGTGCTGTTGTGGCAGGAGAGTGCTATTTGAGGCAGGAGAGTGCCGTGGGTGCAGGAGAGTGCTGTTGGGGCAGGAGAGTGCTGTTGGGGCAGGAGAGCACTGTTGGGGCAGGAGAGTGCTGTTGGGGCAGGAAAGTGCTGTTGGGGCAGGAGAGTGCTGTTGGGGCAGGAGAGTGCTGTTGGGGCAGGAGAGCAGTTGGGGCAGGAGAGCACTGTTGGGGCAGGAGAGCACTGTTGGGACAGGAGAGGGCTGTTGTGGCAGGAGAGTGCTGTGGGGGCAGGAGAGTGCTGTGGGGGCAGGAGAGTGCTGTGGGGGCAGGAGAGTGCTGTGGGGGCAGGAGAGTGCTGTGGGGGAAGTAAGTGCTGTTTGGGGCAGGAGAGTGCTGTTGGGGCAGGAGAGTGTTGTTGGGGCAGGAGAGTTCTGTGGGAGCAGGAGAGTGTTGTTGGGGCAGCAGAGTGCTGTGGGGGCAGGAAAGTGCTGTTGGGGCAGGAGAGTGCTGTTGGGGCAGGAGAGTGCTGTGGGGGCAGGAGAGTGCGGTGGGGGCAGGATAGGGCTGTTGAAGCAGGAAAGTGCTGTTGGGGCAGGAGAGTGCTGTGGGGGCAGGAGAGTGCTGTGGGGGCAGGAGAGTGCGGTGGGGGCAGGATAGGGCTGTTGAAGCAGGAAAGTGCTGTTGGGGCAGGAGAGTGCTGTGGGGGCAGGAGAGGGCTGTTGTGGCAGGAGAGTGCTGTTTGGGGTAGGAGAGTGCTGTGGGGGCAGGAGAGTGCTGTGGGGGCAGGAGAGTGCTGTGGGGGCAGGAGAGTGCTGTTTGGGGCAGGAGAGTGCTGTGGGGGCAGGAGAGTGCTGTGGGGGCAGGAGAGTGCTGTGGGGGCAGGAGAGTGCTGTGGGGGCAGGAGAGTGCTGTTTGGGGCAGGAGAGTGCTGTGGGGGCAGGATAGGGCTGTTGAAGCAGGAAAGTGCTGTTGGGGCAGGAGAGTGCTGTGGGGGCAGGAGAGTGCTGTTTGGGGTAGGAGAGTGCTGTGGGGGCAGGAGAGTGCTGTGGGGGCAGGAGAGTGCTGTGGGGGCAGGAGAGCACTGTTGGGGCAGGAGAGTGCTGTTGGGGCAGGAAAGTGCTGTTGGAGCAGGAAAGTGCTGTTGGGGCAGGAGAGTGCTGTTGGGGCAGGAGAGCAGTTGGGGCAGGAGAGCACTGTTGGGGCAGGAGAGCACTGTTGGGACAGGAGAGGGCTGTTGTGGCAGGAGAGTGCTGTGGGGGCAGGAGAGTGCTGTGGGGGCAGGAGAGTGCTGTGGGGGCAGGAGAGTGCTGTGGTGGAAGTAAGTGCTGTTTGGGGCAGGAGAGTGCTGTTGGGGCAGGAGAGTGTTGTTGGGGCAGGAGAGTTCTGTGGGAGCAGGAGAGTGTTGTTGGGGCAGCAGAGTGCTGTGGGGGCAGGAAAGTGCTGTTGGGGCAGGAGAGTGCTGTTGGGGCAGGAGAGTGCTGTGGGGGCAGGAGAGTGCGGTGGGGGCAGGATAGGGCTGTTGAAGCAGGAAAGTGCTGTTGGGGCAGGAGAGTGCTGTGGGGGCAGGAGAGTGCTGTGGGGGCAGGAGAGTGCGGTGGGGGCAGGATAGGGCTGTTGAAGCAGGAAAGTGCTGTTGGGGCAGGAGAGTGCTGTGGGGGCAGGAGAGGGCTGTTGTGGCAGGAGAGTGCTGTTTAGGGTAGGAGAGTGCTGTGGGGGCAGGAGAGTGCTGTGGGGGCAGGAGAGTGCTGTGGGGGCAGGAGAGTGCTGTTTGGGGCAGGAGAGTGCTGTGGGGGCAGGAGAGTGCTGTGGGGGCAGGAGAGTGCTGTGGGGGCAGGAGAGTGCTGTGGGGGCAGGAGAGTGCTGTTTGGGGCAGGAGAGTGCTGTGGGGGCAGGATAGGGCTGTTGAAGCAGGAAAGTGCTGTTGGGGCAGGAGAGTGCTGTGGGGGCAGGAGAGTGCTGTTTGGGGTAGGAGAGTGCTGTGGGGGCAGGAGAGTGCTGTGGGGGCAGGAGAGTGCTGTGGGGGCAGGAGAGTGCTGTTTGGGGCAGGAGAGTGCTGTTGGGGCAGGAGACTGCTGTTGGGGCAGGAGAGCACTGTTGGGGCAGGAGAGCACTGTTGGGACAGGAAAGTGCTGTTGGGGCAGGAGAGTGCTGTTGGGGCAGGAAAGTGCTGTTGGGGCAGGAGAGTGCTGTTGGGGCAGGAGAGTGCTGTTGGGGCAGGAGAGTGCTGTTGGGGCAGGAGAGCAGTTGGGGCAGGAGAGCACTGTTGGGGCAGGAGAGCACTGTTGGGGCAGGAGAGGGCTGTTGTGGCAGGAGAGTGCTGTGGGGGCAGGAGAGTGCTGTGGGGGCAGGAGAGTGCTGTGGGGGCAGGAGAGTGCTGTGGGGGCAGGAGAGTGCTGTGGGGGAAGTAAGTGCTGTTTGGGGCAGGAGAGTGCTGTTGGGGCAGGAGAGTGCTGTTGGGGCAGGAGAGTTCTGTGGGAGCAGGAGAGTGTTGTTGGGGCAGCAGAGTGCTGTTGGGGCAGGAGAGTGCTGTTGGGGCAGGAGAGTGCTGTGGGGGCAGGAGAGTGCGGTGGGGGCAGGATAGGGCTGTTGAAGCAGGAAAGTGCTGTTGGGGCAGGAGAGTGCTGTTGGGGCAGGAGAGTGCTGTTGGGGCAGGAGAGTTCTGTGGGAGCAGGAGAGTGTTGTTGGGGCAGCAGAGTGCTGTGGGGGCAGGAAAGTGCTGTTGGGGCAGGAGAGTGCTGTTGGGGCAGGAGAGTGCTGTGGGGGCAGGAGAGTGCGGTGGGGGCAGGATAGGGCTGTTGAAGCAGGAAAGTGCTGTTGGGGCAGGAGAGTGCTGTGGGGGCAGGAGAGTGCTGTTTGGGGTAGGAGAGTGCTGTGGGGGCAGGAGAGTGCTGTGGGGGCAGGAGAGTGCTGTGGGGGCAGGAGAGTGCTGTTTGGGGCAGGAGAGTGCTGTTGGGGCAGGAGACTGCTGTTGGGGCAGGAGAGCACTGTTGGGGCAGGAGAGCACTGTTGGGACAGGAAAGTGCTGTTGGGGCAGGAGAGTGCTGTTGGGGCAGGAAAGTGCTGTTGGGGCAGGAGAGTGCTGTTGGGGCAGGAGAGTGCTGTTGGGGCAGGAGAGTGCTGTTGGGGCAGGAGAGCAGTTGGGGCAGGAGAGCACTGTTGGGGCAGGAGAGCACTGTTGGGGCAGGAGAGGGCTGTTGTGGCAGGAGAGTGCTGTGGGGGCAGGAGAGTGCTGTGGGGGCAGGAGAGTGCTGTGGGGGCAGGAGAGTGCTGTGGGGGCAGGAGAGTGCTGTGGGGGAAGTAAGTGCTGTTTGGGGCAGGAGAGTGCTGTTGGGGCAGGAGAGTGCTGTTGGGGCAGGAGAGTTCTGTGGGAGCAGGAGAGTGTTGTTGGGGCAGCAGAGTGCTGTTGGGGCAGGAGAGTGCTGTTGGGGCAGGAGAGTGCTGTGGGGGCAGGAGAGTGCGGTGGGGGCAGGATAGGGCTGTTGAAGCAGGAAAGTGCTGTTGGGGCAGGAGAGTGCTGTTGGGGCAGGAGAGTGCTGTTGGGGCAGGAGACTGCTGTTGGGGCAGGAGAGCACTGTTGGGGCAGGAGAGCACTGTTGGGACAGGAGAGTGCTGTGGGGGCAGGAGAGTGCTGTTTGGGGCAGGAGAGTGCTGTGGGTGCAGGAGAGTTTTGTTGGGGCAGAATAGTGCTTTTGGGGCAGGAGAGTGCTGTTGGGGCAGGAGAGCGCTGTTGGGGCATGAGAATGTATAAATATAACATCTATAGTAATAATAAAACAAATCGAGTCAAAAAGTCTCTACATTGGATTAAATAATAATAATAACCATTTTAAATTATTAACTACATTATTTAGAACACAATTCTTTTTTTTTAAATTATGTCTGTTTTCATTTGTCTGTTTGTTCGAAAATCAACTGAAAACTACCTGACGGATTATGATGAACTTTTTTATTAGAAATATGTTTGGCTAACTTAAAAACTAGGCTATAGTCTATATATTTACAGAAGTTTGCCCATAAAAAGGTGAAAAATATGTATGTTTGAAGATTAATAATTATATACCTCCATATTTAATTAACCCTTTCATTCCCTTTGATACCATATGGCAACACAAATTTTAAACCTCTCTTGTGAATGCAAATATAAATATAAATATAAAGGAAATTCTGTTTTTCAATGGTTGCCATATGGCCACATCCTCAAAATGTATATAAATTTTATTAAAATTATTTTTTAAATATAATTGTTATTCTAGATAATTATTCAACCGTATTTTACCTAAGAATATTTTTTTATATTCAATAATTTGGGAATGAAAGGGTTAAGGGTATTAAATTATTTTGGGTATAAATAATAACAGTACGAAAACTACCAACCCCAATTATTATATTTTGTGAAATTTAACTCTAAGAGGTGAAAAATAGGTAAGTATGCTTAAAATATTAATAATTATATTTCCAAATTTAACTAAGCATAATAAATAAATTTGAGTACTAGTTATAAAAGTACGAAAACTACCTACAATTTATATTTTTAGCTAAATTCAACCCTTCAGGGCTGAAAAAAAATTAAGGTTTGCTTATAAGCTAAATAATTATATTTTCTATTTTAATTAAGCGTAATATAATAAATTGTATTAGGTAACTATAAATAAAATAAGAAAAATAGCAATAACAATTTTTATATTTTCCCGAATTTAACATATAAGCTGTGAAACAGGGGTAAGTATTTCTTTAAGAATAATTATATCTCTGAACTTAATAAAGATAATAAATTATATTGGGTACCTACAATAATCACACAAAAATTACCAACCACAATTTTTATTTTTTTTCAAATACAACCCTTCATGGGTGAAAAAGATTAATATGGTCCTGAGATTAATAATTTTATATCCGAAGAAAATTAATCATAATACTTTTTTTGGTACCAAAAATAAATATAAGAAAACTTCCAACCACAATGTTACCATTTTGTGAAATTCAACCCCTAAGGAGAAAAATGGGTCAACGGGGATTTAAAGGTAATTAAATATATATCCAAAGCCAATTAAGCATAACAAAATATACAAGCAAAATATACACGCAAAAACTAACAATCACAATTGTACCATTTCGTGAAATTCGAGCCATAAGGGGAGGAAAAAGGATGAATATGGTTTTAAGATTAATCAATTTTACTTCAAATTTCATCAATAATAATAATATGAAAATTAATAAAATTACGAAAACTAAGAACTAAAAATTGTTTCACTTTACGAAATGGAACCCTTCAGAGTTTAAAAAGGGTATGTATGATTTATATATGTAGGTATATATACGAATTAAATTAAGCATAATAAAGTTTTGGGTACCAACAATAATCGTACGATTGGCCAATATTCATCCAGATTAACAATGAATCAATAGAAGAAGAAGCATAAAACTATAATTATTTGAACTTCATATTACAAAAAGAATTAGCGATTTTTTCCGGTCTCTCAAGATAAGTTGTTGCAAAAATGTTTTGGGCCATGACAATCAATTAAACACTTCAACCTCCTCTTCGTACTGTTTTCGATATGAAACAAAAAGTTTAACAGTGCTCAGAGCTTCGTTTTCATTGATTCATCGCCAGCAAAGGTACAAATAGAGACCTGCTAATTTGCCGTTATAGTTGGGCAACAGAATAGACTGTAAACTGGCTTACATTTTTGACTCATAATTAGAGACAGGAAAAATTCGCGGATTCATTTCACGATATGCTAGAATCCAAACAACTGTACATTTATATTGTTTCTGTGATTGGCTTACAGTTTATCTGAAGGACTTTTAGCCAATGGGAAACCTTCAACCAAAAATGAATCGCATCGCAAGCGTCCCAGTTGACCAGTGTCACGAGTCAATAGCCAATGAAATGAGCAAGTGGTATTTGCTTGAGTATGTAGAGGGTTGTAGAGTCTATCCTAGAGGTCATCGAAAACGCGAATTTTTCCAGTCTCTATCCATTTTATAATTATTTATGAGTAAATTTTAAACATAATTTTAAATATAATTAAGAGAAAATATATGTTCACAATTAAATTTCTAGGAATAGTAGACTGTTAGATCTCCAATGTTTACTCATAGAGATTTAATAAACCGTAATGATTTTGCTTGAGGAAAAAAAAATTAAAAATTATAACTTGTTTTTCATTTAATTAATTTTAATACTTTGTTTTAAATAAATTTTTTGATGATTTCGTTGAAACCATTCACAGATACATATTCGTGTGTATTAATGTTGTTAAAAACACGAAACACAACATGTCAAGTTTGCATGAAAGACATGCTTACACATGTGCGAACCGGCGTTAAATATAGACTACTCGGAAACGTAATTCCTGTGGCTTGTGTGTGTGTGTGTGAGGCATGACAGGGCAACAATGGGGGAGGAAATACATTATTGCAGCTAAGTTACTATGATTATATCTTGTTCCGTCTTCCGTCCCCCCCCCTCCTTTATTATTAGGGACCGGAAAAATTCGCGGATTCATTGCACGATATGCTAGAATCCAAACAACTGTACATTTATATTGATTCTGTGATTGACTTACTGTTTATCTGAAGGACTTTTAGTCAATGGGAAATCTTCAACCAAAAAAGTATCGAATCGCAAGCGTCCCAGTTTGACAAGTGTCACGAGTCAACAGCCAATGAGCAAGTGGTATTTGCCTGAGTATGTAGAGGGTTGTGGAGACTATCCTGGAGGTCATCGAAAGCGCGAATATTTCCCGTCTCTAGCTATTATGAAACCCTGGGAGGGAGGGGTTCCGGACAGAGCTACATACGTCGCAGGGATGCTGGAAGCTGGACTCACCGGACATGTCTTGGTGCAGTTTCATCCGAGACGGGCCCGGCTCAGACCATGCACCGCCGATCTTCGCGCGCGCCACGGAACACCAGCGGAGGACTTGGTAGTTCACCCCGCGGGCCTGGGGCAGACTGGGTGCACACGAGCGTCGCTGCCTGGTCGTCGCTCCCCTGTCAGACCTGCGGCGAGACGCGATCCTCTCCAATACGGCGGGTCCGCGAAACGTAAATAAAAATAAACAAAATTTAAAAAAAAAAAATCCCTGCCGTGCGTTTCCTCAACGCACTCTGAACCCACGCCGCGCGTACGTACGTACAGCCGCTCGCCCTGAGACTGGCGCGACTCGACTACCCCGCCGCGCGGCGTTGCCACATCTTCGATCGTCGCTTGTTCTCCCTCCTCCTCCCCTCCCCCTCTCCTAAAGGTGCAGCGCTCCCCTCGCTCGGCTGGCGCACGAAGAGAGGCGGAACCGCCCGACCGCAGGCCGCATCCGCTGCGTGACGTCACCGCAGCCGCTTCCCGACTCCAAGCGGCGTGCTCTCAGGGAGGATGACATTATTGTTTATGCGTATATTCAGTTATCAACGAACTATACGTGGAGGCATGTACGGGTCGTTACCACAACGCCGAAATAACAACTGAACGAATGTGTGTGTGTTTCTTAAATGTACCTAGTCTAACCTAACCTAGTCTAACCTAACCTTTGTCGCAGTCCTGCAATGACATTTTTCGGCGTAGTGTATTTCGGCGTTGTGGTAATTTGGCGTTGTGGTACACAGCAGTTTTCTAGCTGTCGGCGTTGTGGTCAATTTGGCAATTAGGCGTTGTGGTCAATTTGACAATTCGGCGTTGTGGTATTTCGGCGTAGTGGTGCGTCCCCGGCATATGTACTTTACGCAAATAAAAGATTTTGAGACTAGCGAGTTTCGTAACTGGGTGAGTTTCCGTCAGGTTCATGTTCACTGTTGGAACAACAATCACAGTCATTCAGTACGTACGCAAACACGTCCTCACTAGCTCGATCAAACACACGGCGATGGCTTGTCTTGCAGACGGCCGCCTACTGCAAGGAAGAAACCGCTTGCGAAGGCATACATTATTGCAGTCTAATGTGCGTTCAGATATCACTATCGAAAAATGCCTGCCCCTAGCGCATACGTAACAGCCTTCGCCCAGCGGTTTGGCCCAGAGTTGTCTTTAGAGCAATATGTCTGCCTAAAATATGAATTCGCTCATCACTGATTCACCGACGGATTCTGTAACGCAGTATAAATTCTGTTTTCATCCGTTTACAATGTAAAATTGTCATTGCTCTTTGCTAACCGATTCCTAGAGACTGGAAAAATTCGGGCTTTCGATGACCTCTAGGATGGACTCCACAACCCTCTACATACTCAGGCAAATGCCACTTGCTCATTGGCTATTGACTCGTGACACTTGTCAACTGGGACACTTGCGATTCGATACTTTTTTGGTTGAAGGTTTCCCATTGGCTAAAAGTCCTTCAGATAAACTGTAAGCCAATCACAGAAACAAATTAAATGTACAGGCGTTTGGATTCTAGCATATCGTGAAATGAATCCGCGAATTTTTTCAGTCTCTACCGATTCCTCCTAGCATTGCAGCCGAGTCCGTGGAGCAAAAATTATATGCATGGGGGCATAGTCATATTGTGACGAGGCCGATAAGCAGCGAGCGACGGCTTCGTTTGCCGAGTTTTGGCTACGCGTATCTGTTTGGTATAATTCAAGTTGTTGGCCTCAACTTGCAAATATGAATCTACAAGCCAATGTTTTGCCAATTTTCAAGCGCTATTGATAGGATTAAATTGATCGCGAATAGATGTTAAGGCACGTTTGAATTGTAGCATGCTGATGTTGTTGTAAAATCTATTCAATAAAGCACCTTCATGCCAATATGATTGTCATCCTGGTGTTTTTTGAATCGAATTCACAGCAATGAAGATTATTGAATGACCTGAGACAATTAATACGCAACGTAGTTTTTTAAAGTTATTCACTAAAAAAAAACTATTTTTTTTTCAATTTTTATATATAATTTCATATCAATATATCAGGAAAATTTTCATTTGCACATAATCAACAGGAATTGAATTTTTAATAAATATTTCGTGTATAAATTCAAGGTTTGTTATATTTGTCATTTTTCAACAAGCGCCTTAGGTACCTTACTACTAACTAGTACACTATGTTAAAGAACTTTTAATGATCAGTGGAAATGTATGATATTGTTACAATTTAAAGTGCGGGAAAACTGTGTTCCTAAGGGATAGCCCAATTCGGTTTATTACAATTTTATTAATTACTAATGTTTACATTAATAAAAAATAATTGCACTTTAAAAAGTCCGATCACAAATCACTTGCACTTAAAAATGTTTATTCTGAAGTCGCCCAAGGTCTGTCAAGTTCCACAGTTTGGAACCCTCACTGGAGCTAGGTTCGACAGTGGTTCGCCCCTCACCTCGCGCCTGTCCACACACGCAGTCTCTCACCCTCTTCGCCGATGTCACACTTCTCGTCGTTCGCAGAACTCTCGGAACTCCGGGACTGTCGCGGATCTCCCCCAGAGGCCGGCGTCACTTCTTAAGTACCTGTGGTGCCATTCTCGAACCAACGAGAGCAGCTGTGACGAGTCGCGTCATCCCGGGCCGACCCGACGCCCGAACCATCGAGAATAGCATCCCTTGTTCACGCTACTCCGCGCGGCGGCCCGCGGAATTCCCCAAGACCGCTCAGCGATAGGTAACAGCGCCGAGGCAGGACGTTGCGCGGTGAGCGGAAGGGTGAGGGAGGTAGCGACGACCCTTGTAATCCGGCCAGGCATGCGTGGTATGCCTTAAGTCAATGGATGGGGCTTGACGTCAGTGGTCGTGCGGGGCCGCCAGCCAGCTTCCAAACCTGCCATCGCGTTCTGGTCTCTCGCATTCGTAACAAGTATTTTATCTCTAGACACTGCGCTGGAGAGCAGGCAACATAGTTGGCCGTGGGAAAAGCATGATGTGCTCAAGCGAATCCCCACCACTTTCAAAGTTTGCCACGTGACATATTTATAGAGTCACGATTTCTTCGGGGATTCATTAGGTGGCAAAGTAGACTTGAAGCATGTATACAGGTTGCTGATTGGACCACAGAGCTCTGACCACGCCTTGGACGACCCTGAGCCAGTTATAAACGTCGAGTTGAAAGGGCTTATTTACCCAATCAAGGGCACAGCACCTAAGGATGTAAACGTGTCATGGATCAATAATCACTCTTAAAAGACTTCATTATACATAGACAATCCTGGAGCGACCAATACAAGACCGATACAATTTCATTATTTATTTCTCGCTATTTTGAACGCTTTTTATTTTCAGTTCTTTGTTACTGTGTTTCCCGGGTGAGAATGAAGCAGGCGCAAAGGGCTCACCTGTCCACCTGTAGCGTTTGATTATTCAAACACTTGTACACACAAAGGTTTAACCAACTAAATAAAGAAAGATTGATGTTTCCCGCATAAGAAAATGAGGAAGATTTGCGGGAGGGGGGATGAGAGAGAATAAAGGGAAATTAAAAATCCGCGTAAGTGGGGGGGGGGGGAATTAAAACATTACTAACATCCCAATAATTTTTTATGACAAATATTTTGGTTCACAAAATTTCTAAAACTATAAAATTTCTAGGTGTACCTATGTGTTGATTTTGTAGGCATGAAAGTAAAGTTTATGCACAATTTGGGTTTATCTAATATAGTTTGACCACCTGGATGTCTACCCTGCAGAACTATTGATGTACTGACAACACTAGAAACAGTGACAACATTTGTAACACTACCAACACTGGCAACAATGCCATCTCTAGCAAATCTACCATTTAGGTATTGCAATTTGGGCAGCTCTGGAAACAATGAAAATTTTGTTAGCACTGCCAAACTGGCAATACTGCCAACTATTGTAATACTGTCAACACTGGCAACAATGACGTCATTGGTAACACTTCCGACACTGGCAACACTGCTAATTATTGCATTACTGTCAACACAGGCAACAATGGCCACATAATTAACACAGACGTCACTCGTGACAATGCCAATTTATAACACTGTAACATTGGCAACACACCCAAAACTGTTAATAATGCCGACTATTGCAATACTATCAACAATGGCAACAATGACAACATTGGCAACACTGAAAATAAAGCAATAAAATCAACACTGACGACGACATAATTGGTAACAATGTAAACACTGCAAAACAGGTCAAAACTACCCTCAGTGACAACTCTGCCAACTATTGAAATACATACAATACTGGCCTCAATGTCAACATTAGTAAAACTGCCAACACTTTCAACACTGCCTACAATTGTATTACTGACAACTCTGGCTACAATGACAACATTTTTAACAATGCTAATAATGACAACAATGACAAAATTTGTAACACTGTCAACACTGTTGACACTGCCTAAAATTACAATATTGTCAGTACTAGCAACAAATACAACTTTGGTAACACTGCCAACATTCACAACACAAGCAACACTGCTAACTATTACAACAATGTCAGCTATGGTAACACTAACAACACTAGCAAACCTACCAACATTGGCAACACTCCAAACTATTTCAATACTGTCAAAACCGGCAAAACTGATAACAATTATAACAATGGAAACATTGCCAATACTTCAACATGGCCAACTATTGTAATACTGCCTACACTTGCCAAATGACAGCAATTTTAATACATTTAAAATGAACAACACTACCAACTAATTAAATCCTATTGACACTGGCAACAAAGACAACATTGGTAACTTTTCCAACACTGGCAACACTGCCAACAACCAAAATACTGTAAACACTAGCAACATTGACAGTATTGGTACAGTGCCGAAACGATCAAAACTGTCAACACTGGCAACACTGCCAACTATTGCAATACTATAACACTGGCAACAATGACAACATTGGTAACACTGCCAACAATGGAACATTGCCACCAATTGTTTTCTGCTAACACTGGCAACAATAATAATGGTAACACTGCCAACACCAGCAACACCGCCAACTATTGCAATATATAACACTGGCAACCATGACATAATTGGTAACATTACTAACACTGCCAACACTGTCAAGACTGCCAACTTTTTCAATACACTGTCAACACTTGCAACAACCACATCCGTATTACTGCCAACACTGTCAACTCTGTAACACTGCCAACTATGGCAATACTGTCAACACTAGCAACCGGCCGATTTCAGTTTTATTTTCCCTGGTTTTTTATTGCTCTTAAAAATCTCTGCAGTTATAGGAAAAATAATTCCATAAATCGTTTTTAGCACGAATCATTTAAAACGCATATCAATACCTATTTAAAATCATAATATGGTATTACAAAAACTTTCCAATATATATTTTTTTTTGGCTCCTATAACAACATGATATTACTAAAATATGATCGTAAAGATTTATGAATGTAACCAAAGAATAATTTATCAGAAAAAAAAACATCGCTTTTTTAAAATTAAAGTCACGATTTGCTAACAACGATGTTTGACAGAAATCTTTTTCAAAATTTCTAGGAGAGGGCCTGGAGTCTATTTCATCCTCCCAGCCCCATTTCCCCCCCCCCCCCCCTGAGGTTAGGCCCCTCTTCAAATTATTATGTCCCCGTAAAAGTAAAAGTAACAGGGGCCCGCAAAGCACGAAGACGAACACAATAAAACTTAAATATCAGACAGCACAAGTTTTTCGAGGAAAGAACGTAGTCATGCAAAAATATAATAATAATAATAATAATAATAATAATAATAACAACAACAGCACATGCAAGCACAGTTAGCCAACAACAACAAAAAAAATAGCAAATGCAGGCAGACCACAAATCACGGACAGCGCAGCAAATTATACAGTGCACTATGTTCGTCGGTGTTGCCTGTTATATTGTACTTTATAATGCCTGTTTAAGTTCATCGTTGATGTTTAACTGTTCGCTAAACTACGATAACGTACGTCCAAGTAACTGTATTAGATAAAAAAAATTGGTTGTCTGTAAAGTTGGTTTACGGACGATAGTTTAACGTGACGTCATAACAAAACATTGATGAAATGATTGCATACTTTAATGAAAAAAATTGAATCATTTTTATTGAATTATCACTATTTTGTATGAATACAAAGAAGTAGTGAAATGAAATCTACAATTTAACTGATAAATTTACTTTCATTTGCACTCATTAATTAAAATATGTTTATTACTTTAACGAAGAGATTATTTTAACTATAACTTTTATACATGTTTGCTATTTAACTTCTTCCAATCTGTGATATTCTGTTAAGGATAGGACGGTGATAGGAAAATTAGGAAACGAATGGGAGTGTTTGAAGTTTAATATGCCTCGAAAAAGTAAAATCGATGGTTGTTCCAATCGAGTGGAAGAGAGATAAGTAGATGCGGCGCAAGCGTACAATGAGCGTAACAGGACACAGCGTAACGGGACAATGTGCGTAACGGGACACTTTTTCGTACGTTCAGCCGGCGTTCATCGATTTATTAGACGTTGTCACGTCAAAATACCCCACTGAACCATTCGAAGAACTGACGAAGTGACGAGGTCGGTTTAGGTGCCGAGGGTATTTCATAAAATGAACCTGACATTTGACTGAACCTGAACCTAGCAGACCGTCGTCTCTGGAAACAAAGCCCTTATTAAAAACCACCCGCTATGGGGAATCCCCCGTCGTTCATCAACGAAGACGTTAAACCTACACATTGCTTTCAAATATCATTTCTGCAACAGAATGCGAACCTATGAATTAGTTGTATTTAGATACACTGAAATTTTCTCCCCAGAACAGAATAAAATACCATTAACTTGAATTGCACAACTGCAACTTTCTCACCCATCATCTCTTTTTCTCGTATCATTTTTTTTTTGACGTGACAACGTCTAATAAATCGATGAACGCCGGCTGCACGCACGAAAATGTGTCCCGTTACGCACATTTCCCCGTTACGCTGTGTCCAGTTACGCTCATTGTACGCTTGCGCCACATCTATCTCTCTTCCACTCGATTTAAACAACCATTGATTTGACTTTTTCGAGGCACATTAAACTTGAAACACTCGCATTCGTTTCCTACTTTTTCTATCATCGTCCTATCTTTAAAGAATAACACAGATTGGAAGAAGTTAATTAGCAAACATGTATAAAAGTTAAGTTAATATAATCTCTTCGTTAAAGTAATAAACATATTTGAATTAATGAGTGCAATTAAAAGTAAATTTATCAATTAAATTGGTGATTTCATTTTACTCCTTCTTTGTATCCATACAAAATAGTGATAATTCAATAAAAATTATTCAATTTTATTCATAAAAGTATGCAATCATTTGATAAATGTTTTGTTATGACGTTATCACGTTTTACTATCGTCCGTAAACCAACTTTACAGACAACCAATTTTTTTTGTGAAGTGATATTTCCTTGCAGCCAGCAGGGTCAGCTGAGGCGATTCGTTAAGACTCGTGTAACGCTACGAGCATTACGGTTAGAACAGCGATCAGGAAGAGAGTGGTGTAATTGCAGTGCCCTTTGGCGCAATGCTTGTCCCACTAGCAACTCTTTGGCTAGTGTGTGTGTGCTAGTGGCGGATACGTCAATTGCACATTACACACATTATTATGTTATTATAAAATTCCCTTAACCATCCTTCAAATGAAATCTTCATTTTAAATGACGTCACCTTGAATTTGGTCAATAAATAAATATAACTTACTTACTAATAACCGGCATGCTTTGCAATGCATCGTTCAATTATTATTTTATTTTAAATTCGTTTCAAGTAGGCAAACATAGACAAACATCACTATATTCCTCTCTCTCTCTCTAATCATATCTTTATCCATCTCTCTATCTCAATATCTATCTATAAATATCTATATCTGCATATATATATATCAATATCAATATCAATATAAATGTCACTTTCTACCCCTCTCTCTCTTTCTCTCTCTACATTCCCCACTATCTCTGTCCTCTATATACGTTTATCTCTGGCCTTCTATATATTTCTCTGTATATCCATATCTACCTTTCTATATATTTCTCTATGTTTTTCTTTATCTTTATATCTTATATTCAACACCTACTATCTCTATCTCTCCCTCCGAAAAATCAATTCTTCATGTTTTATTACGCCATTAAGTGTTTTTATTGTGTAGATACTTATTTCTTGCTTGAATAATTTAGTCTTTCTTTAAAACACTCTCATGCACCTAATTCATTATTAAATATATTTTTTAAATTCTGTACTGATGTACTAAAGCTAACGAGTAGATACTGTGCCTCGGTGAAGTGAAGCAACTCGCTTGAACCACTTGTGAGATAACTGGAGATATCTGAAGGTCAGGGGAAGCCATCTTTTCACAGACGAGAGATCCAAACGTCCGATCGTGCATCTTCTGTTGTTTTTTTTGTTTTGTTCATGGTAAAAGGTTAGGTTAGCTACATTATAAATACTTTAAAACATTGTGGACGGTTGATTTGGTTATTATAGCTACATTAAAGATACTTTTAAATCATGTAAATGGTTTCCTAGCCCTGGATAGCTACATATTAAAAAGTTATTTGCTAAGCAACCATAAAATTATTTTACAGTATTGTTAATGTAGCTATACTTACCTGATATAACCAACCATCCACAGTGTTTTAAAGTATTTATAATGTAGCTAACCTATCCTAATCGACTGCAAAATGTAATGCCACACCGGTTTATACAATGAGATAGAACGGAAGAAAAAATAGCGAGCATGAACTTGGGGGAACTTCGGGTGTGGCTATCTCGTCTGCGAGATGAAGGCTTCCCGAAGGTCAGCACTGCCACCGGGGCTACTTGCCGAGCTCGACTGTGGTGACGTCACGAAGGGGGTCAGGGGGCAGGAAAGGGGGCGCTCACCCCTCTCTTATTCGGAATTTCACCCCTCTCCCCCTCCTCGTGGAAGACCGTTATTGATCGACCAATGGGGGACCGCGAGGGGCCTAGCGCTTCCCCCGGGGACCCGTGGGAGACGTAACGCCACCGCCCGTTGGTTGGTTGAGCGGACGCTTGGGAAGGGGGGGGGGGGGTTAAATAGGAATAAATTAAATCCTCCAGTGTTTTAATCGTCCTGTTTACGGCGCGCTCTGATTCGCGGATCTCGGAGCCGGGATGCGGATAATTCCAGAGCGAGTGTCTCCCAGAGACACGCGAGACAGGGTTTGGTTGCGTCGAGGTGTAATTGTTTTTCATGACGCAACTCAAAATTGACCCATTTTTGTTGGAGACATTGAGCGCTCTGGTTGTCCTTCCTCAGCAGTTACAATCAGCAATGGCGCCGTGGGCTGGCTGGCAGCCCGGCGGGAAACGACTAAAGTCGCCCCCGAAACAACCAGTACCACCCAAACCAATGTCCGAGCCCCCAACCCCCCCCCCCCCCCCCGTATGGTAGACTCTTTTCCACTCTGTCCAACTCTTCTTCCAGATCCATCCTTCTGTTTTCCCGTAAGCCTCCTGCTTGATATTAATGCATCCCGTATGTCAGAGCCCAGGGTTTTCCCTGTGTCTATGCAGGTTTTACCTGGGCTCAACTTATCTGGTTTTAGTCTAGAATAGTCAGTGAGGGGAGTTAGTCATGGCGCCAATCGCTGCCATGGCTGGCCAATCCCCCTCCTAGCACACGATGCATGCTACCCCTCCTGCATGATTAGAGCGTATGGGCTTCGACCTGAGACGCACTTAGTCTCCCTCCCTAACACGGAACACTCCCCAACACACTTAGTTTTAATTTAGGTTAGGAAAAAATAATTGGCGCCGACTACAGGGCTTGTTCCCACCCGTTGGTCGCATGGTGTTGCAGAAGTCTTCATGAGCAGAGGCAATTCCATTCGATAAATGCGAAAAAAAAAAAAAAAAATTCCAGTGAAATTGAAGTCAATACACCGCCTAGCACGGAAAAGGAAGTCTTACACCACCAAACACCGAAATGGATGTCAATACACTATATATAGAGACCGGAAAAATTCGCGGATTCATTTCACGATATGCTAGAATACAAACAACTGTACATTTATATTGTTTCTGTGATTGGCTTACAGTTTATCTGAAGGACTTTTAGCCAATGGGAAACCTTCAACCAAAAAAAAAGTATCGAATCGCAAGCGTCCCAGTTGACAGGTGTCACGAGTCAGTAGCCAATGAGCAGGTGGCATTTGCCCGAGTATGTAGAGGATTGTGGAGTATATGGTAGAGGTCATCGAAAGCGTGATATTTTCCAGTCTCTATAAATAACATTGGGAAAATAGTGTAGGTAAGAAATAACCATGCAATTATGTAGCACGTAACTGTAAAATTGCGGGGAGAGGGGGAGGTATTACACTATAGTGTAATATCTAGAGATACGGAAATTTCGCACATTCATTTAGTCGCAAGTTAGAATGCAAACCTTCACTCTCTCGTACGGTGTTCGTGATTGGACCGCAGTGATTCGGACACGCCCCTCTACGACCGTGAGCCAACGATGCCCTGCCAGGAGAGAATTGAGAGAATCAGGTAGTGGTAATCAACAAGGCTAAAAAAAAATAAAAAAAAAAAAAGTTTTCGTTAAGAAATAAACGAATGGGAAAGCAAACATGGGTTGGAGGACACGTGTGTTTTTTCAATTCTACCCTGAGGACAGACGTATCCGCGAAATATCCGTGTCTTTAGTAATATCGCAACAAACCAGGCAGCTCGGCTCCCAGAAGCCGCGCACCCAGGGCCGCAACTAGAGTCTCTGGCACCCGGGGCATGAATGGATGCATGCGCCCCCCCCTTTTTTTTTTGCACATACCACACCAATAAAGCGGTTGTCCGGGGGCCCTCCCACGGAAAAATGGTGCTATTTAAGCATTTTCCATACCTACATGTAAAAGTTTCTGTGCTACTGTAACTTCCATGCAAAAATTTTTTACCAGTTATCAGTTGTAGTAGGAATTACAATGCAAGCGATTTCGGCGCCCCCGCAGCTTTGCGCCCGGGGCGTATGCCCCGCTTGCACCCCCCTAGTTTCGGCCCTGCACGCACCCCGAGGTACAATAGCCCAGCGCTCCGCCCCGACCGACATAGTAGCTGTGTCCCGCGGTAGCTACTGTCTTCGAGGAGATGGGGCGTGTTGTACAAGCGGCCCGGTGTTGTGAATAATGCACAACGTGACCCACATCCCCTTCCTTTATTCTCCCGCCCCGGCCGACCAGCCCTGCACTCCACTTGCCTGCTTCCGCGGGGGCAGGTCCGACACGTTCTCAAGGGAAGCCTTCTTTTCACAGTCGAGAGAGCCACGCCCGAAGTTCCCCCAAGTTCATGCTCGCTTTTTTTTTCCGTACCACAACAGGTGTATTTATTTGGGATGTAGCTTACTCATACGTCATACGCCATTCTATCGCATTGTATAAACCGGTGTGGCATTAAATTTTGCGGTCGATTAGGATAGGTTAGCTACATTATAAATAACTACTTTAAAACATTGTGGATGGTTGGTTATATTAGGTAAGTATAACTACATTAAAAATACTATAAAATCATTTTAAGGTTGCCTCGAAAATAACTTTTTAATATGTAGCTATCCAGCGCTATGAAACCGTTTACATGATTTCACAGTACATTTAATGTAGCTATCCTTACCATATCAACCGTCCACAATGTTTATAAGTATTTATAATGTAGCTAACCTAACCTAATTGACCATTAGTTATCAAAAGTTGTCCAAAATAAACATTTTCGGACACACGGCAAACGAAAAATATGGCGGCGTACAAATAAATACCGTTGCCTTGTTTATGGTCATTCCTTTTATAAACACCGCCATATTTATTTACAATGAACAAAAAAAAAACCGAAGATGCACGATCGGATGTTTGTCTCTCTCGTCTGTGAAAAGAAGGCTTCCCGTTATTTACACAATTCCCCCCCCCCCCCCCCCCGTGCCCGAGGTTCCGCCCTCGCTGGCCGCACAGGCGTGAAGGGCCCGTCTAGTGAGGGGCGGCACTGGCTAGTGCTTCTAGCGCGGCTTGACGCTCTCCAGGCGCGCATAGCACAGCCACGGCGTCCGGGACATTAGCAGCGGAGAAATGGAGATGAAGGTGTATCGCAAGGTCCTTGGGAGCTTCCAGAGTTTCACGTCCAAACATTATCCTGAAAACATGCTTTGTAGCCTTTTTCACTCTTCCAAAAATACAGATTGAAAAAAAAAAAAATTTGGTTTTCTGCAAAGTCGGTTTACGGACGATAGTTTAACGTGACAACGCCATAACAAAACATTGATGAAATGATTGCATACTTTTATGAATAAAATTGAATCATTTTTATTTTAATAATATAAGAATAAATACTTGAAATTACACTAGTAATCAGATGTTTAAAATACAAGAATAATTAACCTTTATTGCCGAAATTGTTGTTGTAATAAGTAATGAAAACCACATTAACGTTTCACTTCATTTTATAACCAGTCGACGAAACAGTTCACGTGTAGATGTAAGTTGCGTGCTGCCGCTGTCTTTATTCTCTTAGGACGCCTAGGCCAGGATGCGGCGCAAGCGTACAATGAACGTAACGGAACACAGCGTAACAGAACAATTAACGTAACGGGACACTTTTTCGTGCGTGCAGCCGGCGTTCATCGATTTATAAGACGTTATCACGTCAAAAAAAATCAAAAAATCAACCCTCCCACTATTGCTTCGTTTCATTCGCCCTCTATCTCTCTCGCACACATTGTGGCAATAACTAGCATTTTAAAACATGGTTTAGTGTACGCATAATCTATCTATACTATTATAAAACTGCAATTTGTCTGGAATTTCACAAAATTGAATAATTGTGCTTAATGGTTTTTTTATGTTTATTATTGGTACACAACATAATTTATAACGCTTAATCAAATTTGGAGATATAATCATATTTCTTGAAAAATATTTCCCCTTTTTTTATTCCTTAGGTGTTGAATTCACAAAATATAAAAATTGTGTTTTTTTTTTGTATTCGTATGTTTATAATTGGTATAAATTATCTTTTATTACACTTATTTAATTCGGTGATATAATTATTCATCTTTAAAATATTCTGACCCCTTTACACACCTAAGGGGTTGGTTCATTTTAGTACTTTAATTTTTTATTGGATGGTGTTGTATGTTAATTATTAACACCGAATATATTTTCTTTAGCTTGATTGGTTTCTTAGACATAATTAATTATTTTAAAGTCATTTTACACCTTTAACAGCCTCTTAGTAGTGTATTTCTGTATTGACATATAGCCTAGATTTTAAGATAGCCAAAGGTTTTTCTGATACAAAAAAAGGTTCATGAAATACCGTCAAATAGTTTTCGATAACAAACAGAAAAAAAAAAAGAAAAAAAACTTCATTTTTGGGTTCTCGATGATGTAAATAGCCATTTCCAATAGTTTTCCCATAATTTCATCCAATGTACAGACTTTCAGCCCCGAACAGTTTTATTATAGTATATCTTTGTTTTCCTGTCTGGTTTAAAACAGCCAGTCACCTAAGCTACAGTCACCAGGTTTTTCCGTCACTGGGCGCTCGTTCAGCGCTCGCTCGCCAACACGCAAAGACTGCAACTGAAATTACTCTGTGAAGTTTAATTACTAGCGGAATTGAAACTGTGATGCACTGCAAATGATGTGGTGTGCGGTCGAAGCCTGAAACTAATTGCGGGGTCCTGCCACTGTTGTGGGGGGAGGGGGGGGGGTTAGCCTGAGCTAACCGGCAACAATGAATTAAGGAAAAAGTAGGTGGCAGAGGGGCAGGTGATACTAAGTCACTTTCCAAAAAGCTACATTTATTATGGAAACGGGAGCAGGCACAAACACTTAACTTATTAATAGAGACCTGCAAAATTCGCGAATTCATTCGGTGATAGGCTAGAAGTCAAACACGTATACCTCACTGAAAGAAATTTTTGTATATTTTACAAGGAAAATCCTTGGAAACCCTGTTGCCAAGGATATTACTTGTAAAACTGCAAGGCAAAGCTTTGTAAAATGTGCGATTTTGCAAGGCTCTGCCTTGTAGTTTTGCAAGAAATATCCTTGGCAACAGGGTTTCCAAGAATTTCCCTTGTAAAAGTACAAAAAATTTTTTAGAGTGCTCTTAGATAATTTTGCTATTGGCTTACTGTTCATCTGGTCGAATCTCAACCAGTTATAAACCCTCAACCAAAGAAGGATCGAATCACAGACGAACCAGCTGAGACGACTTACAAGTCGGCAGCCAATGAACTTGCGTTATTTGCCCGAGTGTACAGGGGTATGAGCAGTCTATCCTGAAGGCCATCGAAACCGCGAAATTTGCAGGTCTCTAGTTATTAATTACTGACTCCTACAAGATACTATCGAGTCTCTATTACTTGAACTAGCACGTCACTGTTCATTGTCCTCATGAGGTATCAATACTTTCGCAGTAATTCCCTGTATACGATTTATTAATGTCACTGGTTTTCTTGTTGAAACCTGAACGGGGTTCCATCGAACACCGTCCCAGTTCATTAAGCGCGCGTATATGTAGTTTTAGACGTCAAAACTCAACGGTGGACACGGGCCGATTCTGCCCCTCAGACTTTCCAGTACTTGCCTTTTTTAATCGCAGCCGTCGGAGTCCGTGGTAAAAAGGATACACTGAAAAATTTTTTTGTATATTTTACAAGTAAAATCCTTGGAAACTCTGTTGCCAAGGATATTACTTGTAAAACTACAAGGCAGAGCTTTGTACCATGTGCGATTTTGCAAGGCTCTGCCTTGTAGTTTCGCAAGAAATATCCTTGGCAACAGGGTTTCTAAGAATTTTCCTTGTGAAAGTACAAAATTTTTTTTTAGAGTGTACCACTCGTGTGCTGGCTGTAGAGACCGACGGAAACGGGCTCTACCACCAACTGTAGCGACCGCTGGGCCACTCGACCTGGCAGAAGACTCAGGCGTGTAGTCCGGCTGTAAGCTCGCGAGCCGGCGCGCGCGCGGGCTAATACCCCCGGCAGCCGAGTTACGTCCTCTGACGTACTGCGGCACCACTTACACTAGGCGAGGCCGCACGAGGCGCGGACTTCCCGGTCGTACGGGAAGCCTACGGTTCACGCCGAGTATTCGACACGCCCGAACATTGCCGAATACTTGCCTTCGGGTGTCTTCGGAATTCTTTTGTTTAGGTGAAAAAACGTCTGTTTTAAATGCCGGACATAAACAAATGAAGGTACGAAGTTTCATAACAATAATACAAATTAAGCCATTAAAACCAAGACTAATATTTGAGTAAATATACGAACATTCATATCTTATACATTCGTCTTGCAATGTCATCAAATTAAAATGCGATATAATTAACTTAAGATTTATTTGTTGTTTGGATATTGTTGCGCAAGTAATAAGTAAAAAAAAAAATTACGTGAGTTCCTACTGTTCATCCTTTGTCCCGGTTTGTTAGGTCAGGTCAGTTACATTATAAATACTTTAAAACTAAACAACCATTAAAAATAATTCATATTATTTTTAATGTCCGCTTAGTTTTAAAGTATTTAAAATGTAACTGACCTGACCTAATCGACAATTTTAATTAATTAGGCATTCACGAACACACGGCAAAATAAAAAAGGCGTTTTTTCACCTAAACAAAAGAATTCCGAAGTAACCCGAAGGAACGTATTCGGTAATCGTCGGGCATGTCGATTACTCGGCGTGAATCGTAGGCTTCTCCCGGTGTACACCCCGCAACACACTATTATGAATGGGCTTGTCGCTTTGGGCAGACCTGTGTAACGTGTGGCGTGGTTCTTTAAACAGCCATCATGTTTTCAATGAAGTCTCACTGGCCTTTGGATCTGTGGAAATTTTGGAGACACTAACGAGAACCTATTTAAACACAGCTATAGGGAATTTATAATATCATTACTCACTGACTGAATCTGTAACGCTGTATGAATTCTGTTTTCATGCGCTTACAATGTAACATTTTCGTTGCTCTTTGCTAACCTGTTCCTCCTAGCATTGCAGCACAGTCCGTGGCGCAAAGATAGTATTAATTGGGGCATAGCGTCATATTTTGACGAGGCCGATAGTTTCAGCATTTTTCAGTTGCAAAGTAGCGAGCCGTGGCCGCGTATATATGTTTAATATAATTCTAATTGTTGGCCTCCCCTTGCAAATATAAATCTAACAATCACAGTTTTTTCAATTTTCCAGCGCTAATGATAGGATGAAATTGATCGCAAATAGATGTCAAGGCACGTTTGAATTGTAGCTTGCGAATGTTGTCAACTCTATTCAATTAAATACCTTCATACGAATCGCTCTGCCAATATGGTTGCCATCCTGGTGTATATTGAATCAAATCCACAGCAAAGATGATGATTACACAGGCCAACAATAGTTTTGTTGCCAGGGTATTTGGAAGAGATTTCATATGAATTTGGTGCACTGAATTCAAACATGGCATTAGTTTTTGCCTAGAAGGTCCAATTTCTAAGCTATAATGTTTTAGGGAAATGTATGTTTTACGTATGGTTAATTACATGAATCCATCTAGTAATTAAACATGTAATTCTTATCATAAATTACACAAATATTATTATATTATACAAATGTAATTATATTATAAGAATATTATTAGTTTATAATATTATTATATTTACAAAGATAGTACCAAGTCATCAATGAAACCAATTAGTCACTCAACACTTTGGAAGCTTCTTTTTCGTGAACTTTTTGAATATATCTTGGAACAGGCCCTTTTTAAACTCCATCAATAATCTGCCATCATGTGCACAGTGCGCAGTGGAGGAAAGATGATTTTCTCTCGTACAACTAAGGGTTCGTTAATAACTTTTTTTTCTCTAACGACCATGTCTTCTCTCTTATGACACTCTTGTCTAACACAGTGGTGTGTTCTGTCTCCTCTATCCCAGAGGCACAAGATACAAGGATATTTGGTGTGGCCACTTTGCTGTCCGAGGAGAAAGTTTACCATTTTTATGTTCACTCAAATCACCCATTGATGTTCGCGATACATTATCTTCTCCAAGACCAAAGCTATGGTGCTATTTGTTTCTTTCATTGTCGTTGAGTGAGAAATTGGCATTTAACCATATTTCCCCCCCCCCCCCCATTGTGTAGAAGAACACATTTCAAGCTTCGCTTTAAGCTATCAATAAATAGGAGCCAATAATATGGAAATTATTCAGGAAGACTAATTATTTTCAGGAGTCCTCTAATATCGTGACAAAATACAAGAATTTCTTCTTGAGAGAAGAAAATTTTGTATTTTGTCACGATATTTGTTGCTGTACGGTAAAAAAAATTTTGGTTCCTTGTTCCAGTAATTTTTTTTTCCTTCAACCTGAAAGCCAGTAATACAGAAGCTTCTTGTGACAGGTTAAGATCTCTGACATGGTCATTTAAGTCATCCTGGTTGCAATGTTGAGGAATTGTTGACATCCCCACATAATCACTGTCACCTTCATTATATCAGAAGGGTGGTTATAGGGACAAAACTCGTCCTCAGAAAGCTCTGGAAGCTAGTGAAATGCTGGAATCGGTACTTCCTCTGAGTGAGGGACCAGGCATCTTGCAGAGACTAAATCAGGATAAGTCCACTTTCTACGGTTGTTTCGATTGTTTCCAGTAATATTTACTAGACAGAAATAACAGTCATCGATGTGGTTTTTGGGTGCTCTCCAAACTAACGGTACGCAGAATTTCAAACTTTTTCTTTTCACGCGAGTCCACTGGCGTAAATGTTCTGTACACGTTTTACAAACTTGATGCGGTGCCCAGGATTTATTCTGATCACTGAGCTTAACACCAAAGTATCCACGATAACCTATCTTTACAAGGTCACTAACAGTTTTTCTGTTATCTTTTAATGTGTATTCTCCGCATATGTAGAAAAACACATAAGAATGATGTACACAACTTCTTCTACTGGAACTCATTTTTTATCAACTTCGATATATCCTACACGGTTAAAACTCACAGAATGACCTCAAATTTAGTTGAAGCGTTGCAATTAAGGATGTGATTCCCATCCTAGGGTATCCCAGTGATGAAGTGGGGATTCCCATCCTAGGGTATCCCAGTGATGAAGTGGGGATTCCCATCCTAGGTATCCCAGTGATGAAGTGGGGATTCCCATCCTAGGGTATCCCAGTGATGAAGTGGGGATTCCCATCCTAGGGTATCCCAGTGACGAAGTGGGGATTCCCATCCTAGGGTATCCCAGTGATGAAGTGGGGATTCCCATCCTAGGGTATCCCAGTGATGAAGTGGGGATTCCCATCCTAGGGTATCCCAGTGATGAAGCGGGGATTCCCGTCCTAGGGTATCCCAGTGACGAAGTGGGGATTCCCGTCCTAGGGTATCCCAGTGACGAAGTGGGGATTCCCATCCTAGGGTATCCCAGTGACGAAGTGGGGATTCCCATCCTAGGGTATCCCAGTGACGAAGTGGGGATTCCCATCCTAGGGTATCCCAGTGACGAAGTGGGGATTCCCATCCTAGGGTATCCCAGTGACGAAGTGGGGATTCCCATCCTAGGGTATCCCAGTGACGAAGTGGGGATTCCCATCCTAGGGTATCCCAGTGATGAAGTGGGGATTCCCATCCTAGGGTATCCCAGTGACGAAGTGGGGATTCCCATCCTAGGGTATCCCAGTGATGAAGTGGGGATTCCCATCCTAGGGTATCCCAGTGACGAAGTGGGGATTCCCATCCTAGGGTATCCCAGTGATGAAGTGGGGATTCCCATCCTAGGGTATCCCAGTGATGAAGTGGGGATTCCCATCCTAGGGTATCCCAGTGACGAAGTGGGGATTCCCATCCTAGGGTATCCCAGTGATGAAGTGGGGATTCCCATCCTAGGGTATCCCAGTGACGAAGTGGGGATTCCCATCCTAGGGTATCCCAGTGATGAAGTGGGGATTCCCATCCTAGGGTATCCCAGTGACGAAGTGGGGATTCCCATCCTAGGGTATCCCAGTGACGAAGTGGGGATTCCCATCCTAGGGTATCCCAGTGATGAAGTGGGGATTCCCATCCTAGGGTATCCCAGTGACGAAGTGGGGATTCCCATCCTAGGGTATCCCAGTGATGAAGTGGGGATTCCCATCCTAGGGTATCCCAGTGACGAAGTGGGGATTCCCATCCTAGGGTATCCCAGTGATGAAGTGGGGATTCCCATCCTAGGGTATCCCAGTGATGAAGTGGGGATTCCCATCCTAGGGTATCCCAGTGACGAAGTGGGGATTCCCATCCTAGGGTATCCCAGTGATGAAGTGGGGATTCCCATCCTAGGGTATCCCAGTGACGAAGTGGGGATTCCCATCCTAGGGTATCCCAGTGACGAAGTGGGGATTCCCATCCTAGGGTATCCCAGTGACGAAGTGGGGATTCCCATCCTAGGGTATCCCAGTGACGAAGTGGGGATTCCCATCCTAGGGTATCCCAGTGACGAAGTGGGGATTCCCATCCTAGGGTATCCCAGTGACGAAGTGGGGATTCCCATCCTAGGGTATCCCAGTGACGAAGTGGGGATTCCCATCCTAGGGTATCCCAGTGATGAAGTGGGGTTTCCCATCCTAGGGTACCCCAGTGATGAAGTGGGGATTCCCATCCTAGGGTATCCCAGTGATGAAGTGGGGATTCCCATGCCGGGGTATCCCAGTGACGAAGTGGCTTGAGTCAAGCAAGTGGTTTTACTTCATTTTTCACACGTATATAAAAAAGTAAAGCTGAATATAAAAAAAACTAATTTCATATTTAGATACAGCGCCCCAAATATAGCTCAAATCAGTTCCACAACCCTAGGCACCAAAAATATTTTGTTGCTTGTTGGCCTGTGTTATTGAATGACCAGAGACAATTGACATGCAATACAATTTTTGGAGAAATTCTTCATAAAAAACAATTTTTTATCAATATATATTTTTTATCATTGTATATAGGCTACCTATATATCGGAAATAATTTTTATTTGCACAATATTAAAATAAATCGAAGCTTAAATAATTATTTCGTGTGCAGTAATTAAATTGAAGTGTTTGTTATATTTATCACTTTCCAACGGTTTGCCTTAGGCGCCTTACAACTAACTAGTAAACTTATAATTAGCGCAGAGCTATTACGTTGTGTGCTCAGAAGTTCGGTTCAATGAAACACAGCAGAGCCGTCATCACATGAGTGTAGACGTAGTAAGAAAAAGAAAAGGAGGGGGGGGGGGGGGGAGGTGCTCCTGGAATTAAGCAGCCCCTCACTGAAGGGGGTCTTTCTTGCGCTGGCAAAGCGTGACTATGAAAAGGGGTTCATAGACGTGAACATAAGAATTATGTTTTATGCAAACTTTCTGTATAATATTATAGTTTTATCTTTGAAAGATTTGTGCAATGGGAGTGCATGACTTGATGTAAGTTTTTGGACATACGACAGTCGCACCTGTGTTTTCGTACCATGTGCGTCTCTGCCTGAGGACGGGAGCAGATAGCAGTTCCCGAAACGTCGCTGTTTCTGTTTTGGAATAACTATTGTGTTTGTTTCGTCTTTTCGTTTTGTCGGGTTTTTGTCTCGTTTTAACTGTTGTGCTGAATTTTTTTGGGTTTAATATTTTTGTGCTGTCATCATTTGTGGGGGTTTTTATCTTTCTATTATGTTTTGGAAAACTATTGTGTTTGTTTCGTCTTTTCGTTTTGTCGTGTTTTTGTCTTGTTTCAACCGTTGAGCTGAATTTTTTGGGTTCAATATTTTTTGTGTCATCATTTGTGGTTCTTTTTTCGTTCTGTTAGTACATATTTCTTTGTTTGTTGACCATATTCCTGTTACGGAATATTTTGTGGTGTTTATATCCTGTTGACAATAGAAATTTTTTGCTTAATTTGTGTTTTTTGTCTTTTGGGCAATTTTATTATTTTTATTTTATTTTTTTTTTCTACAGAAAAAGTGCTTAGCAATGACGTATGTCCAAAAACTTACATCAAGTCAATATTATAGTTATTCTGCTGGTTGCATGCATTCAGGCCAAAGCACCCTAACCATAGATGACTTGTGTCGGTTAACCCCGCGCGAGAAACCCCCTGAGAACCGCACAGCTTGCGCCACACCCTATACACTGGGTGGGTAACGCTAGGACCAGACCCACATCTCTCAAGTAAATGAAACGAAGGCATTCGCAATGACAAGTATAAAAAGAAAAAAAATTACAAAGTCCTTTTTACCATTTTATTTGATCCCATAAAATTAGTAAATACGGTTTTATATTTAAAAACAATATGTATGTCCAAAGTTATTGGATTTGAATAATAGATACACATAAGCAAACCAATACTGTTTAACCCTCTGGCGCGGGTGTATGTTCTGTATTTTAAGTCAACTGGTTAGCTATCTGATAGCAAAACAAATTATAGCTATTTTAAGGTTAATATGCTATAAACGTGATTAATATCTACAAAAGAAATTGCTAGGAAAAAACTGTAAAAATACAATAAAGCAGAAAATATTGCTTAAAAAACAAACACGATACCAATACATTTATAAGGAATCAACGTTAAATTTTTAAAAATAAAAGTTGTTTTGGTGTGGTAATTGGGAAAAGAAAATGGTGCCTATGGGGGGGGGGGGGGAGGGGTTAGGGTCCGTTCTTTTGACTTCAAGTATTTACGTGGCTAAGATATCACATCCTATATCTCATTTCTTAACGCCATAGTTTTACCATTTGTCTGACCTGTAGTAGGTTTTTTGATTTTTTTTTAGAGATAATTTCTTATTATTGAATCTACATTAAAACTGAAGGTTCAACACATTCAGAATAAATTACAAGCATAAACAGTGACATAATGATTTTTTAGAGATGGTTTTAAAAAAAAATTTTTTTTTATTCTATATTGTGGTTATGATACTGCGAGTATCAATTGTTTTCATTACGACATCGAGTGCATCAGTTGGTTTGAAACGGAAATCGAAGCCGTCAATTACTGGTATATCAGCTAGTTCTTAAAAAAAAATATGGAAAAATAATATATATATATATATATATATATAATGTTACAAGTGCTTGTATATATATATATATTTAATTTTAGATTTACCAGATTAGGTTAACATTACTACTTTAGTTATTTGATCTTTTTAACATACCTACTAACGTGAAAATATGTCCTAGCTACATTTTTATTTCTTCATATATCACTGTTATAACATATATTTGCGTTTGCCATTGTAATATTTATGGTTTTTAGTTTATAATAATTAAAAATTATTCGGCGTGTTGAAATTATGTACTCATGTATTTTTTTTATTAATTATGTATTTTCATTTTTAACGGTTGCACATATTAATGTCCTGAATGTTTCAGTCTGGTGCGAACTATTAAACAGTTAATTAAAAAAAAAAAAAAAAATATAAGAGATTAACGATTTTCGTAATTTCGAAATTATTCCAGAGTTCACTGGTAGCACAAGCGTCTGTAAATACCTGATAGATGGCAGCACACATCTATCGATTGTCGCTTTATGGTTCTGTTATAACTCAATAGATGGCAGCACAAGTATTAGTGATTAGAAGCACTTCTTTTACATTATATAATTAAATGTTACAGTATTATTTAGTTATTTAAACATGTTTATGAAAGCCAATAATAAAACGGAACTATAAAAATAAAACAAAAGTAGTGAAAATTAGTTATTTATATGAGAGTCTCTTATTTATGTAAATGTTTTCCTCAGAAGACGTACTTGAAATAAATTTGTTAACATTTCTTATGTAAGTTGCAATTTTTTTTTATTGCAGTGAAATTACAATTAAAAACGGTATTTCTGTGAGATTTATAATTTATGAAAGTATTTTTTTTCCAGCCAATTGGCATAACATTTGTTTTTAATAATTTTATAAACTTAAATATATATATATATATATATATATATATATATATATATATATATATATATATATATATAATTTTTTTTTGCGAAATTGGTTTTAAATTTTAATTTCAAAATTCAGTATAACTGCAAACATTTATTATCTTAAGAAATATAAAACAAAATTTTTACAATTTTTATCACATCTAAGGATAGAATAACATTTATTTAAGAAGGACTTAACTTCGGGCACTCTTTGGACTAAATATTTGATATAATTTAATCTTTCGCAACTCTTCACAAGCTATAAGTAATATTGTTAGCCCGTTACTAAAAATAATAATAAAGGAAATTAATTAAAAATTATATCATTCAAAAATATATCTATATTGGTCTTGATGATGTTCCTATTTCTGTAATAAAATCATGTGCAGAACACATTAAAAAGCCCCTTGTCTATATATTTAATAAATGTTTAGAAAATGGCATATTTCCTGATAGGCTCAAAATAGCGAAAATTATTCCACTACATAAAAAGGGTGATACTACCTGCATTAATAATTATAGACCAATTGCTTTATTACCAAATTTTTCAAAAATTCTTGAAAAGATTATATTTAAACGGTTGCTTTCATTCTTAAATTGTTATAATATAATTACCAGTAATCAGTATGGTTTTGTTAAAGGCAAGTCAACGGAACAAGCATTGTTCACTCTACTCAATAGTATTTATTCTCATTTAGATAATAAAGTCTTGACAGCTTGCATACTTGTAGATTTAACCAAAGCATTTGATTGTGTAAGCCATGATATTTTATTAGAAAAATTAAGTAAATATGGTATAAGAGGTGTTGCAAACAATATTATAAAATCTTACTTATCAAATCGTTCACAAATTACTAGTATTAATGTGACTTATAATAATATTACCACTACTTCTAGGTCAAAAATTTTGAAAATTGGTATTGGTGTTCCCCAAGGTTCAATTCTCGGTCCACTTTTGTTTTTGCTTTTTATTAATGATTTACCTTTGTTTCTAGATTATGGCCAGACTATCATGTTTGCAGATGATACCTCCATTATAGTAACATGCCAGACTTTACAGGAACTACAAAAAAGAATTTCCATAACCCTCAACCAAATGCAAACTTGGTTTACTGATAATAGACTGATTCTAAATATTCAAAAATCTTCTATTATATATTTTAACTCTCAAATAAATAGATTAAATAATATTGAAGTGACTATTGGCAATAATATTCTTAATACTGTAAAAACAGCAAAATTACTGGGACTGAATCTTGATGAGAATCTAAATTGGACTAATCATATATCTTTTCTGTGTCGTAGACTTAGTTCTCTTTGTTTTGCCATAAAAACTATTAATACTTTAACTTCACATAAAGCAGTAATGGCTATGTATTATGCAAACATATATTCAATAATGAGATATGGTGTTATTTTTTGGGGAAATTCCTTAAATTGGCTAAAGATATTTAAGCTTCAAAAACGGGTTATTAGAATTATTTATAATCTTAGTAAGACAGATTCTTGTAGGCCTATTTTCCTGAATAACAAACTCTTAACATTTCCAGCCATTTATATATATTCGGTTGTCATTTATGTAATTCAAAATATTAAGTATGTAAAGAATAATGAAATACATAATCACTTTACCAGATCCATTTATAAGAATCATATTCCTTTTCATTCAACAAAAAAATACGAATTGAACCCTTTTTACATGGGCCTTAAACTAATAAATGTTCTACCGATATCCCTGTTAAATACAGCATCCCAATCACATACCATATTTAAACGACATCTCAAAGATTACCTACTACGAATAGCTCCATACTCTGTTAATGAATTCCTCAGTGCATCTACATAAATTGCTGCATTGTTTTTTTATTTTTTTTATTATCATTTTTTATTGTATCATATATTATTGTGTTATAATGTATTTTTTTTATATTGTTTTGTTAGTGTATTATGATGTTGTATTTTATTTATAATGTTATTGACAAAACCTGGACATGTGTACTGTCAAATATAGGACGCTAATAAATGAAATGAAAAAATGAAATTTAATTACATTATTAATAATAGCTGCTTACAAATAAAACATTAAATTATCACTTAACGCTGGTTCAAGAAAAACAAATAATACACTGGTTTGAATTCTTGCAGTGAAGTATTAAGATCATTTTGAATTTTTTTTACTATCCACTATAAAAATTGTATTATACTATTTCCTAGTCAAAGTCTTACAAACCCTTAAAAAGACAAACATGAAAATCCAATTTTGGTACAAAGCGTTTGAATACTTCTATGTTCAATCACGAACGTATTTTTTGTGAAAGAAACGCCGTCCCATTTACTACCTCCCCTAAATCATGTACCTTTACGATTTACTGTTATATATGTTGTCCTTATACAAATTATTTTCGTGTTGATGACATTGGTTTTGGAAAAAGTGAAAAAAAAAAAAAAAAAAAAATCGCTGTTGCGTCTTCGTTCATCGGAAGCCGGCACTGAGGAAAATCCCAAGAAAATATTGAATAGCGGCAATAAATAAACCCTGTGTGTCTACACAAAATACATGGGACTGAACTCTCCCTGAATCAAATGCAGTTTGTAATTTTATACGACCCTTCATGGGCACAATATAACGATGATTGTAGATGCAGAAAATTTTTTAAATTCTTTAATTCGCCTTCTTTCTTAATATCAAATGCTTCAAAGTTCAAACATCCTCCTTTACCAAACACTTGACTTCAATAATCTCTAAAAACCTGATGTGTGCGTGTGGTGCAAATAAGAAATACTTTCATGTGTAACTACATGCACATATTTTTAATATAAATTTGAAGCTATAAAGCGATTCATTATGAGGATTATTATCTACACATTCCAGTTGGCTGTGTATTTCATACATGTCAGTAAAAAAATACAATCCAAAATGGCAAAGGCCCATATAACAAATTTCCTTCTGAAGTAAGCAATTATACAATTTAATAAGGTCAGTTAATATTAAAATATGTAGATAAATTTAGTAGTAATTATTTAATTTTCTCCTAGTTGAAAGATTTATCAAGCAATTTTCTGTAAGTCATAAGGTTATGCTGTTACTCTGTTATATACCAAAGTAGTCTAGTTAGGCATTTTACCTCTGTTATTTGTCGATAAAATCCAAGTCACTATGCTTAACGAGTGAGTATAGCCTTTTCCCTCCTTTTTGCTCAGAATGCCACACACATTAACACAACATTAATTCTTCCTTTAAATGTATTCTATAACGTGCCAGCAGTCAAAAACTCTTTTTTAAGAGATATATTATAATTTCATAACCAAATTTACTGCTACGTGTAATTGAATTAACTTAAATAAATTACCTAACACAAAAGGTATTTACATTTATTCATTGCTCTCATTGAACTAGGGGAACCTGGCCTATAATGACATACTAGGATAAAATGACACAGTGGCTGTTTCATGAAAACAAAATGTATGACAGTTTTTCTAAGGGCGTGTAATTTCTACAGAGCTGGTATAATTTTGGCTACAAAAATGGTGGTTAGCTGTGCTGCATAGTTTTTCAGTGAGATGTGAATCATTTAAAAGTAAGTCCAGAAATATTTGTGTGTCCTTTTTTTCATTCCGAATTAATGTTAAATAATATTTAGTCATAAGAAATAATAATGTTCCATGATGCTGTGTGAAATGTGCACTTTCTTTGTGTGGTTTCAAACTTAGGTTAAAATGGCTGCTTTGTTCCCAAAAAATTAACTTTGTTGCAGTGTAGCAATGTGGGTAAAATGACATATCGGCATGCAGGGCAAAATGACACAGTATGTCATTTTACACACAGTATGTCATTTTATGCTAGGTTGAAATTTTAAAAATAATTCACTCGCTTAAAAAACATTTCCATTAATGGCATAATTAATTTTTCACCAATTAATTATTTAGCCTCTAAAACAAGAAACAAATTTTATTTGTTTATGTCACAGCACAAAAAAAAATTATTACAGAAATACATGCCAAAGCACACTGACAAGAACATTTATAACTCCAAGCATAATTATAGCAACTAGATACACTAGTTTTTGAACGTAGGGCAGTCCAACTTGTGCGCCATTATTGTAAATGCTAGCGATGCTGCCACACCTGCTTGCCTGATAAAGTAATATTTAGTGAGGGTGTCCACATATATATATAATATATATATGCTTTTTCTACTTTGACCTTATGTTTCAGGGCAGTATGGTTGGTAAATACACACGCAAAACAGATCGACAGTCATGGGATGATATTCAAATGCAGCATGCCATTGATGCTGTCAACAAAAATGAAATGGGATGGCTTAAAGCAGCCAAAAACTTCGGTGTTCCACAAGCTACCCTGCGACGAAGAGCAGCAGAAAAGAATAAACAAGTTTCGGGTACTCAGAAGGGATTGGGCCATTACAAGTCAACATTTACATTTGAAATGGAACGAGAACTTTAAGGCGTATTAAGTTGCTAGAGACCAGACTTTTTGGGTTAACCTGCAATGAAGTGAGAAAATTGGCCTTCCAACTAGCAGAGAGGAATGGCATCGCACATAGGTTCAGTTCAAAGGATGAAATGGCCGGATGGGACTGGCTAAGAGGCTTCAGGAAGAGGCATCCAGACATAGCATTAAGACGTCCTGAAGCTACGTCAGCAGCTCGTGCTCAGGACTTCAATAAACCACAGATTGCCAATTTCTCAAAACTTTTGATCATGTCAAAATGAACACAACATTCATCCTACCAGAATATGGAATTTTGATGAGTCTGGACTGTCAACAGTGCAGAAACCTCAAAAAGACTTTGCTACTAAAGGAAGAAAACAAGTTGGAGCAGTCACGCGTGCTGAACGAGGACAGCATGTAACATGTGTAGTTTGTATTTGTTCTTCTGGCAATTACATTCCTCCAGCTTTGATATTTGATCGGAAGAATTGGAAAGAAGAACTGCTTGATGGTGCACCCACTGGCACTCTGGGAATAGCTCAGGAATCAGGTTGGATGACTGGTGAAGTATTTCTTAAGTGGATGCAAGCTTTTACAAATTCCAGCCTTCAAAACAAAATTCTACTTTTGGTAGACGGACATTCAAGCCATAAGAACATTGAAGTTTTACAATTTGCAAAGGATCATGGAATAGTTATGCTTTGCTTTCCTCCTCATTGCACCCACCGTCTTCAACCTCTAGATGTTTCTTTCTATGGTCCTCTGAAAACATATTATGATCAAGCAGTTGCAAAGTGGTTGAAGTGCCATCCAGGAAGGGTGGTTTCCCAATATCAGGTAGCTCGTTTGTTTTCTGAAGCTTATGGAAAAGCTGCAACGAACCACAATGCGCTCTCAGGATTTGCAAACACAGGAATCTGGCCAATTGATCCTGATATATTTCCAGATTTTCTTTTTGGCCCTGCTGAAACTACAGATGAGCCAAAAAGAATAAATGAAACAAATGACAGTGAAAAGTCTTTTAAAAATCCACTTGATCCTGCTTCACAAAGGCCTATAGAAGAACCAGCAATGGACAATGCTTCAAAAACTCATGGAGAAGAACCCTTGGCTATTCCATCAAATTCGTTCGGATCATGCCAAGGAAAACTGCAGACAGGCCTATATATAACGCCAAGTGATATTTCCCCAGTGCCCTCTGGACCACGATCCAAGTCGAAGAAAAGACACCATGAAGGGACTCAAGTGTTAACAAGCACCCCTAACATTGACGAAATGAAGAATAAGTTGGCAGAAAAGAAAGCAGTTGAAATACGATGCTCTGCAATACATGCCAAGAAGAATATTTCTTTTCAAGTCACTCAAGAAGATTCTGACATTGAAATAGATAACGACGATGAAGATACTCCATGCTTATATTGTAACGATTTGTATAGCCGCTCGAAGCCAGGAGAAACATGGTTAAAGCATTCAACGTGTAATATGTGGGCTCATAACGAATGTGCTGGTCTTTCCAAAACTGCAAAGCAATTAATTTGTGATGTGTGTAAGCCTTAAACTAGTGTGTCATTTTAGCCACACATACTAGGGTAAAATGACATATCGTACTTTTTCTTCATGTGACTTTAATTTTATGATGCGAGTTAAATTAAAATAGTTTAATGAGTACAAGTGATGTGTAATATGTTTGTCTGTCATAGAACACAGCCCGCATTATTCTAAGAAATATATATTTTTAATTATTGGGCATTTAAAAAGTAGTATGTCATTTTAGGCCAGGTTCCCCTAATTGAAATTAATACATTGGAATAAACATGGAATCATCAAGAAAAAAATTACGGGCAGTAAAAAAACTGGGCTGATAGGCAAAAAGTACATTCTTATGATGAATCTGAACCACTCTGTTTACCCGACTATAAATATATGCCTGAAGTAAACTTTATCTCTTGTTCTATAACCTGATAAGTATTTCTTTAATTGCCAGATAAATTTAACAAGAATATTTTGGGTTTCAATATAACATTTTTGATCGTTTACTTTAAACAACATCTTTTGTAAGCGCTATTGTTTTTACAAAACTGCATTAAAGAAAATATTACTGCGTGAAAATATTTTAACGTAATATAGACACGTAGTTCGAATTTTCTTAGCTGTGTGTAGATTCTTACGAACACATATTAAGAAAAGGGGTTAGTGCTCGTACAACAGGCATGAGGAAACATAAAACATGCTTTATTAATTCCGGGCGTTGTTCGTGCTGCAAGTTCAAGCTAAGTTCTTTTCGTCAGTTAAGTGTTGAATTAAGTGAAGTAGGCATATCGTGTAAAAATAAATAAGGTTTTTACTTCTGTTTCCAGGTGTAAATCATACAAAATTATAAATAATATTAAAGCCTATAATTATAAACCAAACCTAGCACCACATAATGCAACACAACCAATATTTCTGAATATTTAACCCTGTAACAATGAAATGCATTATTGGTTTTATTTTATGCAATGTGTATATATGTGTCAGTACTTTATTTTAAAAACGTTTGACTCCACAGACATTTTTAACACTCTTATAATAAGAATCTCCTTAGTAGAGTTATATCTACTAAATACGATAAGCAAATATACCACTCAAACTAAAGACTGGATCATCTCCTTGTTTTCACCTGTGCTACAAACCAGAAATGTTTGCACTTTATTTCGTTGAAGAATACATCGCCGAACAATTAACTTTTGAAATGGAAATTTTTGTTGGTTTGGTTTTATTTTTGTGACAAGGAGGGAAATTTAATATTGGAATGTAATAGGAAGCACTTAATTTTACTTATGCAAGGAAATTGTTCGTTACATTTTTTTTTAGGAAATGTGATGGATTCCAGGGTATTTTATCAGCGATTACCGAAAACTTATCCACATTTTGGACCACTTCCGTCTCCGTTCCCATGTTTAATAACATATAATTCTGTGACATATAATTGCTACACAGGCACTAACCTCAAATATATTTATAACATACATTTTCTGTCCAATTAGATCACAATACGAGCGCATAATTTACCATGCACAGAATACAAGGAAAAACCACAATGCTTTTAAACTAACAGAAAAATTCGGATTACAGATACATATTAATTTAAAATACAAATCTTTTTAAGACATGTACACAAACAGAATTCTTCTTTTTTGTTGCACAAATCGATGTAAACAAACTTGTTTTTAACATAGACGCGCATTTAAGTCTTACGTATATTTTTAACTGGATGAATTACATAAATATCATAATAACATAAATTTGGTTATTTTTCTATCTTTTTCTTTCAAAACAATAAATAACTTACCTATTTGACGCCGTAATTAATGGGAAATACTTGCCTGCTGGAAGACATTCAGACCTCAATCACCCAAAGTGGAAAACAGGATTAACCATTTTCCAGAAAACATCTCGTAGGTAATTAAGAAAGTGTAGTTCTGTCGGAGAGAGGCTTGTTGTCTTTAGAATGTCGCTTATAATTGCCACCGTAAGTTTAGAGGTAAGAATGTCTGAGCTAGTCGTGGTGACCAACAGCACCCCCAAAGACATCACACCTCTAGTACTACCTTTCCTGCACGACACAGAAACTCAGGGAGACGCATTCAGGATACTTCTAAACGTGCGAACCTCCCAGAGCAGGCAAAGTTACTGCAGCTGAAGAGACGGCAAGTGAGTGTCGCGGGCGCATCTGCAGCGACCTCCCGTGAACCGGTGCTGGTTCAGAAGGAGTCGCGGTGGGGTGAGTGGAAGTTCGGTCGAGTTGCCGGCGCGAGGAGCTCGATTACACAGGCATTATTCACCATGGGGAGCGGAGTTCGTGCCAGGGCTGTTTAGGCTGCGCAAACACAATTAGGCGTCGGTGGGAGGAGCGAAAAGGGGATGAAGTTTGCCAGGTCGGGGCCGGGAGTTGGGAGCAATATGACTAGTGCTGAGTGCGGGGGCGTCTATCGATCAGCCGGCGCGGAACTGTTGCGATCAGCGGTGAGGGGGTGCGGGGTGCCACGGTGAGACGGCCAGGACTGTCTGTCACTCCTGTGGATAACCACGAACACATTTGCAGATGAATGGTAGTCAAAACAACCAGTGAGTTTAAAATTAAATCCTACCTATTCTTGAACGTATTTAACCAAGTATTTTCTATAAGCGATTTTACGCTAAATTTATCTTCTCTTTCCCTCATGGAACTCAGTTGAAATATTGGTACGAAATTTGGATGCAGACGTTCAAAGTAACTTCAGAAATCCTTGAAACCAGAAGGATTAAGAAAAAATAGCTCAACCAAACATATTCATGGTATTTTGAAGGGAAAAAAAAACAACTAATTGTGTGCATTATATAAAACCTATCTGGTTTGTAGCACAGGTGAGAACAAGGAGATGATCCAGTCTTTAGTTTGAGGGTTATATTTGCTTTTCGTTCTTAGTATAACTCTACTAAGTGTAAGGTAGAGATTTTAAAGGTGTTGAAATGTAGGTTCAGTCAAAAGTTTTTAAAATAAAATAAAAGCAACAAATGAGTGTTAACAAAATAAGTCCAAGGTGACAAGGTGTCTTAATGCCCGCTGCTCTTCGTGGAATGACCCTCTTCTCATCCGTGCATGCTCATATATGGTATTAACTATAATGTAGAGACCGGAAAAATTCGCGGATCATTTCACGATATGCTAGAATCCAAACAACTCTACAGTTATATTGCTTCTGTGATTGGCTTACAGTTTATCTGAAGGACCTTTAGCCAATGGGAAACCTTCAACCAAAAAAGTATCGAATCGCAAGCGTCCCAGTTGACAAGTGTCACGAGTCAATAGCCAATGAGCAAGTGGCATTTGCCTGAGTATGTAGAGGGTTGTGGAGTCTATCCTAGAGATAATCGAAAGCGCGAATTTTTCCAGTCTCTAACTATATGTAATTTTATAGTGATGGAAAATAAAAATATGTTTCAAAAAATTTGCGAATTACTTTCCCAAACAATTGTTAGTAAAAAAGCAAATACAGTAGCGTGTACTTGGATGACATTTGTGCACTGCAGACTCCACACAGCAAGGCAGCTCGTAAACATGAGCGGGTCTCCGGTCGTGATCGCTGTGACGTCATACTCATGAGGCGAGGCCTGAGTCAGGTTCCATGAGCACAGAGTCTGTGTGAAGGTGGTTCGGAACCCAATGGATTCTTCCGTTTTCTCCAGACCCTGTGATTGCATGGGGAGCTTACAAACAAACAAGTGTTCCAAGCTAGTGCTGGTAGCGGTTAAACAAGAGCGAATCCAACTGATGGGGTTATACTTCATTTGCGCACCAGCTCTTTACGCGTTGCTTTCGGCAATGTTCTTTGAATAAAGTTTACGTCACAAACATTTTTCTCTCCACATGACTTTTTTATGACGTGACAACGTCTAATAAATCGATGAACGCCGCCTGGACGCACAAAAATGTGTCCCGTAACGCACATTGTCCCGTTACGATGTGTCCCGTTACGCTCATTGTACGCTTCCGCCGCATCTGTCTCTCTTCCACTCGATTGGAACAACCATCGATTTGACTATTTCGAGGCACATTAAACTTGAAACACTCCCATTCGTTTCCTACTTTTCCTATCATCGTCCTATCCTTAACAGAATAACACAGATGGGAAGAAGTTAAATAGCAAACATGTATAAAAGTTATAGTTAAAAAAGTGCAAATAAAAGTAAATTTATCAGTTAAAGTGTAAATTTCATTTCACTCCTTCTTTGTATCAATACATAATAGTGATAATTCAATAAAAATGATTCAATTTTATCCATAAAAGTATGCAATATTTTCATCAATGTTTTGTTATGACGTTAAACTATCGTCCGTAAACCGACTTTACAGGCAACCAATTATTTTTCTTATTTTTGAATTGAAATTACTTTGCTAAGAGGGGCCAACAATTTTCGAGCGTTACGAAAATTCCGATCGCGCGAGGGGAATAGTTAGTAACGTGGTGGGGGAACCGGAAGAGAAGGAGACGGCAGTGAAGACGTAGAAATGATGCAACATAACTTGCACACTTTCATGCATACTTGTGCAATAGCATGATTTAGCTCACGCACACTTGCATATATATATTTTATTCGCGACCTCAGCCAAAGAAAGTTATGTTTCCTATACGGTTCCCCAAATATATTTTGCTAACATCGTTAACGGGACAGCAAAATGAAATCCTCCTGCGAGTACAATATAACTCCAGTCTCATTTACTTGGAATCATGATCTCGACGGAGTCGCGTTGAGAACAGGGGAGACGGCAGCCAATGCCGGCAAGGTCTGTTATCGCGGGACAAAAGATGTCCGCATCGCACGTAACGGATGCCGTGCCCATTGTCTTGTCACGAGAGCGATCTGCGCCTTCCTGGAAGCCACGACGGGAAGACAAAGGAAAAATGGTGGCCGGCCAGATATTTTTTTAAAAACTAGGAATAAGATCAGAAAGAGGATTAAAAAAAAAAAAAAGAGGCCAGGAAACTGGAATCCAGAACTAAATGAAATTTCCGAAAACAAAAAAAATCAAGGCAGTGAAAAAAACGTATAAGTAGATTAAAACCGTGGGGAGAGCTCGGTGCTAGAACAGAAGGGTTGGTGGAACGGAGAGATAGGCCAGGGAGAGGGGGAGGGAGACGTGAATTATTAAGCGGAGCGAAGCGGCTGGTCGGGCGAGACCTCCGAGCTGAGGCCAGGCGGGCAGAGCATGTGCGTCATCAGCAGCCTCGCGCCGAGTGCGAAGCGTGGCGGACGTTGCTGGCCGGGGACCCGCACTCCACTTAGAAACACGCGGCTTACAACTGTCATGAGATAGAACGATCATAACTTAGAAACAAACTACTTATAACCGCCTAAAAATTAAAAACACGTAACTTAGAAACATCACAACTTATAAACACTTAAACTATCTATATCAAAACTTAGAAACACACAGCTTGTAACAGTCATATCATAAAAACACGTAACTAAGAAACACACAACGCCGAACTACATAACTGAGAGACATTACTACTTATAAACACTTAAACTATCTATATCACAACTTAGAAACACATAACGCCGAACCACACAGCTTGTAACAGTCATATCTTAAAAAAAACGTAACTAAGAAACACACAACGCCGAACTTCATAACTGAGAGACATTACTACTTATAAACACTTAAACTATCTATATCACAACATAGAAACACATAACGCCGAACCGCAGAGCTTGTAACAGTCATATCATAAAAACACGTAACTAAGAAACACACAACGCTGAACTACATAATGAGAGACATTACTACTTATAAAGACTTAAACTATCTATATCACAACTTAGAAACACATAACGCCGAACCACACAGCTTGTAACAGTCATATCTTAAAAAAACGTAACTAAGAAACACACAACGCCGAACTTCATAACTGAGAGACATTACTACTTATAAACACTTAAACTATCTATATCACAACTTAGAAACACATAACGCCGAACCACACAGCTTGTAACAGTCATATCTTAAAAACACGTAACTAAGAAACACACAACGCCGAACTACATAACTGAGAGACATTACTACTTATAAACACTTAAACTATCTATATCACAACATAGAAACACATAACGCCGAACCGCAGAGCTTGTAACAGTCATATCTTAAAAACACGTAACTAAGAAACACACAACGCCGAACTACATAACTGAGAGACATTACTACTTATAAACACTTAAACTATCTATATCACAACTTAGAAACACATAACGCCGAACCACACAGATTGTAACAGTCATATTTTAAAAACACGTAACTAAGAAACACACAACGCCGAACTACATAACTGAGAAACATTACTACATATAAACACTTAAAATAACTTAGAACGACTTAGAAGCACACAAATTAGTATCCTCATAAGTTAGAAACTCACGACTTAGTATCCTCATAACTTAGAAACACACAACTTATAACAGGAATAACTTAGTAATGTCTACCTGGAGTGTTTCTGAGTCTCGACAGCGCCCAGGTGGCCGAGGCGGCTGTGACGTCACCAGTCGAGGGCCAGTAGTCCCCGGCACGTCTCCGCTCCACGCAGAGCCCAGGCTGCTCCACAACAACTGCAGATAAGTAATTAACACATGAATCAAGCCCAGGCTAGCTATTGTTGAAAAAAAGTTGGTTGTCTGTAAAGTCGGTTTACGGACGATAGTTTAACGCGATAACGTCATAGCAAAACATTGATGAAATGATTGCATACTTTTATGAATAAAATTGAATCATTTTTATTGAATTATCACTATTTTGTATGGATACAAAGAAGGAGTGAAATGAAATCTACAATTTAATTGATAAATTTACTTTTATTTGCACTCATTAATTCAAATATGTGTATTACTTTAACTAAGAGATTATTTTAACTATAACTTTTATACATGTTTGCTATTTAACTTCTTCCAATCTGTGAAATCGATGGTTGTTTTTATCGAGTGGAGGAGAGATAGATTCGGCGCAAGCGTACAATGAGCGTAGCGGGACACATCTTAACGGGACAATGTGCGTTACGGGACACTTTTTCCTGCGTGCAGCCGGCGTTCATCGATTTATTAGACGTCACGTCAAAAAAAAATGCTCTTACGTCTCGTGAGCATAACAGAGAAGCTGACTCCAGCTAGTCGTATAGGTTTTGTAATTTTTTTTGCAATGTTACTCTGAGCACTCATATTGAGAGGGTCTTCCAGTAAGTACCGCGAAAGCTCCCGATAAACATCTTCAATATAGTAATCGCTTGAAAATAAATGTATTATTAGTTTGAAATGTGATATTAAAATTTGACCTCTACATTACTATTTGAGTGAACCCACACAAACACCACGGCAGTATCGAAAATCTGTAGATAACTAAACCTTCCTTGGGCAGTAATTAAACCCTTTGTAAGGCATCTTTGCTATTTTTCGTAACTATTATAAATATGGAGGCATTCTAAAAAAAAAGTAACTAATTGAAGAGATAAATTCAGCAAATTCATTAAATGTTTTGATCCGAAATGGTAGAGTTTTTGAATTCATCACGTGCCGTGTCGTCCAGAGTTGTCTGCCTGTTGCCATTTATTTTCTTTGTTGTCGCCTACATTTTGTTACTCGTTCACTTGTTTTTCGTGATCGTGTTTCGTATGATCTTACCGAATTCACTCTTTTTTTGACGTGACAATGTCTAATAAATCGATGAACGCTGGCTGCACGCACGAAAAAGTGTCCCGTTACGCACATTGTCCCGTTACGCTGTGTCCCGTTACGCTCATTGTACGCTTGCACTGCATCTATCTCTCTTCCACTCGATTGGAACAACCATCGATTTTACTTTTTCGAGGCACATTAAATTTGAAACACTCCCATTCGTTTCCTACTTTTATTATCGTCCTATCCTTAACAGAATAACACAGATTGTAAGAAGTTAAATATCAAACATGTACAACAGTTATAGTTAAAATAATCTCTTCGTTAAAGTAATAAACATATTTGAATTAATGAGTGCAAATAAAAGTAAATTTATCAATTAAATTGTATATTTCATTTCACTCCTTCTTTGTATCCATACAAAATAGTGATAATTCAATAAAAATGATTCAATTTTATTCATAAAAGTATGCAATCATTTCATCAATGTTTTGTTATGACTTTGTCACGTTAAAATATCGTCCGTAAACCGACTTTACAGACAACCAATTTTTCGTAAAACTTGCGAAAAAGTCTCTGATTTTTTATGTGAAGGTTCTTTCTTGTAGTTTAAATTGCTGAGAAATCAGTTCGGATCGCGCTGCAATCTCTCACCGCTATTGGTGGCCATCTATTGGGCCTTGCTTCGTTGTTGCACACATTCCTATCGCCAGATACAAAACCAACCACGCGTTTAAGTAAAGCAGAGACAGTCTATCTTAATAATGTTGGAAATAAATAAAAATGTTCAAGAAGAGGAAATTTATGTAAGTTAGAAAGAGTGGTGGGTTTTCCTTCGGCAGTGGGACGGGAATTCTGGGCCCGAGGAAAGACTGTGATTGGATGGCCGCGGCTCGGAACGGCATCTCGTTACGCGGAGTGGTCGAGCTCGGGATGTCCTGCAGAGAGGACCTGTCGCCGGCTGCAGGACTCGCGGGCAGGAGGCGGGTCTGAAATAACTCCTGGCGCCGTCAGCGAGGCCGGCGTCCGCGTCTGCCGTCCAGACGGCCAAATAAAGGAGTGTTAGCGTCAGAGAGCTGGAAGCAGCTAACTATTCATCAAGCGGACGGCAGCCAGGCGGTGGGAACGGAGCAGAGGTGGACTATTTGCGGAATCGGGTGTCAGTAAAGACCTTCCAACCCTGAGGCGTATAGAATAAAACTCTTAACTAGAGACCGGAAAAATTCGTGAATTCATTTCGCGTTAGGCTTAAATATAAATAGTTATACCTCAGTGCTGCCACTGCTATTGGCTCACAACTTACCTGGAGGACTTTGGGCCAATGAGAAACACCCAACCAAAGCTTTATACGAATCACAGGCTGATACGTTGGGACGTCTCACAAGACAGCAGCCAATGGGTGGGTGACATTTGACCGAGTGTACGTAGAACTATGGAGGTCATCCTGGAGGTCATCGAACCCGCGAATTTTTCCGGTCCCTACTCATAACCAAAGTTTTAACCATCGTTTAAGTTTATGTATTAGGTACTTACGTATTAACGCCACCGCAGCAGAAGTTGCGCTAATGCGCCAATAGATGTTTTTGTTTATCTGTAAAATACTTTTAATGGTTTCTTAGGAATCACAACATGGTGTAGCAACTGAGTACTTCCGAAGTTCACCGAAGGTTACCGAACTCAGTAGCACATGTTACTGGATAAGTAGGCCTACGTTCATGAAAGATGTCCATGTTGTCTTTCATCTTTCATAGGCTTATGTGAAGGAGAAATTAAAGAATAACAAAGCTATATTAGAAACCCTTAAAAGTGTGGATGGTTGATTAGGTTAGTATAGCAACCATAGAAATACTCTTAAATTGTGGGAACGGGTGGTTAGGTCAGGATAGCTATATCGGAAATTGGTAATTCCTAAGCAACTATTAAAAATATTTTAAAATATTTTTAATGTAGCTGTACTAACCTAACTGTCCACAAGGTTTAACAGTGTTTAGGTGTAGATTGGCGGCACTTAAAAACCGCTAAATCTGTAGCTGTGGTAGCGTTAATACGTAAGTACCATGTATTATTACCATGTGTTTATTCATATGTTTTACTAATATCTTATAGCATAACACTAAAGGTTTAAAAAATATATCTGAGTTTTTTGTATTCGTGTTTAGCAAACAAAGCCATTTTCGGGCATATACAGCGTTTGCATTATTGAGTACAAAATATTTTCAAGATTATCTTAAATGAAAGTGTAACTATAAACTCAACAAACAACTAATTTATTTTAAACATCATTCACCAATCAGCTTTCACTACACAAACAAGTAATTATTCTATATTTTTTTTAAAACTGGTTTAAATAAATGAGCTTTATTAATCCTGCAAGGATATTTTTCATTTTGTTTGTAAACAAGTTTGTATGAAAACTTACAAACAAAGGTTCTTACGAAATTACATTTTTGAATAGTATAATTTTGAAACTCGACCTTTGTAGTTACAAAAATACATCCAACAATTTCAAAGTATAGTATATGTTTCTTCGAACCAGGTTGATCGTAGTTCTTTTTAATTGCATCTAACACATGACTATCCTGATTAATGTGGATATCATTATTGACTAATTATAACTACACTTGTATTGTTACCACTGGGTTGGTAACGGCGTCACCCATTGGTTGTTCTTGGATAGAGTCATAGCTAGTAACGAAAGAGTTATATTAAATTTATGCAAGAATTTATTTAGTAAAGAAGAGTTTTTGTTAGTCTCGAACCCCATAGCCTCCCATGCCACCTTATTACTTAATTTTGTTTGTTTCTGGATCCTACACCCACACAACAGGGAAGGGCGAAGTTTTGGATTGTGTTTATATTTTTTTGTCTTCCCTGTAACAGTGGAGTGTGGAAGGTTTTTTTGTAGATTCCCGGTAGTTTTGCGTGAGGTCAAGCTGTAGGCCGGGGTTGCAGTATTTCTTCAATTAGATACATATTCAGAAACGTAAATACTCATTAAGGAGAACAATGTTGTTCGGATTGCCATCAAATAAAAGGTAAAGTGTCTATGTGCGATGTTACTCGACGAATGTTAGCGGAAAGCATGGCCAGTTTTGTTGTTGAAGTTATCAGTATCTAGATTAGGTTAACATACCAACCAATCCAGCAAATTTTCTTTTCAATTTTCCCAAAACTGAAACTTACTGTGCGTATTATACTTCACGCGTATTCCATCTATTTGCTTGTTGTAGCGCTTCTTGCCATCTCAATTTTCCTAGAACAACAAGTTAACAAACGTTGCTAACTTAAAAGCAAGTCGAATAAGTGTATCTGTTCTCTTATCAAGATTGTTGCTGGGCCGAAATGGCTCGAGCTGTCAGTTCTGTAGTTATGTAAAAGGTGCTGGGTCGGGAAAATTCTCTTCTCGGGTCCGGGGCTAACGTGTTGTGTAGACCCTTCCCATTCGCACTGCGGAAGGCAGCGGTAAACCACCGCATAACCACCTTTACACGAACTCCCAAGGTGCACCGTGGCTCCCACCTCACCGGGGTGTCACCTGAAGTCACCTTGCTCGCAGACGAGAATCAAGCAATCATCAGCATCATCATCATCATCACGACCGTCAATTGGGGAGAAAACAGCCAAAAGCATAGCCTCAAAGGGAAACCTTCACTCCCATTAGTTCCAGCCAGACCAGAGCAGCAGAGCTGAAACAGTGCCGGACATCTGAATTCAACTCAGAAATGTTCCCTTTTCCCCAGGGGAGACGTCTGGAGTGGTCTGTGCTCGGTAACGCAGAAGAACAGCGACGAGACAGCAGGTGCTTGGCAGAGAGTTCTGCCAGCGAGACAACACGACCCGAGTCTGCCAGCCCACGCCATGCGACATGCACGGGTGCTTTGACATGCCAGTATCATTCCCAGCTCCTCACACCACACGGCAGTAATAGAGCACGATAATAAGACGCTTTGCACCTAATGCTAAAGAGGCAGAAGTGGCAGACTTCTAAAAACAGACCCTGTGTCCTGAGAGGTGACATGCAGTCAGGGCGTACAGAGGAGCCATGGTGGTATGCACAATTAGGGAAAATTAGGAATACCCCGAGAAATCACTAACGACAACTCAACATTTCAGATAAACAATAAATTGCACAGGGAGTTGATCCGGGACACTCTGGAAGGGTAGACAAGCAGGGTGATCACTCCAACGTTTCTCTTGTCTTGACGTCTTGCGTTCGCATAAGCTACGCGATACTGTGACAATTTTAAGTACAGCGATGTCTTTATGCTTGCTCAAGAAGCCCTCAGACGAAGCACGCTGTCCTGGTTGGACATCAGATTAAACCCTGCAGTTTAAATAGCAGATTTTCGTCATTTGATTAATAGTTTCACGTTATAGTAGCAAAAGGCTAGGATCATAACTTAAAGGCAATAATTATGGATTCAGTGGAAAATTCTCGCGTAAATCTTTGCACTTGACTAAACTAAAGAAGTGTCTGCAATTTTCCGAAAAAACTCTTGAGTTCTTTGTATTTTCGAAACCAGGTTCACCAATTAAAATAAGTGATTGAAAAAGTGAATATAAAAGTAGCCCGAATGAAGTGGTGATACCTTCAGGTGGATTTATTTCGCGAGAGAGATACATAGACACAAACATAGTAAAAAAGCAAAATTATTTACCGTAGAGGTTTCAGCTGCTATCCTAAGGAAAGATTGATGATTATGCTTCAATCAAAACTAGCCATTTAACATTAGGTGAAAACTGAGCAAGTAAGACTGCATACGGTAAAAATTAGTGGACGAATACAGTACAAAACATGCATTAGTTGGTAGTAAACTATGGACGTTAAATGTCGATGCTAAATATTTGGCCGCTACGAGTGAGTGAATGCAGGGAACTGCTGGCAGTTGGCTGTGTGTCTGCGTCTGCACGGAGACCTCGACACGACTTGCTGCAGCGCAGAGCGGAACAGAGGCGCAGAGTGCAGTCTCGCTACGTCCTGCTGCAGTGAGACGGGAGGGCAGTGCTATCGAGCGTCGGTGACGTGAAATATGGCGCCCGGTCGCGTCGATGCTGTTTTATGACTTCCGACTTCTCCACCGCGCGCCACGTTTTATTGCAAATTACCTGTCAGGTGGGAGACGTCGGACTGTCTACACGGCGGCGGGAGTGGACCTGACCTATCTGGGAGTGCCGTTGCAGGTCAGGCACCCGGGCCTAAAAAAGGGCTGTAAACTGCTCGACAGGGAGCACCCTTTGTGCAGTAGTCGGGGGAGGTACCAAGGTAGCCCCGAGGTCCCTCCAGCCTGGGCGCTGTGGCTTCCACTTCTAGCTGGGGCTGACGGCGATCGTCGCCCGATGAGTTTAGGCGCATCCGGGCCTTAACCGGCTGTAAATCCGTCGGGCCGAGGTACGGCGGGTCGGAGGGTAATCCGAGGAGACGAGGACACCCTGTTCTCAACTCTGAATGGTGACGGTTTGGTCTAGCTACCGGCGAACAGTCTGCCGAGACGACGCCAAGTTGGTAGTAGTACGGGAAGAATCCATCATGTTTGAATGGAGTCCCGCTGAGGTTTCCTCTAAGCCCCAGGATTCTTGCTGGGTAGGACTCGTACTTGGTAGTGGTGCCCCGTGTGCTTTAGGGGCAAGCACGAGGGTTCCCTAGCCCTGAGACATGCTGGCGCAGTGAGCGACGGAAACAGCTCCGGTTACCGGCCTGGATAGCCGGGAGAGGTTGGGTAGGCCTCAACCGGACCGCGGGTTCGCTGGGTGATTTGAGGGGTCCCAGCGTGAGGCAGGCGCCAGAAGTGATGACAACTCCGGCCTGTGGGGTAGGGGGCCGATGGTGGTACACATGCTGGGATGGGTAGCCTCAGCCCCTGTGTATAGCTAAAGCTCTATCGCCCTTCCTGGTTGCGTATGCGGCGTGATCCGCATCCACGCCCATGGGGGCCCCAGGGCGGTAGGGCCACGGCTAAGAGCGCTGGGTCAGAAAAGAAAAGGGGGGGAAACCCCTTGACCGGCATAATCATAATCATGTCTACACGGGCGTCTGGCTGTCCTGTGGTGTCAGAGAGAGACAGTGGAAGAGAGTTAACACCATTTTATAAATAAACAGTAACTTAGAAAATTATTACTCACTTCAAAATAAGCTCAAACCCCGTTGTGTTGCCCTCTGCCCAAACACTCCCTTGCTGGATGCCAGCAAGTCGGGTGGCGTCAGGCGCAGGCGGGTCCCGCCTATCCCTGCAGCATGGCGGGGTTCAACCTGAGCCGCTCAAGGCAACCAGTTCTCTGCACCGTCCGCAACCTACTAGCGTCACAAAAATGTTTCACGTAATTGTTTAATTAATATTTGGCTTTAAAATTTCACTCCCATCGCGCCCAAAAGAGGTTTCACTTCAAAAATCATAGCGGTGTTAATTAAATGACGAGGTATATTGAGCGTTAAACGAACTGGCGACGGTGCAGGGAAATCCAAACTGCAATAACCGTCGCGCTCCGCCAGGAAGCTCTGCTGCAGCTGCTCGGAGAAACAGTCCGGCACAGGCGGAGATTCGGGTGGGGAGAGAGAGAGAGAGAGAGAGAGAATGGAGAGGCAGCGAGAGAGGGAAAGAAGCGTGGCGCGCGCAGACAGTTATCGGACGATTAATGTCCCCCCGCACTGAGCGCAAAATGAATTCCTGAATAAATTACACCGCTGGAAGACAGAGAGTCTGCTGTGTACACGGCTACCCTCCAGGGACCACGTGCTCTCTCTCTCTCTCTCTCTCTCTCTCTCTCTCTCTCTCTCTCAGCCCGGCCCGTTTAACTGCGGCTCTCGGGCAGCGCAGCTGGGCCGCCTGAATGGCCCTCGACTGCAAAAAGCTGCACAAATGAAATAAAAAGTTCGTCTTGTGGCTGAGATTAAAAAAGTTTGATAAAGTTGAAAAAAATTTGATAAACAAAACATGGATTATTCACGAATTAACTCTCTAGAGTTAAACGCACAGTTGAGAGCAATCCACCCAAATTTGAATGAAATGTCTCAGTAGGTGATATAACTAGAGACCAGAAAAATTCGCGGATTCCTTTCGAGACAGGTTGGAATCCAAACTCGTTTAGCTTAATGCTGCGTCAGTGATTGGACCGCAATTTACCCGAAGGACTCTGAGCCAATGGCAAACACTCAACAAAATAAGTATCGAATCATAAGAATCGCAGTAAACAGGTGTCCCGAGTCGGTAGCCAATGACCAGGTGATAGTTGCCCGAGTACATAGAGAATCGTGGAGTCTATCCTAGTGGTCATTGAAACCGCGAATTTTTCCAGTCCCTAGTTATAACTACTGGCAGTTTTTTTTAACTGTGATGTTGCCCATAGAGAAAATAGCGACATCACGCCTGAAAATCATTTCTTTTGACACGTTTGGTTCTGTTAATTGTGAAACTGGAAGTTGACTATCAGCCAAATATCTGGACAAAGTGGACTTCCAATAATTAAGAATCAGGTACAGTGTTTTATTTTTAGAAGTAATACATATCGTGAAAGTTAAGATAAATCTCCCATGGTGTTGGTCAATTAACTTGGTTAAGTCAAAGTTACGTAACACGTGTCTTAACGTAGGCTATCTGCTGTGTACACTTGTGAGTTGGACGCAGGCGCACAACCATTAGCGGCTGATGAGCTGGTAGCTCTGAAAACACCTGCAGATATGTTCACAGCGGCAAGATAATGGATAAATTAATATCAATTTTTAAAATAGAATATACAATGCAAAAGAAAATTAGTATCTATGCATATTTAACCGATGATGAAGTAAAACCAAATATATTATAAGATTTTTCCCCATCCCCCATATTATTATTAATACTAACAAAATAAAGTTAGTTGAAACCAAAATTATTTCTTTTCCTGTTACACACAATCGTCAATTTATTCTGGTTTTCAGTTTAATTTAGGCCTGAAATAACGTCTTCGCAGCATTTCACGGCCGTTGTCTGAAGTAGCTTGGCATCTGGATTGTAGTCGTGTCCTTGGAAAATATCTTTACCGACGTTTCGGTCGACATTGCAGTCGCTATCATTAGGGAGCAGTTACCTACTGTAGGTAACTGCTCCCTGGGGAAGGTGACTGCAATGTCGACCGAAACGTCGGTGAATTATTCGCCAAGTTCGACATTTCAGTCGCCATCATCAGGGAGGTAAAAACTCCCTGATGAGGGCGACTGCAATGTCGACCGAAACGTCGGTGAAGATATTCGTCAAGGACACGGCTACAATCCAGAAGCCAAGCTGCTACTTCTTCTGGAATAACGTGATCAAGTGATTCTGATTAGCTCATGTATTTTTTGACGTGACAACGCCTAATAAATCGATTAACGCCGACTGCACGCACGAAAAAGTGTCCCGTTACGCACATTGTCCCGTTACGATGTGTCCCGTTACGCTCATTGTACGTTTGTGCCGCATCTATCTCTCTTCCACTCGATTGCAACAACCATCGATTTGATTTTTTCGAGGCACATTAAACTTAAAACACTCCCATTCGTTTCCTACTTTTCCTATCATCGTCCTATCCTTAACAAAATAACACAGACTGGAAGAAGTTAAATAGCAAACATGTATAAAAGTTATAGTTAATAAAATAATATGTTCGTTAAAGTAATAAAGTTATTTGAATTAATGAGTGCAAATAAAAGTAAATTTATCAATTAAATTGTAGATTTCATTTCACTCCTTCTTTGTATCCATACAAAATAGTGATAATTCAAATAAAAATTATTCAATTTTATTCATAAAAGTATTCCATCATTTCATCAATGTTTTGTTATGACGTTGTCACGTTAAACTATCGTCCGCAAACTGACTTTACAGGCAACCAATTTTTTTTAAACGCCTGTTCCTCCCACCGACGACAGCACGACCGAGGGGACTAGGGGTCGGCTTGTCCCGCGCGGAGTCCTGGGTCGCGGCGGCCCCTGCTATCCCCGGGACCTGCCCCCAGCGCCGACGGGGCCTCGGCCAGCTCTCCTGGGGCACCGCCCCCCGCCTCCAGGGATCTTCCACCCCCGCGCCGTCACTGGAGGCGGAGAGATAACTCTTCAAAGGCCCGGGCGCAAGTAGGGTCAGGGTAGAAATTCTGATATTTGGTTTAAAACAAATAAAAAAACTCCACTCCCACTCTGGCCTTTCTGCGGGTTCGCGCGTGGGCGGTCTGGCGCGGTGTCTGCAGACAGACAGGAGCGCCGCTTGCCTTTGAAGCAGCAGCCGCGCAGGCCACAGGAATACCTACCTCCCTCCACGGCAACAGGAGAGCGAGCTCATTGGTCGGCCCCTTCCCCTTGCAGGCAGACAGAAACCAGATGGCTGCTGTGATGTCATAGTTCAAGACGGCGGCCTCCAGCAGACGAAAAACCAGATTGCGGACGTGTCGTCACACCAGCTGCAATAAAACATGCGTTAATATAAGTGTTGTGGAGGTCAGTCTGACAGTAGCCACCGTGAAGGAAGGCTCCATAACCGCTTTTTGCTCTCACCAGGTTCGAACCGAGAACTCTGACCGCCATGACATAAGGGCGTTTTTTTTATTAAAATTTTGTTAAAATTGTATTTAAATAAATTTTTATAAATTTTAATTATTTTTTTCCAATGTTCTAGCTTAATAATACGGATTTTAAATATGGCGGAATGTGTTTATTAAAATGTTTATCAAATAATTTTTTTATTAATTTTAATATTTTTCCCAATTTTTTTCGACAGCAATTACAGATTTTCAAGATGGCGGCCGTAACAAAACTGCAAAGATGACGCCACAATCCAAAATAATGGCCATGGCATCCTAATGGTCGAGGTGAAATGTGCTGAGAGATTTACGGAGGCTTGGAGATGAGAATTTAAGCCTCTTTGAGGAATTTTCGTTCTTTTAAAGGCAAAAATATTTTAATGTTTTTAAATTCCAACTTTTTGTATTTTTTAAAAAATTTTCTTAGAAAATAGAATTTTTCCATTTTCAATTTTTTAGAATGTTTGGCGGAAATTTTCTCCCTAAAATCAGGAAAAATTGGCGATTTTTTTTGGCAAATTTCGAGATATTTAGTAAATTTTGGCCAGGTAAAGGTCAAATGTTAAGGTAAAGGTCATCCAAGATTGCCGCTGTGACGTCACAATCCAAGATGGCGGACACCACCACCGACACCACACACCTACCACTGCCGCAGGACCAGCTATTATATGCTAAAAATAGTAACGGATTGGCTAGTATACCTAGTAAAGGAGTTATGCGTTTTTTTCTCCTTAAACCATGGTTTATTCTTCATATGTATCTAATACAACTTATATATAAAATACATGTGTTAAAATACTTTTATATTTTTATTTTGTTTGTTAATATATTTTTCTTTTTGTACATAAATATCTTACATATTAAGCAGATACAAATATCTAATATATACTAAATAATTTTATTAAATTGCATTCTTATACACTCCTTTAGATGTTTTTTTTTGTCTAGTGCATACAGAAATAGTTTTATTCGTACACGCTTTCTTATGAAAAATTAACTGAAGCATGTGCGTCCCATAAAAAGTGAAATATATATAATTTTTGAGATGATGGTTTTGGGCCATGAAACGAAGAACTATAGTAGAAATTTTCCGGAAGGCCTACCATGGTAACGGCTACAATTGGAAATATATGTACTTAAAATATATTTATATGAAGTTTCTCATAGAAAAACCTGAATAACTGATAAGAATTTGAACTTTTGATATTGGTTTAATTGAATTAAATCTTTCGCTGTTCATACTAGAACACACTCAGCACTTATTGAGTCGGGCTGCTACTTTTTCATTTTGCCTTCTTTTTTAAGGTTACCTACACTAGAAATATCCGAGGTTAGCTTCTCGTAGAATACAATGTTTTCAGTATGTAACGTTATTAACACCAATTTAGGGACAATGACCAAAATTATTAGTCTGTGATGCGTACGTATGCTCTTGAGTAAGCAACATCTACATAAAGGTGCTTCTACATACGAAAAATTCTATTAAAAAAATTGGTTTTGTACGCTACATATTTTAGTAAGTCTCGAAATGTTTTATACTTCAAAAATGTATATGTCACATGAATAAAAACTAGTTTTTTTCACCTCTTAAGTAGGTCACAAGCAGCCAGTTAAAAATCCTAAAACAGTAATGAAAAATTGTTTAATCAAATTTGTTTTGTTTAGTTAATCTATTACAATAACGTAGTATATCCTTGTCACTTTTTGTTTACTGTGACGGAAGAGTACTCTGAAATTGCGTAAGTTAAAAATCCCTCTACAAATCCCTTATGCTTTTGCTTAATTTAGTACCATCATAAGAAACAATTAAATTATTGAGTTACATCCGATAAAAAAGATCAAAATGATATTCAAACAAGTTGAACTGTTTGCCACCACGCAGTACCAAAAAAACTTCTCGGGAGTTGGAACAGTTGAATTGAGGTCTGGCCGGGCACAATGTGAGAGGAATGTTGTTACATGCAGGAGAAATATTAACCCAAAGGGCGCCACTGCTACGCCAGGCAAATTGTGGTGCAATGCTTGATAAACATTCATCACAATAAAATCATTAATTCGTAATTTTCCATTTTGAAACTTTTCAGTGCGCGAAAACACCAATGAAATAAACGTAATTAACTGGACACTTAGGGGCTGTTTCCCTCTCGAGTAGATTCGCAGTCACGACAAGAGAAACAACTGAACCATTCCTCTCGTTCTGTTTTTTTCAACCCTCCTGAGTTGACCGCCGAATGTTCACCCGTGTTTTATACGTGCATACAAATGTTAGCGCAGCGATGGTGCTGACCCCCCCCCCCCCCCCACCGCCCATGCGGTGTTCGGTCGCTACAACGGTCAACAAATGCAAATTTTCGCGAAACAAACATGAAAAGAGGAGAAATAGATTCAGTGAGGTTCGATGCGACGTGGTTAATAATATGGCGTGTACTAAATGCATTTATGTAAATGTGGCTGATTAACCTAATTGTCCTCTCGGCGCAACAAAGAAAATAACACACAGTTTGGAGTTATTAAATTTTAATTGCCTTAACCACCCGCCTTTACATCCTGTAGCTTCGGTAAAAAAGCTTCATTGCCGCGTTCTGAATGTTTTATCACAAAAAAACAAAACACAGCTAACCTTTTGAATATTAAACTTCAGAGAAACTCTCATGTTTTCGCAGCTATTGCAACAAAAAAAAATTAAAGGTTTTGTTGTAATGGCGATACGCTTTATAAGTTTGTATCTGACAATATATTTCCCTACAAGCTGAAAAACACGTTTTAAGTAGACACTGTGATATATTGTTGTTGTGTTTACAACTAGTACAAGAAAACAATTATAATTTTTACCTATAAGAAATGAAGATGATGCTAACATTAGCAATTTTTAACACTAAGTACTTTTAGATTTTAACTTTTACTTTAATTAAATTAGTAAAGGCTTAAAACGATGAACTAAGAAAATCTGTGAATAAGGGACAAGAACTTCACTCATATTTCATGTTCTTGCTATAGAAATAAACATAAATAAAAAAAATTATATTTTGAAAGTTTTTATGTGATAAATATTTTACACTAATTCTATACAGGACTAATTTTAAAAACAAGGTTTTTGGTCCATATGTCTTATCTACAACAAAAGTTTTGAAAACTTGTTTCATACCAAATTGTTTTCTAACCGATTAAGTATAATTCAAGAAAATAAGAACAATATTTAAAAATAAATAAAATTAATTACTTTTATTAACCCTTTAAATCACACTTTGTCATTTCATAAGATACCATTTTTATTTTACTGAAATTTTTTTTAATAAGTTTAGTAAAAATTTTAGTTAATATATAACACATATTAATATATAGTTTTTTGTATTCAATATTACATATAAATCAACAAAAAAATTTTTAATGGCCATAAACAATAATTTTGACTAAAATTTAGGCTACACCATGATCCACACATTCAAAGTTTAATTAACCAGTGTGTCATTAAGGAATAAATTGTCCGATTCAGTTGACGAATATACTGAAAGGGTTAAATACGTGAGAGTCACATATACATACTATTTTCAGAAGTTTTCTTAATATTGTGATATAATCCGGTGTTAATATTTCCACTTTATCTAAGGAGCCACGTTCAAGGGAAGGATTCAAAAAGAAGGCCAGGATTTGTCGGATTGTGTGAAGTTGAACAGCCATGCTGGTTCACCGAGCCTCGCTGGGCGGGGTTGTTGGCAGAGCGGCGGTCTGCTCCGGAGGGACTCCTGTCAGGGGGCGGATCAGCCGTCCAGAGACCCCCGTCCGACGGCCGAGACACGCACGGCGCCGTGCGACTCCCGTGTGTTGCGACACCGCAACAACACTTCCGCACCCAGGCTGCAACGTGTCCGACTGGTTCACTTTACTTTTATGACAGGCACCGGCTCGGTACGGTCTACGAACTTCCAATCTTTAAACATTTCCTCTTTCAATCTTATTTATAACATAAGATAATAACATAAGATTAATTAGTATATTACACAACTTATTATTAATATATAAAATGGATGCAGAAAAATAAATCAAAGAGATAAGAAAGTCTCCAGTGCATCTTCGAAAGTAAACTATTTGCAAACCTTTTCAACGGTTTGACTCCACGAATGGCTGCAGAAAAATAAATCAAAGAGATAAGCAAATCTCCAGTGCATCTTCAAAAGTAAACTATTTGTAAAACCTTTTCAACGGTTTGACTCCACGATCCAGCTCTGCAAGCTTGTAAAAGAACACTGGACCGCATGCGGCCAACAAGTGTGTCTCTGCCTCGTGGCTGCGTCATCGCCGCTGATATCTGCGAGCGGACACGGCCCGCCGGCGATTGCCAGACACACGGGTGCGTTTTTCCAAACCCTAGGTTGACTCGCGCGCTGGAATTGGTCGCGGCACTGACCTACTGCTGCTAACTGCTCCCTGATGATGGCGACTGCAATTTCGACCGAAACGTCGGTGAATTATTCGCCAAGGACACGGCTATAACCCAGAAGCCAAGCTACTTCAGACAATGGCCGTGAAAGCCTGCGAACGTTATACAGTGAATTTATTTTCATTAGTTTGTTTGCTTGATAAAAGCTTATGTATTAGTTCTCACAATCAATGTAGCTATATTAGCAATATATTATGAAAGCTGCTATATAGCGGGCGGGCCAAAACTAGGTCTCAGTCTCGGTAATTAGAGTTTCTCCCCCGTGGTCTGGATCCTTAACTTCCTCTTTAATATATGGGCCCACGTCGCTCCATCGATCACAGAATATTAGCAAACCTCTTCAATCATGCTGGCTCCAAGACATTAATTAATTAATATGACTCATGCTGGAGGTAGGAATCTAAAAACAGATATTTCTGTCGATACAATTTATCGAGATTTCTTGGCCGTCATTACCTTCAAAGAATGTTCTGGCATTTAAGGGGGGGGGGGGACCTTTTGAAGAATCGTGAAAGAAAAAAAAATCAACAGTAATCCTACAGGAAAAATCAATAGTAGCTTATGAAAAAGTTGGTTGTCTGTAAAGTCGGTTTACGGACGATAGTTTAACGTATTAACGTCATAAAAAAACATTGATGAAATGATTGCATACTTTTATGAATAAAATTGAATCATTTTTATTGAATAATCACTATTTTTTTATGGATACAAAGAAGGAGTGCAATGAAGTCTACAATTTAATTCCGAAATTTACTTTTATTTGCACTCATTAATTCAAATATGTTTATTACTTTAACGAACAGATTATTATAACTATAACTTTTATACATGTTTGCTATTTAACTTCTTCCAATCTGTGTTCTTCTGTTAAGGATAGGACGATGATAGGAAAAGTAGGAAACGAATGGGAGTGTTTCAAGTTTAATGTGCCTCTAAAAAGTCAAATCGATGGTTGTTCCAATCGAGTGGAAGAGAGATAGAAGCGGTGCAAGCGTACAATGAGCGTAACGGGAAAATGTGCGGAACGGGACACTTCTTAGTGCGTGCAGCCGGCGTTCATCGATGTATTAGACGTTGTCACGTCAAAAAAAAAAAAACATTTTCATTACTTTACTTAATATATTTGATAATAATCTATGTATAATTGTGTATTTGCCGAATGAATGAGTGTCAGCAAGCGAGGTCACCAAGCAGGATGACTCGGTTAGAATAACGGCGTGGCCGCCTCGATGTCATCAGCACGGCTCGAGTAATCGATAGTCACGTCCAAGGTCACGCGGTCAGACTTCCATAGTGTCTGCTTTGGGTTAGTTGTTTGTTGGATTTAGTCTGCCACCATCATGCTGAGAAAGGCCGAGAGGTGATCTGTAACACAAACAAACGGTCCAAGCACACTCGGGCTCACATGTAGTTTATAGTGTTCGTGGTGAAAAGTGTTTAATGACTTGGTATAGAGTATAAGTAGCCACGCCACTCCTCAGAATCCTACACGATGACATTGCGGCTCAATTACAAAAATGGATGCAAACGCATGGGAGATTTGAGAAAACTCAAAAGGCTAAATTAAAGTACGAAACTTATTGGTCGCCAACAATCATTGCCAAGAAGATACCTTGCAAGTGGACGGTAAGAACTGCAGTGGACCACGTGTCACTTTTCTGGAGAATGTACAAAAAAAAAAGCGTTATTTCGTGCATCAGAGCTAAGCTCAGAGTGGAATCTGCAGTAGTAAATCGTCAAGAGTATTTTAAACTTGGTGGTACGGAATTTTTATTTCGTCCCACTCCAGGCCATTCGTTGGACCGTTTACTTTTGACGTGAATACGTCTTTAAAATTGCTTCCATAGTGGGAGGCAATTCAAAAAACGAATGATAACCTAATCGGCGCATATCGTTTGGTGTTGCAGCTACATATCTATCATCTCCATCCAAAAATTAATTACACCACTGGATAGCTAAAGAATCAAAGAATTTGTTACGCTAAGTGAGAACTGTGACGGATCGCGCGCGGTGGAGCGGAAATCGCCGCCATTTTGAGGTCATTTTGTTGCGTTTCGAGATTTCCATTTAGTATAACTTTTGATTTGGAGAAGCTACGACGTTAATTTGAGTTTCAATCGTCATCTCTCGTCAAAATATATCAGTTGCATATATATATATAAAACATTAGTGTAAAATAGTTACAGTGAATATATATGGTGTAAAAAAAATCAAAAATATATAAAATCAGCCTATATACGTCAAAATAGGCATATCCAAACACAGAGATCGTATACGGTTGAAATGAGCTTCCTAAAAGCAATCGAATGATACCAATAAAACACCATATGACCGAGTGAAGCAGTGCCGGGAACGTAAAAGAATGATCGCGTCCGAGCGGGTCAACGAGTGTGCCAGTACATCTGCAGCTGGGGCGGTTGAAATCATGCAAGTGGATGATGAAATCGCTTTTATATATCGACGCCGGACTGTGTAGGCATCGATTGTGTACGACATTAGATTATAAAGACACACTGGGCAGCAGCTAGTGTATGTTTCACTACGACGTTTGTCAACAATCCATTCGGACATAAGTGTGATGTGTGTAATCGTTAGAGACCGGAAAAATTCGCGGATTCATTTCACGAAATGCTAGAATCCAAACAACTGTATATTTATATTGCTTCTGTTATTGGCTTACAGTTTATCTGAAGGACTTTTAGCCAATGGGAAACCTTTAACCAAAAAAGTATCGAATCGCAAGCGTCCCAGTTGACAGGTGTCACGAGTCAATAGCCAATGAGCAAGTGGCATTTGCCTGAGTGTGTAGAGGGTTGTGGAGTCTATCCTAGAGGTCATCGAAAGCGCGAATTTTTCCAGTCTCTAGAATCGTCTATGGTGTCTGCGCTCCTTGAAGCGAACAAAAGAAAAACACTGACCTGTTACGTACACGTATTCACGTACAACACACGGCTACACCCCATTATTTTTCTTGTAGTTGTAGGATACGGAGGCCGGAAGGTGCGGGTTCGAGTCCCGCCATCGTCTTCGTAGGTGAAGGCAACCTCCTTGAGCGTGAATCAGATTTGGATCTGGAAAACTTGAAGGTTGCAGTACATCTTGACGCTAGGAATGATCGGTCGTAACTACATAAATTAAACCCACAAACGATAGCGCAAGTGTTTGGTGGAATATTTCCGCTCGTAGATATCTGGATCCTACAGTGGATGACGTTTGTATTTATTCGATCGTCCTGTTTGGAAACATCAAGCACCATTAACAGAACCTTGTTCTTGAAACTGTCGGGACTCAGTATTAGCCACTTTCCTCAACCATGGCAAGCTTGCTGAAACTTTGCATACATTTTATATGCGATAAGAAATATTCTTTTTAAAAATTCCATGTTCATGTTGACAAACGGGTAGCTATCGAATTTTAATTTTTTTTTTACATTATATATTTGGCAGTTATAGAACACCGAGTGGTTCATTCCTACATTGAGCTGTCTTCCAGTCTGAAGCCCAACAATGATGTAACTTGGTTTTATTTTCGCAGCGAAACTGGACTTGACTATCCAGATAACACGTTGGCTTTAAGGCGGTAAAACCAGAATACGTTTCCAGGCTCAAATGATTGGAATGGTATATTTTGATTTGTTCGACCGCGCTCACTTAGACGTGGGGCAGTATTCACTCTATCGACTGTTGCGTTGGAGAGACATCCTGTGGATTTTTTGCAGCAGCGCTTGTTGGCTGGAAACAGTACGAGCTCTTGATGCAAATTGATAATTATATACTTGTAGTTTTCAGCATGGACAGAGAAACACAAACTTCGCAATTTTACTTTTGCATAAACAGGTAGCGTGTATTTATCCTCGAGGCCCCAGTCTCTTTGCAGAAAACAGTTCGTTCGACGTGAGAGGTAATTTTCCTTAGCGGATGCTCTCGCCTGGTCTACCTCGACGCCATTGAGTACATATATGTAACGCGCATGAGTAGGTTAAGAATACCGTTGCAGGATAATTCCGTCGTAGTCGGGTGGCCTTAATCTGCCTGTCAGATGTGTTTTCATGCTCTGTCTATCTTTAACATTTGGACAGAACTCGTATCGCAAGATGAGGACAAACTTGTGAAAAACTTGACAATGGTGACTATGGTGAGCTGGAATCCAAACAGTCGCCGGGCCGACGAGACCTCGGGCTCTCGAAGTAGCAGCGCGAGTTGCCGTCCTGGGGCGACGCAGGTCGCAAGGCAGCGAGGAGTGAGTGATGTGGACATCGATGGACCGAGGGTGGGCTTTTGTCGGCAGGAGAGCAAACATGGCATTCACCGAAGACGTCGACGGAGCTCGTAACTAACCCCTTCCTGCCTGCCTACATTGTAGAGACGAACGTTGGGAAACGGGCGATGACACAACGTCGACGGCATTCGGGAGGAAATACATAAATATAATACAACCCCAGGTCCTTGCACTGCCTTGTTATCCACCGAGGCGGAAACAATTATTAAGATCCAAAAGAAATTCTCGATGTAAGGAGACAAAAGGAATATGCCACTTGCTACAATTCAACTATCGCTCGCTCTTCCAAGAACACAGCTCTGTCTCGTCCGTAAAAAAAAAATAGACGCGAAGATGACAACAAAAAGATTTTCATGGAGTGACTTCCGAAAACTTACGGCGTGTGCACTTATTGTCATAATTGCCAATTAATGTGATGTTATACGATATATATATATATAAGGATGAAAACGTAACTGTTCCGACATTTTCTTTTTCCCCGGTCCTTTTTGCCGACGACACGAATGAATTGGAGACACTGCTAGATAATAAGCAGTGCTCGAATCAGCCTGGCGTGCGATATCCTTGTTAGCGAGCAGTCGAACAGACAGGAGACCGGGAAACAGCGAGGGCAGACGTGGAAAGGCCAAGAGCTTCATGCGGCAGGTACGCAACAGAGGTAGAGAGAGGGAGTGTAGATAAAAGAGAGCTGTATTGTGCGCCAATTACGTGACTGGCCGGGCGTCCTTTTGTCGCCTTCATCACGCGCGTGGAACAGAGGCGCCGAGACGCGAGCAGGCAGGGACGTGGCTGCCAGTTTGTGTGAAGGTCAGTGTCCGGGTCCAGACCTCACTGTCGCAGAGGAACACGTCAGTCCGAGGGAAATGATGCACCGACACCGTCTTGCCGACAGACAAACTCGGCGGTGAGTATCAAGAATTCTACCTTCTACCTGTCTTATTCAATGCCTTCGAAGATACTTGTCATCCTGTTTCGGTCGCTGAACAATAAAAAAAAATTGGTTGTCTGTAAAGTCGGTTTACGGACGATAGTTTAACGTGACAACGTCATAACAAAAATTTATGAAATGATTGCATACTTTTATGAATGAAATCGAATCATTTTTATTGAATTATCACTATTTTGTATGGATACAAAGAAGGAGTGAAATTAAATCTACAATTTAATTGATAAATTTACTTTTATTTGCACTCATTAATTCAAATATGTTTATACTTTAACGAAGAGATTATTTTAACTATAACTTTTATACATGTTTGCTATTTAACTTCTTCCAATCTGTGTTATTCTGTTAAGGATAGGACGATGATAGGAAAAGTAGGAAACGAATGGGAGTGTTTCAAGTTTAATGTGCCTCGAAAAAGTCAAATCGATGGTTGTTCCAATCGAGTGGAAGAGAGATAGATGCGGCGCAAGCGTACAATGAGCGTAACGGGACACTTTTTCGTGCGTGCAGCCGGCGTTCATCGATTTATTAGACGTTGTCACGTCAAAAATATTTCTAGAATAAAACGTAAATTCTGGTTTAATGTTCAACCGAGTTTAATTGACTTTAGAGCATCATTCAAAGATGTCCTCACACCTTTGACACAGGGTTTGAAGGTGTCTTAGGTATGCTGCGATGGAGTGCTGAACCATAGTTCTCCTTGGCCTGTGACATGGTCCGCCCCACTGTCGCTGAGGAACACATTATTTCAAGTATTTAATACGGTCGCTTGTTCATGCGGTTACAAAGGTTCTCGCTTCAGTGATGAGATTTCTGGATTTGATTCCAAACACCCCTGCCTGATTTAAATATAAGAGATCGAGTTGTTGAGAAACTGGTCTGAGACCGCTGTCATACTGAAAGTCCTGCCGTCTTCAGCTCTGGAAAAACCATGCGAAGTGAGTTATTACCCTTTGCATTTACAGAAAATCGCACGAGTTAAGGCATCTGTTAAACATTGGCATCGCATTAAAAACAGGACAATCTTTGCGAGGGGTAGGACAGTCTGTGCCATGGGTAGAACAGTCTGTGCGAGGTAGAGTATAGTCTATGCCAGAGGTAGGACGGTCTGAGCGAGAAGAAGGCTAGTCTGTGCGAGAAGTAGGCTAGTCTGTACAAGGTGTAGGACAGTCTGTGCGAGAAGTAGACTAGTCTGTACAAGATGAAGGACAGTCTGGGCGAGAAGTAGGCTAGTCTGTACAAGGTGTAGGACAGTCTGTGCGAGAAGTAGGCTAGTCTGTACAAAGTGAGGGGCAGTCTGTGCGAGAAGTAGGCTAGTCTGTACAAGGGGTAGGACAGTCTGTGCGAGAAGTAGGCTAGTCTGTACAAGGGGTAGGACAGTCTGTGCGAGAAGTAGGCTAGTCTGTACAAGATGTAGACAGTATGTGCGAGAAGTAGGATAGTCTGTACAAGGTGTAGGACAGTCTGTGCGAGAAGTAGGCTAGTCTGTACAAGGTGTAGAACAGTCTGTGCGAGATGTAGGCTTGTCTGTACAAGTTGTAGGGCAGTCTGTGCGAGAAGTAGGCTAGTCTGTACAAGGTGTAGGGCAGTCTGTGTGAAGGTTAGAACATTCTGTGCGATATTTATGATGATCTTGTCAGGAGTGGGAAGAGAGTATCTACACTTCAGCCGCGAGGCTATTGCATCGGGCTGGATGTCACCCTGGCAGAGAGTTGTGTAATACAGAACAAGGGAACCTCTGGCTGGACACGGAGAAAGTTTCGGCGAAAATTTTGTCTATAATTTTTTTTAGCAATTCAGAGAAAAATATTTAGGCCAATTTGCGCAGTGATTTCTAGTTCTACATACCCACAAAAAATGATAGCTTTAATAATACAACTATTCAGAGTAAACGTCTGCATATTGGATGCAATTATAAAAAGATTCTACAAGCTACGATTATTTTACGCCGAACTTGTGTTCGCCACATTGAGCCTTCGGCTGTCTTCGCCCATCGTCGACGTTAGTGTCGTGTTCCCACCCCCTCCCCTCTCCACATCCCGCTTACCCCTCCTATCCACTCCAGTTTCTGGTGACCCTCCCTCCTTCCCCTTCTTAGGAACTATTTTCTTTGCATGCGGACTTATATCCCGCTCAAGTTATATAGTAAGCTCGTGACCACATACCTCTCCCATGACTAAATGCATTTAGGACTCAAATGTATTGTTTTAATGTTTTTCTGATGTATGTTTGTCTGTTTGTTCCTATACCACTAATAAAATACCGAAAGGATTAATTTGATAACATTTTTATAAGTAATCATTAGGCATTCTCATACACTAAACTATTGCGTCCGTTCGTAAGGTCACGATAGTGTTATGGACTTTGAATGAAGTAACAGGGATTGATTTTAGATGTTAGAACTGCTGCTCGCTACGAGATGATGACACTAATGTCGAACACAGTGGTGTTTCCGCCGGGGAGAACATACCACTGCACCGGTGCCAGACTACCAAGCCCCAGCCTACAACTAGCTGGATTATACACCATCGACCACGATACTACACCTGCGATAGCTAGAGACTGGAAAAATTCGCGGATTCATTTTATGATATGCTAGAATACAAACAACTGTATCTTTATATTGCTTCTGTGATTTGATTGACTCACAATTTATCTGAAGGACTTTGAGCCAATGAAAAACCTTCAACCAAAAAAGTATCGAATCGCAAGCGTCCCAGTTGACAGGTGTCACGAGTCAGTAGCCAATGAGCAGGTGGCACTTGCCCGAGTGTGTAGGGGATTGTGGAGTCTATCCTAGAGGTCATCGAAATCGCGAATTTTTCCAGTCTCTAGCGATAGCATAAATGATGTTATTAGACGATTTCAATCAATTTCAAGCACATGTTTCGCATGTTAACATCGTGGCGTGTACAACGACCCTCGCAAGAAATATGTTTTAATTTTTGGCTGCAGGACACCATTCAAGGCAAAAAATTTTTTTTGAAATGGAGGGACAAGAATAGAATTTGGGACCGATGTTTGAGATATAAATTCGACTTCCGGTAAAATGTTTTCCCTCTCAGCATCCGCAGGGTTCTATTTACCGATCGAGATTGGACCTCTGATGAAAGGTATCGGAGCCACAGGCGTCCACAAGCAGCCAAAGAGCTGGCCTGTGGCTCCGGGAAGAGATAATAAGAGAGAGAGAGAGAGAGAGAGAGAGAGTTGCGGGGAAAGAAGAGGATGGAAGTCTCTTAATATCTCGTTAAGTCAGCGGGTGGCTTCTGTGCTGTTCGTCATCCGGGAAAACCCACACGAACAAAAAAAAAAAATATTTTTTTTTTTCCGGCAGCCTTCGATCTGTTGATGCTGGGAGAAATAGTGGGTGGCGGGAAAGCAATTAGCGGGGTGTTTTCTGCTCGTTCCTTTGTTTACAAGGATCCCTCGTGAAGCACATAGGGGCGAAGAAGTTTACGAGCGAAGGCAGAAAATCAAGCATGCTATTTTCTCTGTTGCGGTGTTCGTAATTAGCTGTTGATTCGGCCAGCGTTCCGCACATACTTTCACGTGCTTCAGGAGAAACTGGTGGGGTAAGATATAAAAATAAATAACAAAGAAATTAAATATTTTGAACTAATAACTAGTTAAAACATTTGAAAAAAAATTGGTTGTCCGTAAAGTCGGTTTGCGGACGATAGTTTAACGTGACAACGTCATAAAAAAACATTGATGAAATGATTGCATACTTTTATAAATAAAATTGAATAATTTTATTGAATTGTCGCTATTTTGTATGGATATAAAGAAGGAGAGAAATGAAATCTACAATTTAATTGATAAATTTACTTTTATTTGCACTCATTTATTCAAATATGTTTATTACTTTAACGAAGAGATTATTTAAATATAACTTTTATACATGTTTGCTTTTTAACTTCTTCCAATCTGTGTTATTCTGTTAAGGATAGGACGATGTTAGGAAAAGTAGGAAACGAATGGGAGTGTTTCAAGTTTAATGTGCCTCGAAAAAGTTAAATCGATGGTTGTTCCAATCGAGTGGAAGAGACATAGATGCGGCGCAAGCGTACAATGAGCGTAACGGGACACAGCGTTACGGGCCAATGTGCGCAACGGGACACTTTTTCGTGCGTGCATCCGGCGTTCATCGATTTATTAGACGTTGTCAAGTCAAAAAAATGCTGTTTTGAAGAAAAAAAATGTGCGTGGAGTGAATACGCAACAGATGTGAAACTTATTGCTTATTATATTATTTCCTACAGGAAATATTATTCTCTTTGGCTGAGATAGCAGAACAAAACAATATATCCAACTATGCGAGCGTTAAATATTATGCTATTGTGAAATCATGCAATTGTGTATGTATGCAAGTGTGCAAGTGTAAAGTATGTAAGTGTGCAAGTATGCAAGTGTGCAAGAATACAAGCGTGCTAGTAGTATATGTAATTGTGCAAGTATTCAGGTATCAAGTGTGGAAGTATGCAAGTGTGCAAAGTATGCTGCGTCATTTTTACCTCTTCCCTGCCATTTCATCTACTGTTTCCCTCACCACGTACCTAACTAATACCCTAAGAAACCACGTATTTTTCAAGAAATTTAATTTAGTTATAACATCTTACGAGTAGTAAGATAAATATTTTTTAATCCGTTTTGTTACAGTAAGCTTTCAATGCCTAATTAATTAACTTTCCTCTTTATTGAAAGATATAATTTTTTTACAAAAATAATTGATTTATTATTTTATTAACAAATACTCATTTATTATTTCATCAAAATTAAAACAATGATTAATATCGATAACAACGTAATAATATTTTTAAAAAGAATGTCAGAATATTCTTTGTTTATTTTTTATGTAAAATAATGTTTTAAGAAATAAATTAAGAATGTTTTTTTAAACTAAAAACCTTTTTAAATATATAAATCTACATTAATTTTGATTTGTAAACTGGCAAAACAATTTGTTCTCATGTGTGTAAAACTGATGTAAACAAAATAAAAAAAAGTGAGAGAGAGAGAGACAGAGAGAGGGAGGGACGCCCACGTGTATCGCCCACACAAATAACGAGATAAAAAGTCCGCCTCCATCCAAATAATTGCACTGATTAACAATAGTTAGAAACCTGATAATACAATTATGGAAACGAGAAAAACACCATGGCAGTAAATTTTTTTTCGCGTGCTGGTGATTAAAACCGCGCTTAACTTTTGTCTGAAAAAAGCTGCAGTATATTTCAGCACCACAGAACGGTAGAAGAAAACGCAGATTAACAACGAAAATGTGCAAATAATGCTGGCTTGGGCAACCGTTCTACACAAGCGAAAAACTAGAAAAAAAAAATTTTTTTTTTGGTGGTAACATAAACCAGGAGGAGCATTATATAAAGTCGAATTTTTATGCTTGAGGTTTTAAAGACTTCTAAACTAATTTACCTCCATCTTAGTCAATACTTTACTCGCCGATCACTGAAGTAGTCGTGGACGGAGCGATGCAGGCTCCTGACAGGTCCTGCAGCCACATCCTGGAGGACTCCTCGTCTGTCCTCCTAGGCTCGCGGCAGTCAGAGATAAGACCCCGAGCCAGAGCCTTGATTGGTCGAGCCGCGCCGCTCCAGAGATAGCAGGACGTGACGTCACCGGGTCGCGGGGGTTGCCGGGAAGAAATCACCCCCAACTGGAGCGAGAGAGATCTCATTGGCGGAGCTGTTGTTCTGTCTCGGGGGGCGGGTCATGGCCGCGGGGAAGTCCGGGTGTGTTCCGACACTCTCGTCCTCCCCCTTCACCACCCCCTCCCTCGCTATCCCCTCCCCTCCCTCGAGACGGTTACAGCGACACCAGCCCGCTCTAGCAGAGAGGGGTTGATCCTGAAATATTCAAATAACATGGAGGTGATCATCCTGCCGAGAGATATCTGGCCACCCACCCTTCTCCTGGTCGCTCCAGTCCGCTTCCTTCTCTGCTCTCACCCTCCCGCCTTATTAACATATCTCCTCATTATACACCCGCAATTTCCAGGAATACATTTTACAAAAAAAATTCTCCGTTTCTTGGCGACCCTTTTACTGCCGAAAACAGAGCAAAAACGTTATGTTTTTTTTAATGTTTTTCTGAGAACCTTTGCTGTCATTTGTGTTGAAAGAATAAAATCTTTACCTAATTTTTAAACAATCATAATTAAATATGTAAGTAGATTTCCTTAATTATATATAAGTAATATGAATCAAATAAAAAAAATAATACGTACCCTACTTCACAAATGTGTTAAAGATGACAAAGAAAAAAATATATATATTTACAGGAATAATACTTAGCACAGTTCTCAAAATATTCACAGAATAGAGGAAAAAAAGAGGCAACTGTATCTTCCAAAAAATAATTTAAAGCTGAAAATTAGGTTTTACATGGGAAAGTTTTGCTCGTACTATCTCTCCCTGGCGTGATTATTAGAGGAGTTCTGCAAGTCTGGTACCCGGCGGTGTTTGGAGAGGAGACATGGCCGACCAATATCGGCTGTTGTTCATTTGGCCGCGGTGAAGTGTCGTTTTGAGAGTGAATTAACTTTAGTAAAGTAAAAATAATCCTCAGCACATCACAAAATAATAATAAAATAATTTCTAGGAAAATAAATTAAAAGTGTTATTTAAAAAAGAACTGTTTTACTGTAAAGTCGGTTTACGGACGATAGTTTAACGTGACGTCATAACAAAACATTGATGAAATGATTGCATACTTTATGAATAAAATTGAATCATTTTTATTTCAATAATAAAAGAATATATACTTGAAATTATACTAGCAATCAGATTTTTAAAATGCAAGATTAATTAACCTTTATTGCCGAAATTGATGTTGTATAAGCAATGAAAAGCACATTAACTTTTCACTTCACTTTATAAACAGTCGAGTGGAAGAGAGATAGATGCGGCGCAAGCGTAGGCCTATAAAGAGCGTAACGGGACATAGCGTAACGGGACACAGCGTAACGGAACAATGTGCGTAACGGGACACATCGTAACGGAACAATGTCCGTAACGGGACACTTTTTCGTGCGTGCAGCCGGCGTTCATCATTTATTAGACGTTGTCACGTCAAAAACTCTATTTGTATTATTAACTTTTGTGATATACATATATACGTGTTACACAAATTAACACACATCCAAATTCTCGCCCAACGATACAGACGTCATATTGTTTGCCTACGTCCCAGGCGTTGACTAATGCCACTCAAAATTTTCACGTGGGTTAAGCCGAAACGGCGGGTCTTAATAGTTCCAAGAATAGCAATTTTATTTTGAAAAGGATAATAAATTTTAAATTAATTTAATAACCCTTTATTTTAAAAGAGAGCTAGAATTATCATTTAAAGTTTGTTAGACGGGTGACATTACCAAAATATATTACTCTTATTCCTGTAATTTTATTTGGATTTGAATTTTTTTAAATATTTTGTGAGAATACCATCACTAAAACTTAGAGGGTGAATGACATTGTATAAATTATTATATTCACATTGTGAATCGAAATAATTGTAAATATTTTGGACGATTTAAAAACAGTCCACGTGTGGTATATATCTATACGTCACTGTATTTTTAACAAAATCACAGACATGAGATCCTTACTTCCTTACTAATATTATAAATGCGAAAGTAACTCTGTCTGTCTGTCTGTTTGTTACCTTTTCCCGGCTGAACGGCTGAACGGATCGTAATGAAATTTGGCAAGGAGATAGATTATATCCTGGGGATGGACATAGGCTATCTTTTGTCTAAAAAAAAATAAATTTTAAACGGGTTAAAAAATATATATTAATTTTATGTAACGTGTGTCATAGATATACAAACTGTTAGTGTCATTCCTCTATGTCTGCCGAGAAATAGCTTTCAAGCCATTACGTTACGTTTTGCTATTGTAAGGAACTAAGTAGAGAGTAAGAAAAAAATAAATATCTTGACATTTTGTAGTGTCGCCATATTTGTTTCAATTTCCAATACCGTTTTTGTATATAAAATTTAAATTGCAGAAAAAAATTATGTTTCATAGACACATAAATAGTGAGTGTGTGTGATTTCTCTATGTCCACGAGGTCTCGCCGCGTCAATTTTCTCCTTGGGGCGAACCCGTCGCAGGACTCCACGCAATATTTTTGCATGCAATTAAAAACTATTTTTTAATGATGCCAAAGAAGTATAACTTCTCATGCGCGTACCTAAGTACACGCAACCATTTTTTAAATGTAATTTCTTCTCATATTTTTTCTCCCTACCTAGGGCACTCATAATTCTTTTAAATTTCACGTGTATGTTTTCAATGTCATTCGAGTTTTACAAATTTTTTTTGTCAAATTGGTCATTATTTATACTTTGTTTCATTTTGGAAACATGCGTCTTTTAGGTATTATGACCAAAAAAAAAATTAGTTTCACTAACATACTTAGGTTTTTATTGTGTGGATAGTTTCAAGTTTAATATTATGTAGGTAGGCCTACATAAATTCTTCAACTTATAAATTTCTTCGAAATTTATTCATAGGTAGGTAGGGCCTACTAATATTTTCTATTTGTCAATATTGTTATTTTTTTTACATTACCTACTTATTTGCAAGGAGTTTGGTTTAGTGTTTATAATTTATCCGCTGAGCATCAAGAGTCTTAGGGCTGCTGAGACGGAAGACCAGAATAATTTATCAATTATGTAATATATTTTTGAAAAATTTGAATTTTACTATTTCAGGAAAGTTGATTTTTTTTATTAATTAGTTTAGTTACGTGTAATTGCCATCTTCCTTTATTTCATATTAAACATTATGTTTGGTTAAATGTGAGATAATTTTATTTATGTATGTTTTAATTTCATTTAATTTCTTATGTATATTCTTACCTACCTACTTCTATTAAATTTCAGGCGGATGTTAATATTGTCATTCCAGTTGTATAATTTTTTTTTAAATTAGTTGTTATTTATACTTTTTGTTTCATTTTGGACTATGTTTCTTTACTTAATTCAAAGATTTGTGGTGTGTACAGGGAGTGATATCTCTATTAATTTCTATACTCCTTTAGATAAGCGGAATATTGCCACCACAGTTTTACAAATAAACAAATCCTACAAAAATGTTTTAAACATTATGACAAATTAAAAATAGTTTCACAAAATTCCTTAGTTTTTTTTGGTGTATATAGTTTGAAGTTTAATATTATGTATGTACGTAAATTCTTAAACATATAGTTATTTATTAATTCATTTAGATAATTATTCATAGGTAGGTAATAAGCTTTCTATTTGTCAATATTGTTATTATTGTAGATAGGAGTACAGTAAATGCCTACATTCTTATATTCCTTTATATCTCTTTCGATTTGGAGTGTTTTCGAGCCATTCGGGGTCCTCAACGTCAACCCCCCCCCAGGTGGTTAAAGCCCCAAAATTTCGAAAGTTTAAAAAATTTGAAAAATCTATCTCTTTCGATTTTAAATGTTTTCGAGCCATTCAGGGTCCTCGAAACCCCGCCCCTCTCTGGGAACAAAGCCCCAAAATTTCGACAATTTCAGGAATTTCAAATATCTATTCTTTCGAGATGGAGTGTTCCAAACCATTCGAGGTCCTGAACATCCACTTTCCGCAAAAGTCAAAGTGAAAGCCCCAAAATTTCGAAATATAAGAATATATATAAATTGGATGTTGGCATGTATGTCGTCGATAAACTCTTACACCGTTTGACCGATCGCCATGAAAGTTGGCACATCGAAGTGTTTTTATCATGGAGAAGGTTTTTATGCTATCCATTTTTTTGTAACTCGCCGATAGATGGCGCTGTAGCGCATCAACTTCTAAACCTTTCAACCGATCGCCATGGGTAAACAGATAACCATAGGTCACAGATAAACAAACAGTAATTATGTGTCATTTCTTAATGTCAACCACACTGGACATATCGCTATCCATTTTGCTGTAACTCGCGGACAATATATCACCCGGTGTTCAGCCCGGGCAAAGACGGGTACTGCAGCTAGTAACAAATAAAATAATGAAATGGTATTTTCCAATTTAAGTTTGAATTTTTTTGATGGTAACAGTATCAACCAAGTATATAAAAACAGCAGATACAATTTTTTTTTTTTTTCAAGTTCATCATCTTACACAACAAATATTTTGTAAAATTAAGAGAGTTTTATTTAATATGATTTTTGATTGAAAACGAATAATTATACATACCAAAGACCAGTTTAAGGATAACATTTCAGAATTTTTTCTTAGAGTAATCATTACAAGCAGGCACTAAATAAACCGAAACACAGCGGAAAATTGTATGTTATCTAAAATAAAACAAAAATTGATGCAATTTCTACTTGATTCAAAACAGCAAAACAAGATCCTGTCATGTTTCCAACTTTGTTGAAACACGTTAAAAATTATCACATTAGTAACATGAAAAAATTAATTTTTGCCCTTTTTTTTGGACTAGGCCCGGTAATGTATCCCAAAGTTAGCAGCTTTTCTGCTTATTAAATGCGTGCCACTCGCTCAACTTTATACCCGCTTCACGGAGGGGGAAAAAATAAGGTAATTATGGCAAACTTTCTAAATTAGGGCTGTAACTTGCTCCGTATTAACGCAAGGAGAGGGTTTGCTTTGGGAGAGCCTCCGAACCCTCCGCTCCCACTTCACCCCTCACCCGGGCCCTGCGGGGTGTCGTCAGGACAGCCACAGCGGACAGCCGACTGCTTGTCCTTGCCGCGAGCTGGCAACACTGTAACCTCTCGTGTCTAGCGCGAGGGGAACAAGGGATGAAGTGGCAACCAGAGGTGTGCAGTGTGTCAGACATTCATTCATCCAGAAACACATACCCTTAATCACTAGAGACTGGAAAAATTCGCGCTTTCGATGACCTCTAGGATAGACTCCACAACCCTCTACATACTCGGGCAAATGCCACTTGCTCATTGGCTATTGACTCGTGACACTTGTCAACTTGGACGCTTGCGATTCGATACTTTTTTTGGTTGAAGGCTTCCCATTGGCTAAAAGTCCTTCAGATAAACTGTAAGTCAATCACAGAAGCAATATAAAGATACAGTTGTTTGGATTCTAGCATATCGTGAAATTAATCCGCGAAATTTTCCGATCTCTATTAATGACATACAAAGATGAAATACAGAATTTGATAACGAAGTACATTTGATTTCAGAGCCTTGGCTCGTAACAGATGTCGAAAGTAACTGCGAACAAACAAACCAAACAAATGATTAGCAGAGCCCTTATTCCAGTGAAACCGCCTTAACAAAAAATCGGGCTTGCGGCTCGTCAACTGCCATGCGACCCTGGCGGGAAAGCGCCGGCTGACACTGTCAAAACAAATTACGTGACAGCAAAAATAAACCATCCTTTACTGCTCCAGCCACAACATTTACACACATTAATGAAATATACTACAAGGTAATCTGCTGTTTCTCTATTTAAGAAAAGAATAGTAAATAGGTTTTCTGACTTGCAAATTCGATAAAGACACAACTATAAAAATTCTAATTGTTTACGCTAAACCACTTAGGACTGCTACTATTCTCAATAACATAGTTATTACACATTACTGAACAGGTAAAATACTGAAAGATAAGTTAAACAGCAATTAATATACTTAATTTTCTAATCTTTTCTTACGTTTCAATTTACGCGTTACTTTATTTATTAGTTCAAAAGGCCGGAGAACCAACCTAATCATTCTCTTCTCGCTGGTGATGACAGTGATTGGTGCTGGCGTGCGGGATCTCTCTGTTCTGTTCACATGAAGAAGCCGCGCCTGCAATCTGCTGTCGCGGACGTCGAAGAGATTAACCACGTCGTGGCATGTGTCACGGAAAAAAAAATATTGTTCATCTTCCCTACCATTCGGCATGCACTTACCTATTACTAGAGACCCGGAAAATTCGCGGGTTCATTTCGTGTTATGCTAAAATTCAAATAATTATACCTTAGTGCTGCTTTTGTCATTGGTTCACTGTTAATCTGGAGGACTGAGGGCCAATTACAGACCCTCACACATAGAAGTGTCGAATCACAGGCCACCCAGTCGAGACGACTCACAAGTCAGCAGCCAATAACACAGTTGGCATTTGCCCGAGTGTGTAGAGGATAATGGAGTCTATCCTGGAGGTCATTGAACCCGCGAATTTTCCGGGTCTCTACCTATTACATACACGTTGTTCATATGTACGGTGAGAACTTTTTTAAGTTTCTAGCGGGTAATTGAAAAACACGTTGTTTGAACAGTTACAGAACAAACAATTAGAGCTCATGAACGCTCTTCGAACACTCTCAGCTGAAAAAATATTCTAGATCTACGAAGATTTTTTTTTTAAATTCTGACCCCGGAATGTGTTTCTATGCGAAATTCTGCATGAATTTTTTTTATATATATTTAAGTTAACTTATTTTTTTATTATTGAATCATTCAATATATTTTGCAAGGAATACAGAAGCATGTAAAGACGTGATATTGACCTACAGACACGCCTGCCATGCTCTGTTCTACCGGGGCCAGTGAGGGGGGGGGGGGGCAGTGCCAGATCCAAGGGGGGGCACCAGGGGCAAGTGCGCCCCCCCCCCCGAAAAACCAGTTGTCTGCTACATTAATACTGCCGACAAAAATAATTGTTTCTGGAACCAATAAAATATTTTAATATAATTAATGAATTTCTTGTAGAATCATAAAATCTGTTGGCTGGATGTAATGTGTGGTGTGAGTAGATTAAATACAAATTTAGTAATTATAAGACATTTATTCTCTGGCTGTTCTGAGATCCTAGAGTGCCCCCTGCGAGGTGAACCTCTGGATCCGCCACAGGGGGAGGGGGGGGGGATGCTGGTCACCAGGGAGCTACCACTGCTGGCCAAGCACCTGGCTGACCTCCGTGAAGCAGGCAACGACTGCTCGCTACCTCAGCGCGGCGGGAACTCCCACCGAACCTTCAGAGTGCGCGACATGCGCAGTCGCGTCCACCGGCAGGTTGGTCGACGCATGTTTCGTCCGCCTGCTGCTGCGCCCCTTTTAACGCGTCGATTAATTGAGACGGAAAAAAAATAAAAGCATTTTCCGCCAGGCGGGCGGAAACTCTCTCCGAAAACCCTTATTTGCATGGCGTGAACTGGTGTGGGTACTGAAGTCGCCCCTGGTTTTGCATATCCCCAGAGGCGGACCACACCTCCCCCCCCTCCTTCACTACTCTCCGGCGCCGACAATCTTCACGAGACACCCGACTGGCGCTTCCTGCCGCACTTCCCTTTCCTGTGGCTCGGCCGCAGCCCTTCATTTTCATATCTGCGGCCGCGAACAACAGGCTGGCAGCAGGGGCTCGGTGCGAGAGCGGCCCAACTGCCCGCTGTCCGCCTGGACATGTGCCGCTCTCAAGCTGTGGTCTCAGCCTCAGATACCTACCAACAAAGTGGGGGTTGTCTGTAAAGTCGGTTTACGAACGATAATTTTAAGTATTAACGTCATAAGAAAACATTGTTGAAAAAATGCATACTTTTTTAATTTTAAAATATTATTTACAGTTTTTGCAAAATTTAATTAAAAATTATTTGTTTAAATACAATCACGAATAATTAGTTATAGAAATAAACTGAAATCAAATCAATGTCAATAAATTGTTAATTTGAAAATACGAAATTGGACAAATAATTTAAAAAAAATTTAAATTTTTGCTTTTAAAAAGCCCACCTTAACCTGTTTTATATTATAGATTTTTCTCGCACGGCGGTTGGCCGTTTCTTGCACGCTTGGCTCAGGCGGAACGTGACAATGAGTCATGCTTTTTCGTGCGTGTAGCCGGCGTTCATTTATTTATAAGACGTTATCACGTCAAAAATAATGTTACCCTATCTTATTCAATAATGAAAAATGACAATGGTATTTGCCTTCAGATTTCTTCGCAGATATTTTCACAATGTGTTCCAAGTTGGTAAGCACCAAAACAACAAATTTTAACCAGAATTATAATCAAACTAAAGAACAACAGTATCCAAAATGCACGCCAATCCCTCTCGAAGACAAAGAATATTCAGCTCAAGTAAATATACATACTGTACAGATGCATTCACGAAGTTTGTGCGACACAGTGAACGCAACAAAAACGTGCCAAGTTTCCTACTAAGGCACAGAAACGATGTTTTGGGAAATGAGAACTTTTCCCGTCTTCAAGCACACGTGCGAACTAATTTTTTGACGTGAAAACGTCTAATAAATCAATGAACGCCGCCTGCACGCACGAAAAAGGATGACTCATTAGTAGTATGTGAATGACGGTCCGGAAACAGGCCTCAGGCGGTGGTGGTGGTGTCGGTGTCCGCCATCTTGGATTGTGACGTCACGGCGGCCATCTTGGATGGTTGTGACCTAGACCTTTGACCTTGACCTTGAATTTGATCCTCAAAATCCGCCAAAATTGGGCAAAATTTGCCCAAAATTCCTCAAAAATCGCCAAAATTTCCATTTCTGTGGAAAAAAGTTCCGCCAAAAAATCTCAAAAAATTCCACAAATTAAAAATTTCTCATTTCGAGGGAAAAATTTCCCGTTTCGAGGGAAAAATTCCCGTTTTTAGTCCTTAAAAATCCCAACGGCTAGAAATGTCCTGATAGAGGCTTAAGCATCCTTAACTCAAGCCTCAGTTAAGCCTCTATCAGGATGTGACCTTGACCTTTGACCTTGACCCCGACGGCCATCTTGGATCCACCATCTTGGATGACATCATTTCGTTTTCTCGAACATTCCGGCATTGTGTTATCCGCCATTTTGAATTATGACGTCACCGTTGCAATTTCCGTTACGGCCGCCATCTTTAACTTTTTTATTCATTATCCGATTTTAACGAATTTTTTTTTTAAATTATAAAAAAATTTAAATAATATAAATTTAATAAAATATTTATAAAAAACAAACATTAACGACACTGAGCTCGGAGTCCTCGGTTAGAACCCGACAGAGGCAAAAAAATTAAAAAATGACGACCGATCCTTCCCCTACGGTGGACGCAGGCATACTGACTCCCTCCACTTTTTTTTCAAAGCATAAATATATCGTCAGGTAGTATGACGTCATGTCCGCCATCTTGTCCTCGTCTGCTGGAAGCCATCATCAGTGTATCGTCGGCGAGAGTGCGCTGACGCCATGTTAGTTTAATTCTTACCCGCTAGAGTGCAGTAATCATTTATTATTGCTGTGACACCCGACATCTTGTCATTTGGCTGCCATCTTGAAAATCCATAATTATTTAGCTAGAAATTCGGGAAAAATTCCAAAATTCATTAAATAAATTTGTAATCTATATACTGATCGATTAGGTCGACTAACGTCCTTGGTACGATCTAGGACGATGCAAAAAAATTAAATATAACATCAATTTAACATAATAGTAACAGGTTCGAGGAATTAAACACCACAAGTTCTTTTACAAACATAATATTTATTACATAATTTCTATTCTACTACAGGATCATTTGCGAAAGCCAGCAATCTTATAATCATTTAGTTCCGCAGCGGTGTGAAATGACTAATTCTTAGCTCCAATCGGTTTATACTAGACAGAGTCCAGCCAGAACCTTTACAGACATAGTCCACCTCTTCTTGACAGAGTTTCTGGATACCGTTTTTAACAGTTTGCTTCACATCGTTAGAACTGTAAATTACTGCAGCCGATGTCTTGAATGCACACTTCTTCACTTTGTCATCGAACGGATATGGCTTTCCATATATACAGTCCAACCACAAGTTATATTTCAAAGGTCCGTTTGTTGCTATATCATCAGTAAGCTGATTGATTATCTTCTGTCTGATATCGTCAAGAAAATTACAAATGTCTTTCGACTCACCTAACGTATTTAAATAATAGTAGTCCTTCAATGTTCCACGAAATGCAGACTGCGCCAAGTAGAAACCATTATCGTTCACTTGTAATGCGCCGAACACAGTCTTAGGTTTATTTTCCTGTTCAGACGTCATACCAATCGGTTGCTGCACATCGGTTTTCTTGCTTGTACGCTCACGAGCCTTCAACCTAAACCGAGGAGTCGAAATTTCTGCAGGTAGTTCAGCAGTAGGCACACGGACTTCACCTTTACAGTTTTTCGCATGTCGACCAAAATTATCAATTCTAGTAAACCATTCATGACACTCATCACATCGAAACTTCATGCGAGATGGATTCTTCGTGCATTTGCTCCGCTCATGTCTTCGTGCATCATGAGCAAATGCGAACGACGTATCACAGTAGCTGCAAGGATACCGTGGTGATGAAGACGAACCTTTCAGACCCGATCCAGATACTGACGTTGCCGCAGTAGTACCATTTCCAGGCATTCTCTTATGCACATCGATGCATCGTTGTTGCGACGAAACCTTTACTTTCTGCCGCACAGCAGGACCTTTGCATGCCTTCATGTGCGTTTTCATATTATCTTTTCTGGCAAACTGCTTATGACATTTCTTACAAACAAACATTTTACGATATAGGTTCTTGACACATTCGCTCCTCTCGTGTCGCCGAGCATTGCTATTGTTTGAGAAAATCTTGTCGCAGTAACAGCACCGATGTTCGTTAGTTGTTGTCGATTCGGCATCCATTGAAGTCTCCATTGATGGCGAACCAGCGTTCGTCGAGTTTCCCTGTGCAGCCAGCACTAGCGGCATTAAAGTCTCTTCTGCTGGCGGTACCACGTCTGTTGATGTCTCCTCCAGTGTTGACATCGACGTTGCCAACGGGATCTGCTCCACCATCGTCGACGCTGACGTCAAGGTTCCCGCAGTCGATGGTACAATCTCCATCGAGTTCGTCGTTAAAGTCGGTAAGCGCAAACGAAAAGGCAGCGCATTTGGAAGCACCGACAACGAAAAGGCAGCACCATCATCAAAAAGGCCGCACATTTGTCATTGACTCCAATATTCATTGGCTCCAATATTCATTGGCTCCATTATTCATTGATTCCATCAGTCTATTGATTCCATCAGTCTAGTGACTCCATCTGTCATTGGCTCCTACAGTCATTGGCTCCTACAGTCATTGGCTCCAACAACTGTCTTTTGTCTCACCAACTCCAAATATATATATTTGGCTAGAATTCTACGAGTCTAAGAGACTATGAGACCACATGGCTACGAGTCTAAAATGATCTAGCTGGTTACGAGTTATACATGGCTTGCGAGGCTACAGAGCTACGAAGTTTCTAGTACACAGGTTTACATGACTGCGAGGATACAGGACTACAAGTCTGCAAGAGTACTTGACTACGAAGGTACTCGTCTACATGACTCCAGTTACCGCATCTGTCTTCGACGGAATTTTCTCTTTTGCTCCAACTGCTCTATCAGCATTATGTTATAAGATTACAAGGCCTCTTGCTTACGTAGCTTCAAGTCTACAAGCCTCCAATGCATCATGACTGCGAGACTACGATCAATGAGGTTACGAGTCTACGCGATTGCGAGTCTTCTAGGTTACGTGATCGCGAGGCTATAGGACTACGAAGCTTCTAGAACGCATGGTTACGAGACTGCGAGGCTACAATTCTACGAGGTCCCAAGACATCCAGGCTACGCGACTACGAGCCATGAGGTTACGAGACTACGTGACTACGAATCTTCAAGTTTACGAGACTGCGAGGCTACAGAGCTACGAAGCCTCTAGTACACAGGTTTACGTGACTGCGAGGATACAGGACTACCAGTCTGCATGAGTACTTGACTACGAAGCTACTCGTCTACAAGGCTACAATTACAGCATCTGTTTTCGTCAGAATTTTCTCTTTTGCTCCAACTGCACCACCAGCATTATGTTATAAGATTACAAGGCCGCTTGCTTACGTAGCTTCAAGTCTACGAGGATACTTGGATACGTAGCTTCAATTCTACGAGGTCCTAAGACTTCATGACTACGCGACTTCGAGCCATAAGGTTACGAGATTACGTGACTACGAATCTTCATGTTTACGAGACTGCGAGGCTACAGAGCTACGAAGCCTCTAGAAAACGAGTTTACGTGACTGCGTGGATACAGGAATACAAGTCTGCATGAGTTCTTGACTACGAAGCTACTCGTCTACAAGGCTCCAATTGACACATCTGTCTTCGATGGAATTTTCTCTTTTGCTACATCTACACCATCAGCATTATGTTATAAGATTACAAAGCTACTTGCTTACGTAGCTTCAAGTCTACGAGGCTCCAATACATCATGACTACGAGACTACGAGCCATGAGGTTACGAGACTATGCGATTGCAAGTCTTCAAGGTTACGTCATCGTGAGGCTATAGGACTACGAAGCTTCCAGAACGCATGGTTACGAGAATGCATGACTAATTGGCCGCATGGCTACGAAACTTTATGTCTCTAACTGACTACAATAGCACTATTCAGTGGTGAGAGTTAATTTATTTCATGCAAAGGTACTTGCTGCAAGCAGTTCCACTTTTCAACATCAGATGACGTCACGTTTTGCTTGCAGGTAAAATAATATTTATTTTATGCGGGATGCGGGTTGTTCACTATCGATCGCATAAGAAGAATGGCATCGATAGTCTTCAAGGAGAAGGAAGTTCGTCCTTCCTGCTAGTGCTTCTCAGATTTCTCACGGTCCGCCATCTTGGATTGCGACGTCACGGCTGCCATCTTAGATGGGTGTGACTTTGACCTTTGACCGAAACCGCAGGAATGATCGCAAGCACACGGATTAACCATCAAAATATATATAAGAATTATCAGGAGCACACGGAGAAAACCATCATAATATTGGCAAGAATAATCAGGAGCACACGGAGAAAAACGACACATGTTTTCTTTGATATCATAAAATTACAGAAAAAAAATATTTAGAAATAAAAAAAATTAATAAAAAAATTTAAAATAAAAACAAAAAATACATAAATAGATTCTGCTAGCTTGTAAACTTATCATTGCTGAGCAAAGATAGAGTTCTAGTACAAGCCAGAATTTTATGTATTTTTTGTTTTTATTTTTAATTTTTTTATTAATTTTTTTTATTTTTAAATTTTTTTTTCTGTAATTTTATGATATCAAAGAAAACATGTGTCGTTTTTCTCCGTTGGTGAGACAAAAGACAGTTGTTGGAGCCAATGACTGTAGGAGCCAATGACTGTAGGAGCCAATGACAGATGGAGTCACTAGACTGATGGAATCAATAGACTGATGGAATCAATGAATAATGGAGCCAATGAATATTGGAGCCAATGAATATTGGAGCCAATGACAAATGTGCGGCCTTTTTGATGATGGTGCTGCCTTTTCGTTGTCGGTGCTTCCAAATGCGCTGCCTTTTCGTTGTCGGTGCTTCCAAATGTGCTGCCTTTTCGTTGCCGGTGCTTCCAAATGTGCTGACGTTTCGTTGTCGGTGCTTCCAAATGTGCTGCCTTTTCGTTGTCGGTGCTTCCAAATGTGCTGCCTTTTCGTTGTCGGTGCTTCCAAATGTGCTGCCTTTTCGTTGTCGGTGCTTCCAAATGTGCTGCCTTTTAGTTGTCGGTGCTTCCAAATGTGCTGCCGTTTCGTTGTCGGTGCTTCCAAATGTGCTGCCTTTTCGTTGTCGGTGCTTCCAAATGTGCTGCCGTTTCGTTGTCGGTGCTTCCAAATGTGCTGCCGTTTCGTTGTCGGTGCTTCCAAATGTGCTGCCGTTTCGTTGTCGGTGCTTCCAAATGTGCTGCCGTTTCGTTGTCGGTGCTTCCAAATGTGCTGCCTTTTCGTTGTCGGTGCTTCCAAATGTGCTGCCGTTTCGTTGTCGGTGCTTCCAAATGTGCTGCCTTTTCGTTGTCGGTGCTTCCAAATGTGCTGCCATTTCGTTGTCGGTGCTTCCAAATGTGCTGCCTTTTCGTTGTCGGTGCTTCCAAATGTGCTGCCTTTTCGTTGTCGGTGCTTCCAAATGTGCTGCCTTTTCGTTGTCGGTGCTTCCAAATGTGCTGTCGTTTTGTTTTCGGTGCTTCCAAATGTGCTGCCTTTTCGTTGTCGGTGCTTCCAAATGTGCTGCCGTTTCGTTGTCGGTGCTTCCAAATGCGCTGCCTTTTCGTTGATGGTCCTTCTATTTTTAATGTTGTTTTGACTCTAGTATTATTGTAAATGGTTCTTGATTTGACTAGCGTATTATTCCATACGGTGCATGTATATAAGCGAGTCCTAGACAGCAGGTCGCTCAGTTTGTTACTGACGTCGTCGGTGTAAGGATCACCTAGTTTGTTTCTTCTGGTGCATTAATCACGTAATTACCTGTTCTTGCGAACTCGATGGCATCTTTACCGACTTTAACGACGAACTCGATGGAGATTGTACCATCGACTGCGGGAACCTTGACGTCAGCGTCGACGATGGTGGAGCAGATCCCGTTGGCAACGTCGATGTCAACACTGGAGGAGACTTCAACAGACGTGGTACCGCCAGCAGAAGAGACTTTAATGCCGCTAGTGCTGGCTGCACAGGGAAACTCGGCGAACGCTGGTTCGCCATCAATGGAGACTTCAATGGATGCCGAATCGACAACAACTAACGAACATCGGTGCTGTTACTGCGACAAGATTTTCTCAAACAATAGCAATGCTCGGCGACACGAGAGGAGCGAATGTGTCAAGAACCTATATCGTAAAATGTTTGTTTGTAAGAAATGTCATAAGCAGTTTGCCAGAAAAGATAATATGAAAACGCACATGAAGGCATGCAAAGGTCCTGCTGTGCGGCAGAAAGTAAAGGTTTCGTCGCAACAACGATGCATCGATGTGCATAAGAGAATGCCTGGAAATGGTACTACTGCGGCAACGTCAGTATCTGGATCGGGTCTGAAAGGTTCGTCTTCATCACCACGGTATCCTTGCAGCTACTGTGATACGTCGTTCGCATTTGCTCATGATGCACGAAGACATGAGCGGAGCAAATGCACGAAGAATCCATCTCGCATGAAGTTTCGATGTGATGAGTGTCATGAATGGTTTACTAGAATTGATAATTTGCGTCGACATGCGAAAAACTGTAAAGGTGAAGTCCGTGTGCCTACTTCTGAACTACCTGCAGAAATTTCGACTCCTCGGTTTAGGTTGAAGGCTCGTGAGCGTACAAGCAAGAAAACCGATGTGCAGCAACCGATTGGTATGACGTCTGAACAGGAAAATAAACCTAAGACTGTGTTCGGCGCATTACAAGTGAACGATAATGGTTTCTACTTGGCGCAGTCTGCATTTCGTGGAACATTGAAGGACTACTATTATTTAAATACGTTAGGTGAGTCGAAAGACATTTGTAATTTTCTTGACGATATCAGACAGAAGATAATCAATCAGCTTACTGATGATGTAGCAACAAACGGACCTTTGAAATATAACTTGTGGTTGGACTGTATATATGGAAAGCCATATCCGTTCGATGACAAAGTGAAGAAGTGTGCATTCAAGACATCGGCTGCAGTAATTTACAGTTCTAACGATGTGAAGCAAACTGTTAAAAACGGTATCCAGAAACTCTGTCAAGAAGAGGTGGACTATGTCTGTAAAGGTTCTGGCTGGACTCTGTCTAGTATAAACCGATTGGAGCTAAGAATTAGTCATTTCACACCGCTGCGGAACTAAATGATTATAAGATTGCTGGCTTTCGCAAATGATCCTGTAGTAGAATAGAAATTATGTAATAAATATTTTGTTTGTAAAAGAACTTGTGGTGTTTAATTCCTCGAACCTGTTACTATTATGTTAAATTGATGTTATATTTAATTTTTTTGCATCGTCCTAGATCGTACCAAGGACGTTAGTCGACCTAATCGATCAGTATATAGATTACAAATTTATTTAATGAATTTTGGAATTTTTCCCGAATTTCTAGCTAAATAATTATGGATTTTCAAGATGGCAGCCAAATGACAAGATGTCGGGTGTCACAGCAATAATAAATGATTACTGCACTCTAGCGGGTAAGAATTAAACTAACATGGCGTCAGCGCACTCTCGCCGACGATACACTGATGATGGCTTCCAGCAGACGAGGACAAGATGGCGGACATGACGTCATACTACCTGACGATATATTTATGCTTTGAAAAAAAAGTGGAGGGAGTCAGTATGCCTGCGTCCACCGTAGGGGAAGGATCGGTCGTCATTTTTTAATTTTTTTGCCTCTGTCGGGTTCTAACCGAGGACTCCGAGCTCAGTGTCGTTAATGTTTGTTTTTTATAAATATTTTATTAAATTTATATTATTTAAATTTTTTTATAATTTAAAAAAAAAATTCGTTAAAATCGGATAATGAATAAAAAAGTTAAAGATGGCGGCCGTAACGGAAATTGCAACGGTGACGTCATAATTCAAAATGGCGGATAACACAATGCCGGAATGTTCGAGAAAACGAAATGATGTCATCCAAGATGGTGGATCCAAGATGGCCGTCGGGGTCAAGGTCAAAGGTCAAGGTCACATCCTGATAGAGGCTTAACTGAGGCTTGAGTTAAGGATGCTTAAGCCTCTATCAGGACATTTCTAGCCGTTGGGATGTTTAAGGACTAAAAACGGGAATTTTTCCCTCGAAACGGGAAATTTTTCCCTTGAAATGAGAAATTTTTAATTTGTGGAATTTTTTGAGATTTTTTGGCGGAACTTTTTTCCACAGAAATGGAAATTTTGGCGATTTTTGAGGAATTTTGGGCAAATTTTGCCCAATTTTGGCGGATTTTGAGGATCAAATTCAAGGTCAAGGTCAAAGGTCAAGGTCACAACCATCCAAGATGGCCGCCGTGACGTCACAATCCAAGATGGCGGACACCGACACCACCACCACCGCCTGAGGCCTGTTTCCGGACCGTCATTCACATACTTCTCTCATTGTCCTGTTACGCACATTGTCCCGTTACGCTCATTGTACTCTTGCGCCGCATTTATATCTCTTCCAATCGATTGGAACAACCATCGATTTGAATTTTTCGAGGCACATTAAACTTGAAACACTCCCATTCGTTTCCTACTTTTCCTATCATCGTCCTATCCTTAACAGAATAACACAGATTGAAAGAAGTTAAATAGCAAACATGTATAAAAGTTATAGTTAAAATAATCTCTTCGTTAAAGTAATAAACATATTTGAATTAATGAGTGGAAATAAAAGTAAAATTATCAATCAAATTGTAGATTTCATTTCACTCCTTCTTTGTATCCATATAAAATAGTGATAATTCGATAAAAATGATTCAATATTATTCATAAAAGTATGCAATCATTTCATCAATGTTTTGTTATGACGTTGCCACGTTAAACTATCGTCCGTAAACCGACTTTACAGACAACCAATTTTTTCTTGTAACTGTGTTTTCTTACGCCACTTCCAGAGTGAGAGTACTTTATTGGTGTTCTCATACAGTTTAGAGTCCGGAACACCAGTACAGGACATTGGCGTGTCTCACTCTGGAAGTGACTCAAGAATACATACTCGGTTACGGAGAGAAAATATTCATACCTGGACTCACCCTGGGAAACGTTCAACTCAATCACCGTAAACATCGTGTTAGTTATTAATACAAGTGTCATTTTAACAACTAAATTTGCATTATTTGTTAATTTATTAAAACTCTTTAATATAGTTAGTGTCATGGTCGTCATTTTAGCAGACCAGAGTGAAGTCCTCCCAATGAATTAATTACTTAAATATTATAGTTAACTCTTTGTTGTTAGAAATTGCACTAGTTAAAATTAAGTACTAATAAACTTGAAATTATGCTAGATATTTAAATACTTAAAAACTTTAGAGAAACAAGGGATGTTATGTTCAAAAAGAAAATTTAATTGAAGAATTTGCTCCAAACCCAATAAAATACCAAATAATGTTAATTAAAAAAAATTCTTACATATGTCGTTATATACAAATGCTAAATTTCATGGACTGTAGCGCCAGCAACCGGCGCTAAAGCGACTCTAGGTTATGGATCATACGTCTTCAAGATCACCTGAGCAAAGGCGAAAGTGCACTGTAGTGCAGGATATTAAAGATGATGATGTACCCAGAACCACCTGGCAAATGCGACCGTGTTCATTAGTGAGTACCGATCATATTGTCGATGGAAGAGAGAGAGAGAGAGAGAGAGAGAGAGAGAGAGAGAGAGAGTGAACTGAATGACAGGAATGGAGGTATATGGGGGTGCTGGTGGAAGGACTCATATTGACGGCTCATAAAGCCTGGCGCATGATGAGTCCCTCGCAGTTTGTCTGCTGGCGACTGATAACTGCGCCTCGCTTGTCGCCAGGACACCCCGGCCCCATTCAACCATTCATTCATTTATACTCGCCGCTTTCTCGCTTCAGTGAACCTCCAACTTCATGGCATCTGACTGAAGACGTAAGGAGGGATTTAAATGTAGTGAAAAAAAAACCCTGGGGGATCAAGGCAAAATTAATATCACTCTCAAAACTTAGCTCATTTCAGTCCAAATCTCAATATAAAATTTTTTTTGGAGCGGTCTTTCAGTGATCTACTGAAGCACAATCACTCTTAACTAATTAATCTGCAGCAATTTCTGCATTTCTTAAGTGGTCGGGCGCGCACCATGCCTGTACAACGAGCTGTGAAGTGGTGTCCATAAGTATCGCTAGCTTACTCTACAACGTTTACATTTAATTATAAACCTGCAAATACATTTCATTGTTTTTTCTCCATATTTATCAAAATCTTAAGAGAAATAATTTCTTGTGTAAACAATTTTTTTGAACGTTTTTATTTTTTAAATTATTTTACACATCTTAAAATACTGGAAAATAATAATACCGAAATAAACCCAATTGGTTTAATATTCACAACCTCTTTTAAATTTAAAAATGTAGGATTTTATAATATGATTGGAAAATTAAAAAAAAAATGTATTTTGAAAACTAAATGTCGTTTCACCATTTTTTTGTGGAAATATTGATGTATCCTCGTTTGCACTATTCACAAAATATTCATGAAATGATAACTAAAAAATAAAAAAAATCCAGGGTAATTTTATATTAGATAAGCGTGGGATATAAACTTTTGTTAGGCACTGTATGCATATAGACTGGGTTTTTTGACACATCGAGTGGTATATAGGGCTCCAGAAGATTACATGGCATAATTGTTTGTCTTACTTTTGAATTGATGTGTATTAAAAACATTTAACTGACAATTGTTACAGAATGCTTTAAAATCAGTAAAATATATTTAGTGTGAACAAGAATATAACAATTGCATCTCAGTTTTAGTTGCTGGAAACAAGTTCACAGTCCAAAAAAGAAAAGTTATGAGAAGTACTATCATGATTTAACCGTAATTATGTATACATGCATCTTAATGAAAATTTGTTTTTCGCTACATAATAATAACATTATCTTATTGTAGGTTTTCCTTGAAATAACCCTGGATGTAAATTTGTAACTTTTGGAACTGAACGTTTTTTTTGTTTTATTTTAAAATGTACTAGCAATTTTTTGGCTGGTCGTGCCTCTATAAATAGAGGCAGAAATGTTGGCATCGCTGGCCTTAAAGGGGAAATTAGGTCCACCACGGAAAATTCTAACAGGTTTTTAACGAGATTATACCCCCGGGGCACAGAGAAGGGAAGTTTCCGAACTCGTGGGCTAATTCGCACGGTTTCCAGCGAGGAGAGAGAACATTCAGACCTCTTTGGAACAGTGCTCTGTTCGTAATACACCGCCTACTCGCTTTATTATGAAATACCTATCAGCCGCTTTTAAAGATATATTTACGCGTTCAACGAATGGTTGGCTTGTAAATATTCCAATAAAACAATTTTATGTGATAAAGTTTAAATTATATGACTAAAATTTTAGTAGTGTGGAATGTATATTGCTTAATATTTGTTGGCCACAGCATAGAATTGAAGCCGAAACACTTAGCTTTCACAGGCGTGTAAATTTGTACGGATAGTTTAAAAATATTTTATTTAAATGCACTAAAAGTTTTCAAAAATGGACTAAAAATAAAATAAGTAATAACAGGCTTAATCGTATCACAAAATTCTTCAAAATAATACTTAGTGGTGAGTACAAAAAATAAAACTCCAACTTTAGGTTTTAGAAAATTATAATAATTATAATTTTAATACAATTCGTCCCGGCGCTCAAAAAAGCAAAATATATACACAAATGGACAAAAATTAGTTCATGATACTATTCATGTAGTAAAATTTGGTGTACCGTATTTCACCTGCACACACAAATAGTGACGAATACTATAAAAATTCAAATTATATAATATAAACGAATCATATTGTAAGCATTAAGCATGCGTACAATATGTTTTCATTATTAATTTGAAAATATTTTTAGTAAAGATTTAATTATAAACATTTAAATTATTATTAATTAAAAAAAGGTAAATGTAGAGAGCAAGCGACCCGTCACTAACAGTAATATTTCATCATAGTTTACAAGTTACATCACTATGAAATTGTCCATACTTTGATGGTATTCCTTTTTATATAAATCTTCATTAACCACACATTCATGAATAAATTGCGCCTTACAAAAGCTTTCTAGGTAGCAGTAGTGACATTATGACTTTCTCTCAGCACAGTTATCTCTCGGTGGGCTAGCCTAATTGAAATAGCATTTTTATAATAATTAAAAGAGGAGTTGAGTTCGAAGCACAGGACAATAAGGGATGATAAAGATCATAGAACAAGGGAGATATGTATAGAAGTAATTTCTAACAGTGGAAACTGAAACCACGTTTTTCTCGACATGTGACGCTACCTGTTAGGTGGGCCTGTAACAACTTGCAAAAAAAAAAAAATATCTTGGACGTGAGGTTTAAATCCAAAGTGTTAGCTTCATAATGATAATTTAACTACTTGACGACTAATTGCTTAGAAGAAGAGATTTAATATGTACATAAATACACTTAATACAGTTTTATATAAAAAATTATTTTCCATATAAATGAATAGACGATCACAATTGAAGAGTAACTCAAACAGTTTTAGATAAGCGTATGCGTGAGGAACGTTTTTGTTGTTTTCTCACTTGCAGCGCTACCTACGCAAAATGGCGACTCCTGAGCTTAAAGCGTTTTTTGTTCTTCAATTTGCCAAGAGTAAATCTGTAAAGTTTGTTAGGCAGCAGGATGGAGTACATCCCCACTGGAATATCTTTGTACGACAGTGGTTGAACATCGAAGTCCTTGACCGTTTTATTGGTCGTATTGGTCGAGAATACAGAATTTTTTTTTCACTGGCCTCCACGTTCACCTGACATAACACCATTCGATTTTTTTTCCTTTGGGGCTTTATAAAAGATCTTATCTAAGGTTTGTTGTGCTTTAAGTTCGTATTTGGATATTTGTACGTATTTGGCAAATCCTCCTATTGGACCGCGTGGATATCGCTTGCTCAGGTACATTTTGCACTGGCGGTAACAAAGTACAACTCGACTTCAATACACATGTAAAATAATATTGATAAAAACCAATTTTTATCATCCTAAATAAATTGGCGATTGCTAGACTGTTAGATAAAAATAGGCCTTAAATGATCAAAATGAGGATACCTAATAATTTTAATTTTATGAAAACATCTACTGCATTTTAAAATAATACCGTTCTTCCTTTACGAATAATCTTTTAAGACTCAATACAAAATCTTTTTTACACCAGTTGAAAGGCCAGTTCAGTTCGTTGTAATATTCTGGACTACAGCAGCGCAGGGAAGTAGCTTTTCCAGGATTCACCGCACATTAAACTTGCATATTCAAAGGGCGACTACTTATAAAAAAAGCTGTTAGTAGCCTGAAGATGGTGCCTACAATGTTCCCGAAACGTAAGTCGTCAGTGACAAACTACGCAAAGAAATAACTGAAGACAATCAGGCTGTGGTGTTTAAATGATTTATATGTATTCAACGCTATAACAATGCTAATCTAGTATGGTGGTGATTTAGTAATTTTGATTTTGTAATTTGTAAGCTTCGAGTAGAAAAAACACAAGTAATAGAAATACAAAAAAAATAATATTGTCAACAAAATCAGGTAAAGTGAGAAAGCGTTAAGTGGAGCAAGGTGTGCGCCCTGCAGTTAAAGGAACAGATTGCGAGTGCTGGTCTGGCGATTGTGTAAGTGTATCTCCGGCGCAACTCCGCCACCCGGCACACTCTCGCGCCGCGCGTGTTGCGTGGCGCGCAGGCGCCAGGGGGCGGAGCAGGAGGAGAGGGGAGGCAGCGGTCCGAGCCAGCCTCCAGTAGCGCCCCGGCCGGTGCAGGCGTCAGTAGCGCCAGTAGTGAGCTGTGCGCGCCGCGAGTAGTGCGCCTCCCAGGAGTAATGGAGAACTGAGACCAGTTGTGAAGTAGTGCCACAGCAGGACTGGCGGTGCTAGTGCCCATGTAGCCGCGCCTGGGCCAGGAAGAGCTCCAGAGGCGCCATGCGGGGTCTGGCCGCGCTGCTGCTCGCTCTGGGCGCGCTGCGTCCCGCCGCCGGCTCCGGTGAGTCCCCGCGCTCCGCCCCCTTGACTTGTCCCCATGTCGCTCCTCGTCCCCATGTCGCTCCTTGTCCCCATGTCGCTCCTTGTCCCCATGTTGCTCCTTGTCCCCATGTCTCTCCTTGTCACCATGTCGCTCCTTGTCCCTGGTCGCTCCTTGTCCCCATGTCACTCCTTGTCCCCATGTCACTCCTTGTCCCCATGTCACTCCTTGTCCCTGGTCGCTCCTTGTCCCCATGTCGCTCCTTGTCCCTGGTCACTCCTTGTCCCCGGTCACTCCTTGTCCCCATGTCGCTCCTTGTCCCCATGTCGCTCCTTGTCCCTGGTCACTCCTTGTCCCCGGTCACTCCTTGTCCCCATGTCGCTCCTTGTCCCCATACCGCTCCTTGTCCCCATGTAGCTCCTTGTCCCCATGTAGCTCCTTGTCCCCATGTCGCTCCTTGTCGCCAGTCGCTTCTTGTCCCCATGTCACTCCTTGTACCCATGTAGCTCCTTGTACCCATGTAGCTCCTTGTACCCATGTCGCTCCTTGTCCCAGTCGCTCCTTGTACCATGTCGCTCCTTGGCCCCATGTCACTCCTTGTCCCCATGTCGCTCCTTGGCCCCATGTATCTCCTTGTCACCGGTTTCTCCTTGTTCCCGGTCTCTCCTTGTCACCGGTCTCTCCTTGTCACCGGTCTCTCCTTGTCCCCATGTCGCTCCTTGTCCCCATACCGCTCCTTGTCCCCATGTAGCTCCTTGTCCCCATGTCGTTCCTTGTCCCCATGTCGCTCCTGGTCACCGGTCACTCCTTGCCCGTCTGCCAACTGTTCCGCCGGGAACAGACACGCATGACCTTGGCGCGTTGTTCTACCGCATCTCCTTAAACCCTGTCCGCAAGATGGTTGTCGATGAGCATGCTTGTAGTTTAGAATTCGTTGTTTCTTCAATTTTGATAGTTGATACTGGATCACTGTATACAATATTTTATTGGATTAGAATACTTAATTGCTAATATAATATATTTTGTCATCATTTGCTTGACATAATTTCGTGATGTGTGTAGAGAACTTTATATGTGTACGTTCACCTGGTTGTGTTATTGAAGCAGTGCTGGCTATCCACGTTATGGAGAGATCTGAGTCGGTGTTAAACTTCTGTCTGGTACACTCCCCGGGGTCCGAAACAAGTTAGCAAGAGAGTGAGCCAGTTACTAGTTGACTAACCACGAGCTGAGCTCGGGGAAGTTAGACGCGGACTGACACGTCATTAAGCTTGCAGGTTTGTGCGCGGGTATCTGGTCACGCCATACCAGAGTTAAAACTGGCACAGCCTCCCGTCAGAGATACCTGCAATCGAGGAAACCTCGTAATGGTGTGTTCGCGAGGCGTGAAGCTAATCACACAGTTAGTTCTCTCTTCATGGAAGCCACACGAGTTCAATCATTGGTCGCTTTTGCTACTAGAAGATTAACAATTATTTTCTTCTTCGCAGTTTACGCGAAATTCTGCCTCCTTTAAGTTCTAAAATTATTGCTGTCCGTGGGAACTTCAGGGATTGCTATAAAATGTAACTGGTTCGAAATGTCGAGCCGCGCATTGTACGTAGTAATTGGCTCTAAAGCCAAGGGAGCTTATCCGACAATAGCCACGACAACTTGTAATCTCAAATGCCCAATAAACTGGAATTTGGCTTTGAATGCAACATTTATCTAAATAAATATTCAAAATTTTAACAAAGCATCGAACAATAGGAGAAGCAACACTTTTTTTTTTTTAAATTCTTTGAAATCATTTTTTTCTATAAAAGTTCGGAACTCACCTGAAATATTTTAAGAACTGATACCTAAATAAAACTGAGTTAAAGTATACTAAATCAGCTTACAGACTTGCTAAATTACTAAAGGTAATATTCGCTCTGAAAAATCAGTTTGAATATATAGTGCTAGCGCAAAATATAAAAATCTATTTGAAATGTAACTTTTTATCAGGGCATAGTGTTACGATACCTAAAAGTAATTTTCATGCTAGGCGTGTGGATGTTTATTTTATAAAAACTGCCTCATTTTACACTTGTAATTATTAATTATTAATGTTAATAATATTAACAACCAGCATAATGCTTTATGAAACATAATTAATATGGCTAAAAATTGTGCTAAAGTACGTACCATGTAGTTAAATTCCACATAACTTATTTCGCAAATGTTTCGAGTGCCCTATAAGTTTGATTAATTTTTCCATCATTCTGGTATACTGCCTGTTCGTATGCATATCTATAAATCATTATAAAACAAATATATTTTGTTCAGGCATGTATAACAACTTATTGGCGAAAAAATATGCACCATCGGAATGAGTTTATAAACGTTTTGTAATTGATTGGGTGAATTTAGAATAAACTAAGCTGTGAATCTTAAACTTGTTGGTAACTAACACATGAATATTTTATAAAGATTAAGAAAACTGACAAAATCGTCACAAAAATTACTAGTTTTAAATAACTTACTAGAAAATAAAGAGGTACTATATGATTGATTACAATTAAAATTTTCCTAAAATTATATTTTTTTTACAGAGACAATACAAAAAATATAATATTTATTTTCGTAGTAGCCGTTACTGAAAATATTGAATAGTGACTCCGTGGTAGTTTATAATCTTGTCATTTAGGAAATATGTTTACAAAAATTATAAAACCAATTTGATTTTCGTATGTGAATATGTTGATTACTAAAATAATACATATAGTTATCGCATGTAATTTTATTTAAAAAGAAAAGTAACACGAAATTTTTATTTTATATAGCTGTTTTAGATTGCTTAAGCATTAAAAAGGATTCATTTCCGTGACGTTAGAAAACCACTCACGGGGCGTTTTCTAAACGAAGCTATGAAAATCTAAGCATATACGATGAAAACTGACAACTTGATTTATGGGCTTTATGTCATGTCAAACAGAATTCAATAGACACGGACTCTTCAAAAAATACAAATCAGGGATGTTAAAGGAAAAAATTGACACTGGTCTTAGGTAATAACTCATCCAAACATGTGCTTGAAGTAGTTTCAGCAAACACTTGAAAACAAAAATTACGATGATTTTACCAGGGTTTTATTGTGAGTTTAATAGCGCTACCTACCTCGGTCATTTGGTTAAACCGTAAGAATTATTTATAAATATCCCTCAATATTTTCCTCTTAGCAAGAGTCAATTCGAATATTGAGAATTGGTGAATCTATATTTTCATTTTCTTTAACGTATAACAACGAAAATGGCAAAGGAAATAAACGAAGAACTTATTTCACTTGTGTGCAAATGAAAATACTACCTTGGCAGAAATGGCTAAGAGAGCTTAAAACGTATTGACAGCCAACCTTTTCTGAGATTTACAGTAAGTATGTGTGATTGCGAGTGTGATTGTGGGTTTTCTTGGTAGCTCATATCTATTATTAATACTTATAAAAAAACCTAAATTTTATTGCGAATAATTTGCAATAAAATTTTGTGACATTCCGTAGCTACGAACATCACCGCCAGCTTTCATCGTAGATTGAAGGTGAATATTTTAACATGGGGATAAGTTATGTTTCAGAATCTAATTTTTAAACGGAGAGCGAATATGGGTAAAAAGTGTATTTTTCAGAAAATTATTTTTGAATGAAACCTCCGCTAATGTTTATTAAAAGTACTCAAGGGACTTGCAATAAACATTTATTATTATTTCTCTGCTATATAATATTATGGTCATCTCTCAAATCTGGCAGTGGCCCTATGCACGATGAAAAGACTGCGTTACGGTCCACAGCCATGCGCTTAGAGGCGATACCACGCTATATGCACCAGCGAGCACCGCCCTTATCATCCCGCATCACTGAAACAAACCAGACATGTCAATTCAAGGTAACACAGATTCTTTAACTACACACATAACAAGATGTCAAGACAAAGGAACCTGTAATTTTGGCTCGCTGACAATTCATCTGGTTTTGCAACATACAGCGATCACCATGACTGATTCGCAGTAGCGCATAGAGACGTTTATTCAATGGCTGACAGCGAAACTTACATAATCGACGAGAATGTAGTCCGCAGAATCGACGCTTATGCAAACACTTTTAAAAGCCATCTCCAATTACATTTATGGTTGAAATTGCTTTAATGTTAACTTAAGATATTACATTGTCAATTTGGATGTTAATTAGAAGAATTGGTTTTATGTCTAAACGTATAATTAAAAAAAATCGTTTTTAAACTATCTGATAAGTTTAATGATTTACAAGTACTTGGTCAGTTACACAGTGGTACCGAACTAGTAACAATTTGCATTCAGTCAAACTAAATCTTTCTATGGTCTGGTTTACCCTTACCACATGCGCATTTATTCCTTATACAATATTTTTTTAATTTTCATTGGAAAATATCATTAAGGTTTGCAGCGAATTTTTAAAATTATAATAATAATTAACATTTTACAGAAAAAAAATATATTTACTCCTGACGTTACACAATACCAAGTTTAAAAAAATTAAATCATAATAAATTTTTGAAATTAATTTAAAATAATTTTAATATTAAAAGAAAACTATTATTAATTTTGTGTTATTTACTTAGACAATAGTTTTGCAAAGAAATATAATTATGTAAGAAACTAGTGTGTTTTGCACATTATAAAAGTTGAGACAGGTTAAGATATTAAAAAGTGTAATCAGGTGGTTGGTTTCATGACTAAACAATTTCCTTAGTGACAAAATTGAATATTAAAATTATTAAAATAAAGTGAAAAAATAAAATACTCAATGATGTATTTCAAAACTGTGTGTATTTAAAACGATAAAAAGAAACCTTGTTTTATAAATTGAAGAAATTAGCTTCTGTATTGGACTTCTTTAAAGCCAAATGTATTTGTGAAGTATATTTTTGAGAGATAATTAAATTTTTAGTGTATTATTTTCAGAATTATAAATAATGAAACATTCATTTCAAAGCTCACATACATTAATAACTAAAACGAAAAAAAATGTCTTCCCTATTGCCAAATAAAATATGTAAGTTTTCATTTATAAAATATTTACCTGTATTTAAAATTATGTAATAGAAGTTTAAAAATGATTCTACCAAATACAATTGTTAAAAAGAAGAGCCAAAATTAAAAATAATTGGGTTCATTCGACAGGATTTTTGTGAATTAGCATGAGCGCTCCTTAAAGTATTAGTATTTAAGTAAGTTTATATATTGTTATAACTTTGTACCTGTACTTTGCTTAAATACTGATTTTTATTTAATTATCTTTTCAATTATTCATGTAACATTGATATAATTTATACTTTTTTTGTTTATACATAATATTGAATTTTAATAAATTGCTCATTGTAACTTTAATCTTTATATAACTAATGTAAAGTTTCTTAGGTTATATTTTATATATTTCTTTCTCAGTTATTATACATTTACAAATGTTTATAATCGTCAAAATACCGCATGTAATTTAAAGTGACTGGATTCACTCACATACAAGCTTTCTTTCGTGAGTGCTAAATTTCCTGGTTAATTAAGTGAATGTAGGTATTGTTAACAAAGTGTAAAAAAATGGGAAATAAATAAATTATTATTATAGTTTTAATTTTAAAAAAGTAACATTCACGTGTAATATTACCTGCACGCTCGCAGGCGCGCTGGAGTGTCGTCCCGTGGTGCGAACTAGTGGTTCTTCCCTGCGGACGAAGCGCGCCGAACATTTCCTTCCCCATGTCACGTGACACACGTCACGGGACATCCGGGGTCGAAACAGCGATCCCTCGCCTCGTGCGACGGGAGCCGCCATTGGTTCATTAGCCGACGTCACAGGGGGGACGGGGTTTATGGCATCGAGGGAGCATTTCGCGAGCGCCGATACAGCCAATTGAATCCGCAGTGTCCCCTAACTCCCGGCCCGGGGCACAGCAGGGGGGGGGGGAAGCACTGGAAGTGGCGTGAAAATGAGCTATGCATGCAAATCCTGTTGTCGCCCGTTGCGTGGAAATTTTTTTTAATTTACCAGCCCCCAGCGGCGTTGCTGTGGCAGACACGGTCATCGCACTAATATTTCACATCGCCTTCGAGTTCACAAGGCCCGGACTCTCTCTCTCACTCACGCCAATTTTATCATCAAACCTTCTTGAAATTACTGACATGTCAGGCGTAAATCTGTATTGCATTGCTTTAAGTTTTTGCCACAAATTTAGTTAACAAGTGTTAATTATTTTTTAACTAATTGCATGTAATTTTTTTTTTAAGTCGCAGATAACTTGTAGTAAATATACGGTCGAAACATTAATTAAGAAACATTTGATGCAAGAGAGTTAACGTGAGTAAATTAACAGTTATAGCCATTAAATAAAAAAAATGACATGAAAATGAAATAACCGACCTGATGTGTGCTTAAGGCCCCTGCTTACCCGGGCACACACGGTGCGCAGAGCTTCAGGAAGAACAACGCCATTTCGAAACTACTCATGAAATCCTAGCGGGCTCTGTTCAAGAAAAAAGCATTTAAGAATTCACTGAGAACCGATTAGTATTTTTAGAAGAGTTAAAATGTTTGAAACAGTATTTTTCAGAGTAATGTTTAAGCACAAAACAACTGATCCAAATTCTCAAAATCATTTTAAGGGCTTGCATCATGCCTTTATCTTCATTTCTCCCCCATTATAGTGTTACTGTCGCCGCTCAAATCTCATAGTTAGCCTGTGCACGACGAGAAGACAGCGCTCCAGTTCAGAGCCTTGCTCTTAGAGGCGACATCACACTAGAAACACCAGCGTGTGTCGCGCTTATCATCTCGCATCACCTACACAGACACTCCTGTTACTAGGCGGGCACCTTAAATCGAGTGAAACTTACAACGATGTCGTCTGCGAATCAGTCGCTGTGAAGAACTGTAGCTTAGCGTAGTCACTTTTACCCTTAACTAGCCACTCGCTTTCCTCCAGAGAGTAAAGTGAACTATGCGTCTACTTGAATCGCTACTGGCATGCTGTCATAAAGTGTTTGTTTTAATGTAGACTACATAGAATTACCCATGTTTCGTTCCAGCTGGTCTTCACGTTAATGTTTGCTTCTGGCGTAGCTGCAGATGATATACTGCTGCGTTTGCGTCGTTGGGAAGGGGGGGGGGGTTAAAGGGGGGGGGGCAGCACTGCTTCCTTTTAAACATTCAGGAGTTGTTCATGTTCCATTTTAAATCTCATTACCTCACTACGGGAAACCGCAATGAAACCGACTTAGAATTCGCGCGGAATGAGATCCACCGCTTAAGACGACGGAAAATTTAATTAACGGGTGTTACACCTAAACAACGTGCAAGATGCTCTGGAAAGAATTTGTCTTCCTTTGAAGCAGTCGCAGTGGGGCATCATGAGAAACAACCGTAAAAGTTTCACTAATTACATTGCAAGCCAACATGTTATAAGTTGGCACAAAGTTTTCTTGTGACTATTGCGCGAAAGTTTGTGATACTTGCTTTTCTATGTTGCACTAATTTATGAGCCTCCCACGCCATGCAGTAACGTAATAAATGCTAAACGCAATAGTGCGTAATAAAAATTATAAATAACAGTTTTAATAACTATGCAGAAGACGCAAGAAAGTGTTGACATTTTGCGTTCCGTTTTGCGTTCGTTATCCAAACTTTTAATCATGTACTCCAAAATCATTTTATATGCCATTCATTTAAGTATTTATAAAGGTTAGTTTAATTAGTTTTTATAACTTTTCCAAACTTTAAGTTACTGAATATATATATTTTTATAAAAAATAAAGAGTTTTTATGAATGATACGTAAATAAAACGAAGTATGTTTGTCCAACAGATCTTGTTAATATATTGTGACCTTCATATAATGTAAAAAAAATGCGGTTTCTATTTGCAGTTGTAAGTACAAACTCTGCCTAAGTTTATTATAAGTATTGTTCTGCGGTATTAAAACAGTTTAAAACTGAAATTGGTTATGCATATTTATAGTTATGTTGTTAAAAACTAAGAATGTTAGTTATTCATATAACTTTAAGTTTGAATAGAACAACAGGCTCTAGCAACCTTTATTTGAAACCAATATCCATCCGGGTGGTGGTTAAGTCCAAATTGCCGCATTCACATATTTCCCCGCCAGATATTGCAGTAGTCACTCTAGAATACATATGGTGTGATTGTCTTGCACAGCATACCAGGTTTATTAGGAAATAATTGAGTTTAGTATTACACTTATAACTCATGAGTATATTATTTTATAGAGTCCTGATTAGCTCGTCATGTAAACTACACACAGTATCAAACATATTTGGCCAAGATTAGAGTGAAATAATTATTGATGAAAGTTTAAAACTCGTCTGTGAAAATATATTTTGTCATTCACATTGAAATTATTTTGTCGTAAATAACATTATAATGTAATTTATCGTGGATATAAAAAACACTGCACTACGTTTCGCATTCTACGATTCTCCTCGCATCTCTCACAGAGCTGTCGATGCCAAGGGAAATTTTAAACGTGAATTTCTTTCGCCTTCTCGGAGTAGCGCGCGTGGCGACAGAGCCAGTCATGCGGTGGCGATCAATGGCGCGCGGAACTGCCGCTATTATGACGAATTAGCGACGTTTTGGCTCGGAACTACCTCCCGTCACGGCATGATGGCGCACAGCAAGCTCGCGTGGCTAGAAGTCGCGTTGCTAGAGTCGCGTGGCTAGAAGTTAGGGCCCAACGTGAAGTAGCTTTGCACAAAGGGCAAAGTGTTCTTGAATATCTATTAAAAATCACCAGTTAAACCCGGTACGGTACCCATTTATTAGATACTAATTAGTTGTAAGTCACCTAAAGATCTCATTGAAAAATAAGGAATATAACAAACACTTTAATATTCACGAAAATTTTATTATAAAATCTAATTTATTTTAGTACTGTACAAATGAAAATTATGTCAGATAATTATGATACGATAAAAATATGTGAGAAAAATATTTTAAATGAAGAACCTGTTTTCAAAGTACATTGCGTGTTAATTGTCAGTGGTCATTCAATAATCTTCCTTGCTGTGGATTCGATTCAATAGTTATACACCAGCATGGCAACCATATTGGCAATGCGATTCCTATGAAGGTGCTCAATTGAATAGAGTTCACGACATTAGCATGCTACAATTCAAATGTGCGCTAACATATATTCGCGATCAATTTAATCCCATCATTAGCGCTGGATAATTGACACAACAGAGGTTGGAATATTCATATTTGCAAGTAGAGGCCAATAACTTGAATTATACTGAACAGATTTACGCGGCGACGGATCGCTACTTTATCACTGAAAAATGCTGAAACTATTGGCCTCGTCAAAACATGACGCTATGCCGCCATACGCCGCGTACTCGGCAGAAATGCTAGGAGGAACAGGTTAGCATAGAGCAATGACAATGTTATACTAGCGCATGAAAACAGAATTCATTCTGCGTTGCCTATTTTTGACGTGACAACGTCTAATAAATCGATGAACGCCGGCTGCACGCACGAAAAAGTGTTCCACTGCGGATGTCCCACTACGGATGTGTCCTGTTTGCTCATTGTACGCATGCGTGGCATCTCTCTTCCACTCGATTTGAGCAACCATCGATTTGACTTTTCAAACATATTTTCATCGTTTTAATTATTATTATTATGTAATTTAACGATCGTCCACCGATTTTCAGCACAATCGGTACGGTTATTTAAAAGTAATGTTAAATATTCAAATACGTTTTGAACCAACAATGGTGTTTTACAGTTACACATAATAATTCAAATTACACCCGGGATCTTCTGCACAATGTTTTAAAAAATATTGTAACACATTATAAATAAGTTTGGTGTATTTGGGATGCGTATTTGTTATCAAATCATGTTATAAAAACGAAATAATATTATTCTCCTACCCTGAAAAAAAGTTTATAAATATTTATATATCATTTGAAACTACTAATTTTAGTATGGCCTCGTGGCAGTGCGGTCAGCGTCTATTCGAATCCTGGCAGGTGCTAAATTTTTTTTGTACTTGAAAAATAAATACGGCGCACGCAACATTTCAATAGTAATAAATATATTTGAATTAATGAATGCAAAAAAGGTAAATTTATTACTTGAATTGTACATTTCATTTCACTCCTTTGTATCCATACAATATAGTGATAATTAAATAAAAATGATTCATATTAAAAAAAAAATTCTTTCTCAAAGAATATAATATTTTTAATGCCTAAATGGTTTGGTTGCAAAAGCCTATTACGGCTCAGTCTCAGGCCGAATATGATATTTCCTTTTCTTCTGGATCAATCATTTCATCAATGTTTTGTTATGACGTAGTCACGTTAAGCTATCATCCGTAAACCGACTTTACAGACAACCAATTTTTTATATTATGATGAATGATTTTATTTAGATCTTATAACTAGGTTTTCCTTTAAATTTATAAAAAATCACAGTAAATATTGATGCAATAGTGAAGTAATATGTCTCTCTAGATAAACACTTGCCCAGATCGGGTTATCTACAGAGAACACAAGGTATGAAACGAAGACCTTTAGAAAATCTGACGCACGAGAATTGAGTTACAGAAGGTTGAAAGTACAAACTTTACTAACAAATACTCACTTAAGGTTTTAAACGATATTTTTCTACAGAAAAATTATATTCTTTAAGCAGTGCAAAAAAATAATTTTCTCGTCATTCCACTTTCAGAAATCCTTGTAAAATTTAGAATTCTTTAAAATAAATATTTAATATTTGTAAAAAATCTAATATATAATCAAAAGTTTGTGAAACCATTTGTATATAAATTTAAAAAAAACAGGCGGGTTTTGATTATATGTAGTGAAAGGTGAAGATATTACTTAATCACTATATAACTTACACAGTAAATGGCCAATCTAAAGAAGTCATTGACATATTATATATTGACGAATATCATAACAACAAAACAATGATTCTGTTTATAAATAATTGTTTATAAGATTCAGATCAATAACAGTAAATAATTTACAAATACTAAATATAAAATTAATAATTTTTGACGTGACAACGTCTAATAAATCTATGAACACCGGCTGCACACACGAAAAAGTGTCCCGTTACGCATATTGTCCCGTTTAGCTGGTCCCGTTACGCTCATTTTATATTGCTCTCTGCTAACCTGAACCTCCTAGCATTGCGACCGAGTCCGTGGCGTAATACTGTTTTCATGAATTTCAATGTAACATTTACATTGTTCTTTGCTAACTCGTTCCTCCTAGCATTGCTGCAGAGTCCGTGGCGCAAATATATTATTTTTGACTGCATCTTGGTGTTGGGTAAGCCATTATCCTTCACATCATCCTTGAAACACTCCCATTAGTTTCCTACTTTTCCTATCATCGTCCTATCCTTAACAGAATAACACAGATTGGAAGAAGTTAAATAGCAAACATGTATAAAAGTTATAGTTAAAATAATCTTTTCGTTAATTTAATAAACATATTTGAATTAATGAGTGCAAATAAAAGTAAATTTATCAATTAAATTGTAGATTTCATTTCACTCCTTCTTTGTATCCATACAAAATAGTGATAATTCAATAAAAATTATTCAATTTTATTCATAAAAGTTGGCAATCATTTCATCAATGTTTTGTTATGACGTTGTCACGTTAAACTATCCCGTAAACCGACTTTACAGACAACCAATTTTATTTAACTGAAACTTAATCTGCTTCTTGAAGCTTTCCGATAATAATCTATGCATAGTTTGCATCATCGAAATATATTTTAATATATTATTAAAACAAAATTATTTGTCCACATTTACATCTCGAAAACTGATGGACACTTTGGTGAAACATGTTTTCATTGTTTTGATGTTATTTAAAACTTGACTCATTATTATCACAAACCTAATAAAAAAAAACATTACCAAGAAATAAATCTACAGGAATAGTGTGTTAAAAAACAACAGAGAAATCAAGTATAAAACTATAACATTTGTTTTAATTTGGATAGAGGAAGAAATGTGATTATGCTTAAAGTTTATAGAGACTTTTGATTTGAATATTTTTAGTGAACTTGCAAAATTAATTTTTTTCGCTTAAATTGTAGATTAATATTACTACGAGTATTGTTTTTATAGTGCTATTGCTACAGAGAAATACTTAACTGATTTTACTCAAACAAATTTATTTTTATTTTTTTACCTACCAACACTTGTAGCTACTACAGCTAGAGTAAAATGTCTTGCTACAGCACTTTGGTTCAATATAGCAAACGTAATTTCTATATAAGGTTACATTTTGAATAAGAAAGTTGACTATGCCAAATCTATACCAAAGTGATTATTAGTAGCTAATGACAATCGCATGATTTAAAACTGCTATGTTTCACATAGAGACATATGAGGTGCTTGAACGGTACACGGTTCTCGTTAGCACTCGGCTTCACCGTCCATGTTGTATTTATTTACTGATTCCAGACTTTTATAAACATAATTATATTTTAAAAAATGTTACCTTAATAGTAAAGTTTTGATTTAGTACAATTTATTGGACATACGCCATTGCAGTTTTGCATTGTTTATCATAAAAAAAAAACATAAATGCAAAATAAGAAACAACAAACAAGCCTAAATCAGCTGATGTCACACAGATAAACCCAACGTTGAACAGAAACAGGTATAATGAACAATACAAGGACGACAGCACAGATGAACACAATCAAACATTCGTCGTTTTGTTTGTTGTCCATAACACCTGTTTAGGTTTACCGTTGGGGTTCATCTGTCCGACATCAGCTGATTTGAGCTTGTTTCCTGTGGGTTTATGTTTTCATTTCATGCCTTATTTTTGAATTTATGATTTTTTTTCTCACAAAAAACAATGGAAAACTGAAATGGCGTATGCCCAAGAAAATTGTCTGAGAATCAAAATTCCCCATCGCATGTATCATGTAGTAGTAAAGTTACATTCATTTCCCATAGATCGAAACACAGAAAATGTATTGCAAGTATTAAGTGATAGCTAGAGACCTGAAAAGTTCGCGGATTCATTTCGTGATAGTCTAGAATCCAAAAACGTTTGCCCTTTTACTGCATCACTGATTGGGCCACAGTTTATCTGAATGATACTCGGCCAATGAAAAACCTTTAACAAAAGAAGTATCGAATCACTAGCGTCCCAGTTAACAGGCGACACGAGTCAGTAGCCAATGAGCGGATGTAATTTTCCCGCGTGCGTAGAGGATCATGGAGTATATCCTACAGGTCATTGAATTCGCGAATTTTTCCGGTCTCTAGTGATAGCAAAAGATAGTAGAAGGAGATGTTCTTATTGCTTATTCGTACCTGAGTGTTTCCGAGCACACGGAGGGATGCTCTGACGAGACAATAACGACATGAGCAGGAGACTGGGAGGGCGAGGCCCCCTGGAGGGGCGTGGGAGGGGGTGGAAGCCCCCTGGGGGTGGGGGAGACGCCCATAGACGCCGCGGGACGCCGCCCCAGGCGTCGGCGCCTACCCCCTCTCCGCAGAGGGGGGCAGGGGGAGCTAATAAGTCTCGCGGAATCGCACCAAGGGCCACGCAAACCCATTGCGATGATTAATGGCGATGTTTTCACTTCCTGCGGTCTCTTCGACGCCGGATTTATACGCCTCCCTTCACGCCTCCCCGACTCCCAACAGGCAAACCCCCACCTCCCTTCTGCTCAACCACCTCGCACCGATAACTAATCATGTTTCAGAGATCCGCGGAGACGCTTCCATGAATGTGGAATGTGATTTACTCTCGGTCGCGCGGGGTGGGGGGAGAAAAAAAACAGTTATTCAAGGAAGGGTTGCAGTTTCAAACAAGGTTTTATTAAAAACCCGTTTTATTATTCAGTGAAAAATGGGGGAGGTTTGCAGGATCAGATATTGGGTGAGTAACTGGCTGTCGTTTCCACCTTTGACGGCTTGGATTTCATTTTGTTTCAAAAAGTGTTCTAATGCACTAAACTGTGTAAGAATAAGACTTTAATTATTTATCATCTGTTTCCTGATTCGTCTGAAATAAATTATCAGTATCAATGGCCCAAACTAAACTGTAGTAAACCTTATATCCGAAATGCTGCAAAACCAATAAATATATATGTAATGGGTGCATATATTTATGTACGCGCATTAGAAGTAATACTTATTTGGTATGATAAAAAACTAACTTAAATTTTGCATGCAAATAATTAATAGAAATAAAATAATAAATGGACTGGAGTGATATTATAAATACGGTCGGTAAAGTATAAATTCAATCAAATTAAAAAAATAGGTAGATACTCAGTACCTATTCAATATGAATATAAACAAGTAAAAAAATTAATTATTTAATTAAATAAAATAATCGAGTCCTATATATGCTGAATGTTTGTTATAGTTTAAATGTTATAATTCACTAAATAATAATGCAATACATTTTTTATTTATTAATGAAAACAAATTATACATATGGAAATACAACCTCACTTATATAAATACTTTTCAAAATAAACTTGAAAAAGTTTATAAACAAAATTTATTTCACTTATATTCACAATAGATATTTAAAAAAATTATGGACCAGTATTCAATATCAATCACTAAAGTATATGATTTAAAAGCACAATACAAACTAATTTTTATTTATGTGTAGTAGCTTTTTTTTTCACCCTGTGAACATTTCTATGCATGGTGCGTATAGGGAAGTATAATCGTCGAACTCCAAGTCGCATATGATCTCGTAGGTGAGGTAACGTGCACTGCAAATTATATTTTGAGGCAAAGACTGAGTAAATAATTTAAAAAAAAATTCATCAAAATTACTGCAGTTTTTCTAGGTATGATTACATATAAACATTTAGTTCATACAGACCAATGATTTTAAAATGAATTAAATGAACAATTTAAATAAACAGAACAAAAATACTAACGGCTTTGCGACGAGTGTGGATAGTTTCTGCCCAACCCCGGTCACGGTGTTCTCGCTAACGGCTCAAGAGAAACGAGAGGCCATACGTCCCATGATTTGCTTCTCACAGAATACTGCATCCACTGGGTGGATGTAGCAGACCGTAAATCAGGGATAGTGCTTTTTTTTAAAAAAAAATCGGAACAGGAGGTGCCGTTGTTGTAATAAACACAAAGGAAAGTTTTTTTTTGTTTGTTTCAGATATGATTTATTTTCGCTGTGTATCATAGAAGCACCCTGACTCTGAAACAGTGAAAAATTGCTCTGGAACGTTGGAATTTCGCTTTAATCCAGTGGGGACCGTTCCTCTCTAACCACCAGACGACTCTTTATTGCGCCATTTCCAGGAAAGTTGCAGTGCATTGGGGAACTTAATGGTGGCGCGCCGCTACTCAAATACACTTCATTAAACACTGCACCTGCAGTCGTGGTCTAGCAGTACCTAGCGTATAGCTGTGATTGTACGATGGGATGAAAAGCTTAGACGTGAGGTTGAGTTTCGGACTGACAAAGCTTACATCATCTTCACATAAGGAAGAACATGCGAGTTTAAGCTTGCTCTGAACCTATAAGCCCATCTAATAAATTTGTGAAACACTGTATTTGTTTTTCTTGCAGACTTTTAAAAATTAGCAATTAAAGCTTAATTATAATACAATTTAATAAAAAATATGCATTTTGTATAGTATTTTTGAAACATTTGTGATGTCGAACTATTTACGATGAGAACTGCGTGGATTGCAAGATTAAAATTTTTCTAATTAAAAGTCTATATGTAACTACTTTATCACATAATTATTGTTTCTTTTTAAAAAATTAATTTTTTCTTTATTTTCAAATCAAAATAATTAACATTTTTTATAATTTTTTTTTTAAATTTAGAAACAGAAGGAAATTTTCATCTTCACCGAATTAAATGTCTGCTGCGCGCCCATAACTTGTACACTTGCATACGGCAACTTTGCCCTGATAGCTTTACGCCCTAGTGGGACGCGTGGTTCAATACAAGACGTGAAGTGTACAAAAGGTTTTAACGAAATGGAAATTCACCTAAGCTTAACTAAAAAAGACCCTGAAGAAAAATTTCCGGAAAGTTACCAGATCAACGCCCCAAGTAATGCATGGAAATTCCATGGGTATAGGCATGTTTACAGTTCGTGTGTGTGCAGCAGACGACCACACATCGGAAAGTCTCCCTCAAGAGCGCTGGTGGTAGAATTTGTCCCGTAGAACAGGCACGTCGACTACCACCTCACTAGAGTAGAAGTAGAGCAGCAGAACAGCGGACACTGGTAGACGACGAACTCAGAGGAACGCTGGACTGCACAAAGCGAAGCCACAAACGCTGGGCCTGATGCATAGCGATTAGCACTTGCAGCTACAGCACACTGCGAGACCCCAGGAGAAGATACCTCCCACGGTGACTGCATACTATGAAGGCAAACACCGCAGAGAGCTTGTAGTGAAATGAACAAGAGACATGCGTGTGATTTTTATAACTTTAGCATTAGATAGATAAAAGAAATTCCTTTTTATAGTATGCCTATAATTAGAGACCGGAAAAATTCGCTGATTCATTTCACGATATGCTAGAATCCAAACAACTGTACATTTATATTGCTTCTGTGATTGGCTTACAGTTTACCTGAAGGACTTTTAGCCAATGGGAAACCTTCAAACCAAAAAAGTATCGAATCGCAGGCGTCCCAGTTGACAAGTGTCACGATTCAATAGTCAATGAGCAAGTGGCATTTGCCTGAGTATGTAGAGGGTTGTGGAGTCTATCCTAGAGGTCATCGAAAGCGCGAATTTTTCCAGTCTCTACCTATAATACGTTATACTTCAAGTAGCTCAGGTGTATCGTATATGCTAATTTTTATTATTATTTTCGTATTCGTATTTATATGTTAATTCAGTCTTTATTTAAATGCATTTGTGACAATTTTTGGTATGTGTCCCTGGTTAGTAAAGATGTATGTGGTTAAGTGCAAGACAAGGCCTTAACTTCGCCACTTAAAATAAGGCAATAAATAAATAAATAAATAAATGACACGCGTGCAGGCGCCTCGAACACTGGCTCGTCCTTGTTACACGGGAACAGACACACACCCCACCCCTGTGCTGCGGCAGGCTGCAGGCTGCAGCAGGCTGCGATGCTCGCCTGCCGAAGTCCATCCGGCTGTGCACACACGGCCTAACCCACCCGCCTTAAAACCGTCGCACAGCCTGAATTCAACATCAATCCAGCAATGGTAGATGATCTTTCCGGCCATTTTGTCTCGTCAGGTCCTAGATTTTTTTTTGACGTGATAACGTCTAATAAATCGATGAACGCCGGCTGCACGCACGAACAAGTGTCCCGTTACGCACATTGTCCCATTACGCACATTGTTACGTTACGCTGTGTCCCGTTACGCTCATTGTACGCTTGCGCTGCATCCATCTCTCTTCCACTCGACTGTTTATAAAGTGAAGTGAAAATTTAATGTGGTTTTCATTGCTTATTACAACAACAATTTCGGCAATAAAGGTTAATTATTCTTGCATTTTAAAAATCTGATTACTAGTATAATTTCAAGTATTTATTCTTTTATTATTAAAATAAAAATGATTCAATTTTATTCATAAAAGTATGCAATCATTTCATCAATGTTTTATTATGACGTTGTCACGTTAAACTATCGTCTGTCAACCGACTTTACATACAACAAATTTTTTTTCACCACAGTGAAGTTTGTGAATACAGTTTCTGTGCGGAAATTCAAACAAGCAGTATGCGTGTGAATATTAAAAATTACATTATTATAAAAATTCGCAACTATTTTGACATTCGAGAAATAAAGATAACTTTTTCCCCCCATTAATTTCCACTTGAAAAAATACAATATTTAAAAACTCATTTTTTTTATTTGCACGTTGGTATGGTTAAAATTCTTTTACATGACAGCGAATGAGTCTCAAGAATAATTTCTAGGATAATGTTTTATAAAATTAAACAACCTAGTATTATTTCATTATCATAAATAGGTTTCAATGCAGGTTCTTTTTCGACGTATAAAGATTAAGAAAACGTTTTATGTAGAGAACTAAACGAATTTTTACAATGACTGCGCGAATGCACTTTAAATCTAAGGTCATTAAGTATATTATTTTATGTAAATTGAAGTGTTATCTGAATGATGTAGTTGGAACACAAGTCTAAAAATGCATTTAATTACCTTAAGAGACCCTTAAGACGAAAATGCAGTTTGAATGCTGTTGTTCGTGGTTTTGGGTGAGTACCCACGGGAACTGAGGGGTGGGGGGAGGGGTAGACACGGAACTTGCGACCATTGTTCACGAACAAGCGCCCGAGCACAGACAAGCTCCAACACAGACACAAGAGAGACAAACAGCTCGCTAGGGACTTGAGTCGCGCCACACGAAGTACCATACTTACAGCCGGGCTGCGCTCTGGTCAGTACAATACCCTGCCATCTTTCACTATTGGAAAGTTTTTATAAATGCACATGTTTTGAAAATTTACGTACTAAAGTACCTATTAATAGAGACTGGAAAAATTCCCGCTTTCGATGACCTCTAGGATAGACTCCACAACCCTCTACACACTCGGGCGAATGCCACTTGCTCATTGGCTATTGACTCGTGACACCTGTCAACTGGGACGCTTGCGATTCGATACTTTTATTGGTCGAAGGTTTTTTTTTTTGGCTAAAGGTCCTTCAGATAAACTGTAAGCCAATCACAGAAGCAATATAAATGTACAGTTGTTTGGATTCTGGCATATCGTGAAATGAATTCGCGAATTTTTCCGGTCTCTAACTATAGGTCATGCACTGACTTCCCACCTCTAAGGAAAGCATACAAATTCAAATATATAGTACAGCAGACTTCCGATAATCCGGCACATTCGGGACTTTGCAGGTGCCGGATTATCGGACGGCATCTCTTGAGTTTGCTGAACGCTAATTTTTTTTAGAGCAAATGAATCTGTAAGATGGTGGTGATTGGCTGCAAATATTGTTTTACAAGAACACAGGGATAAAATTGGTAAATATGTAGAGTCGCGGTATATGCGAAAAAAAATGCTAAAAATCCAAAAATACTTTTATTCTATGCTCTACATGTTCAAAATTAAAAAAATTCCATATCTCCTAAAGTATTTGTAATTTCTTATCTCCGCCGGGTTTATTGAAAAGAGGAAGTGAAAGAGCATAGAATGAAAGTATTTTCGGATTTTTAGCATTTTTTTTTTCGCATATACCGTTACCCCTACATATTTACCATAAAATTTTCAACAAACACAGGCCAAAACAAAATTTTCCTGCCACCGACTACATAGTATGTTGAAGAAGTGAGAAGTGCGCTGGTCATTTCCGAGCGATCCCGAATAGCGCCGAACGCTTCCGACATATCCCGGGCCGCAGTCAGTACATTACTTGCCATTACTTGACGATCGGCCATTCCGCACCGTTGGATGCCGGACTATCGGTAGTCTAACTGTACCGTTTTCAGAATGTTTCTTCACAAGAATTTGGTATCAGCCAAAATAATAACTACTACATTTCAGCTGAAAAAAAAAAAAAACCTGAGCCTGCCTTTCAAACAAAGTTTTAGCTCATGTGGGCGTGCAAACAGCAAGATAGGCAGATAACGGTACTAAATCACACATTCTGGAAATGTTATGAAAAAGTAGTTTTAAATGACTGTCCACAAAAGGAGGTTAAAATTTACATCGGTAGGGTGTTACGTCACACATGACTTCCAATATCATAGTGTACTCCGAACACCTGGTGTCTACCTGGTCCTCATTTATTTATATCTGTGGGTTCTTACGTCATACAGGACTTACAAGATCATAGTGTACTCCAAACACATGGTGTCCACCTCGGTCGTCATTTATTAGAGTCGTGACGAGGCGCTGGCATCTAAGCTGTTGGTCTTCACCTTACGAGTGCGGTACCTGAGCGAACACGGTCAGATGTAGCTCACCTCATGGGTGTACATGTAATGTGCACATGTCACGGCGTGAACTGGCGGTTCGGAAATACACGTGAGCTAGTTTCTCTGAGACACGGAGTATCACACAGACCCACCTGATCAATGCGAGTGGGGAAAAAAAATTGGTTGTCTGTAAAGTCGGTTTACGGACGATAGTTTAACGTGACGTCATAACAAAACATTGATGAAATGATCGCATACTTTTATGAATAAAATTGAATCATTTTTATTGAATTGTCACTATTTTGTATGGATACAAAGAAGGAGTAAAATGAAATATACAATTTAATTGATAAATTTACTTTTATTTGCACTCATTAATTCAAATATGTTTATTACTTTGACGAAGAGATTATATTATCTATAACAATTATACATGTTTGCTATTTAACTTCTTCCAATCTGTGTTATTCTGTTAAGGATAGGACGATGATAGGAAAAGTAGGAAACGAATGGGAGTGTTTCAAGTTTAATGTGCCTCGAAAAAGTCAAATCGATGGTTGTTCCAATCGAGTGGAAGAGAGATAGATGCGGTGCAAGCGTACAATGATCTTAACGAGACACAGCGTAACGGGACAATGTGCGTAACGGGAAAATTTTTCGTGCGTGCCGGCGTTCATCGATTTATTAGACGTTGTCACGTCAAAAAAAAAAAAAAAAACTCCACACACACACACTTGCCTGGAAATTTAAATGTTTTTTGTTTCAGCTCCGTTTATCTCGACAATTCAATTGTGGTCTTGTATACGGTCGTACATTACAATGTTACAAAGCAATTGTGTTTCACCTACACAAGAGTTCGTACAACGGGCAGACCTATTTTCTTCTTATAGTTTTAAATTTTCATCTGATATTTCAAAATAAATATTAAAGCAATGTTTAAGTCTTAAAGAGAGTCAGTAAAATTTCTAAATTTTAACTGACGTTTATGTTTTTAGCAAAGATTAAAAGATGCTTATGTTTTCTAAATGCTAATCTAGATTTAATTAATTTATGTATTTAGGTGCTGGTGGTAAAAAGCTGGACGAATATTTGTTACTATCCTTCTTTTGTCGCAGCCAATTCTGTTTCCACGCAATCCAGAAATAATGGGGGATGTCTTCTTTCGAGTGAAAGACGCGGGTTTATCTTATTTCCTTAGATCTCGCAGAAACCAGAGATTCAAGGAGCTGTACTATAACCCCCCCTCCCTTTGTACCCAAAACCCTCGCGCTGCAAGATGTCTCCTAAATCTTTCAGTGTGTTTCCGTGTCACTCTTTCGTTTCAGGTCCAATCCCGTGATTAAGGTGGCGAAAAAAAAAAATGCGAAACCCTTCTCGGTAAAATGTTTATTCAACAGCTTCATTAATATAAATTCAAATCGTCTCCAGTCAAGAAACGGGAAAAGGACGTTTCGTACCGAATTGTTTTTCCCATTTCCTAGAAGAAGAAGCGGAGGAATAAATTGGAAGGGAAGTGAGAAGGGAAATATCTGAGGGAAGAGAGGAGAGAGAGTAAACAGCCACTATTCCAAATGCATCCATTCCTATTTCATGAGGAATCCCGCGGAGAGAGGAGAGGAAGCAGTTTCTGGCCCGGGAGTGTCTTGGAAATATTATGCGCCAGCCCATATTAGGGCACAGCTTAAATTTAAGGTTTCATCGCCTCGTTCAGGAATTTTCAATGGACCGAGATAACAAACTGGAAAAAAAAAAAAATTGAGCCAAGCGCATTAGTACATAGCATTTAACTTTCAAACTCTGAGGCCAAATATAGACTTCAAATATATTTACAAAAAGAGCGAGTGTAACTCAGTACACGTGCTAGGGAGTGAAACTTCTTTGGCATTTCAAACCTCTACCCGTAAGTGCCCTGTTTATATCCCTTTGGCTTCAGACTCGTTTCAAAACAATGTCTCACGAAAATGTTTCACTGAAGTTCGCCCTTGAATTTGTAATTTAAATTTTACTCTCATCGCGCCCAAAGAAGTTTACCTTCAAAAATAATTAGTTACGCAGCTAAAAAAAAATATCTACTCATATAACACTGTAGACCAATACTGATTTTACACAAGTAATAAAAAATACGTACTTGAAATTCTTGCGAATATGGCCAGTGGCGCGGTGCACAACAATAAGCTCAAACCCCGTTGTGTTGCCCTCTGCCCAAACACTCCCTTGCTGGATGCCAGCAAGTCGGGTGGCGTCAGGCACAGGCGACACGCCTATCCCTGCAGCATGGCGGGGTTCAACCTGAGCCGCTCAAGGGAACGAGTTCTCTGCACCGTCCGCAATATACTAGCGTCAGACATCGTTTCACAACAATGTTAGGGACCTTGAGTCCAAGTGCTCAACACCCGCATGGCAGACTCTTTCTACTCAGACCAACTCTTCATCCAGACCATCCTCTGTCTCCTGTACTTTCCTACATTAAATGCATGCAAACTTGCATCCCGCATGAAAGTGCCCAGGGTTTTCCATTTGTCTATGCAGGTTTTACCTGAGCCCAACTTAACTAGTAGTTTAGACTTGAGATAAGAGTGAGGGGAGTTAGTCATGGCAACAATCGCTGCCATGGCTGGCCAATCCCCTCCTAGCACATGATGCATGCGACCCTCTCCCTGCATGGCTGAGACGCACCTAGGTCCCTCCCTAACCCGGACCCCTCCCTAACACACTTAGTTATTAGTTAGGTTAGGAAAAAAAAACAATTTTTCACGAAATGTTGCATTGAAATTCGAACTTGAAATTTTATTTCCAATCGCACCCGAAGATGTTGCACTGGGGCAACAAGATGGTGAAACACACTACATGCACTAACATGTTGTCAGTTAGTTAGCAATGTTGTTTCATGTCAAACCTCGTCGCAGCTGTGGACAGGAAGGTCTGTCTCTGCCGCTCATAACTGCTCCTAATCCACACGGTGGCAATGTCGGCAGGAAGTACACGGCGATTGTTGAGGGTCCATTATCTCGGCGTGCGAGCAGCCGACGAAGAGAATTATTTAACGAGGTGCTCTCGTCGTCACCGGAGATAGCGTCGCTCACCGTCGCTTACTTTACGGTCGTCGTAACTGGTTGGAGCGGGGTGGGGGTTGTCGTTAACATTAACACCTTCCAGGGTGCGGGTAGAGAGGCCGACACACGGCTCAAAGTAAGCTTGAGACTGCCGACAGGTGTGAGGGTTCAACCTGAGTACATGGTCATCATCTGAGGTCGCTGTACTCTGGCTCTGAGGTCGCTGTACTCTGGCCTGGGGTAGCTGTACCTTGGTTCGGGGTCACTGTACACTGACTTTGGGGTCGCTGTACCCTGGCTTTGGTGTCTCCGTACCTAGCTTCTGATAATTATTTAATGTCAGTTACAAATTGAATTTGTTGCTTATGGATTTCATCACAAAATAACAATCGTATATAAAACAATTCGCTGTAACGAAAGCAAAACACAATTGCAAAACAAAACCAAGTCATAAAACCATAAATCGCAAGATCTGTTACAAAGTACCTTACACGTCTGTCACATATTTATCAGAAACTGGCGTATTTTTATTTTAATGATACACAGCGTATAATTTTGCGCAACCGCATGATCTTACTGTATTCCAAATTTCAGGACGATCGGTCAAGCAATTTTTGAGTTATAAGCGCACATATAGACAGACAAACAAAATATTTAAATATTGTGGAATTGGGATCAGTGAGTCATAAAATGACTATCCCACGCACAATTGGTAAAATAACTCAAATGTACAGACAGAGGCTACTGATTTGTATAAGATTGTAGATGAAAAACCTTAAATAGCAATTAAATACATTAGTTAATTCTAACACAAATTTGCATTTTCAACCGTTTAAGAACGTTAATAATATGAGATTGGTTCACAAATGTTAATTAACTTTAACTTTAGTGATTATTCAGTAACTGGGCCCTTGGTCATCCACAGCGACTTTATAAACGTAATTTATTGCTTTACTTAAATTCAAACTGGTGACTACAAAATCATTCTCCTTGAATTTTTTTTTCAATTATAATGATAACAGTTTGAATAATTACTTTATTTAACAAGATTCACCATGTCAATTTTTTCGACGAATGCGTGGACGTTATATACGTCAAAATTATTGATTTTGTTTTGCACACCACCTAGACTACCTAGACTTTAATTTTAATGTCATCACTGCCACAGTTTATTTTCAGAGCGTTGCTCTCAAAAGTGCTGGTTTCACCGAGGACCATTCCACCCCCCCCCCCCCCAAATCAACGACCCTGTCTGTGGAGAAGCCTAAGATGTCCATCAAGTTCTGTACCTGCCCGAACACGCCCGAATATTCACCTTCGGCCAACCTCGGGATTTGTTTAATTTTTGCGCAGGAAAAATGAATTCAAATATTAAAAGTGGTCAGTTAGGTTAGCTACATTAAAACACTTTAAAACACTATGGACGGTTAGTTAGGGTAGTATAGCTACATTAGAATAAACAGAGAAATATAAATATGTATATAAATAAATCCGAGGTTGGCCGAAGGTGAATATTCGGGCGTGTTCGGGCAGGGACAGAACTTGATGGACATCTTAGGCTTCCCCTGCCTGTGGGCGGGGCCTGAAGGAACACAAGGACTAGAGACGCGAGGGGTGGTACACACTGGAGCGCGGACCCACAACCCCCACTCCCTCCTCACACTCGGACAATGTCCCTCTCCACCTCCTGGGTGCCGGGTGGTGGGGATCAGCCGCGGCAACTCCGCTTCACGCCGCCAGAGTCATTGTCAGTGCTGTCGGCGGCAGCGGAGTATATCTTCCTCCCCACCCCCCCTCTTCCACCCGCGCGACGATAGCACGTAGGGCGCAGTTCATGCGTGTTTCGTTGAACGACTGAAAATCGTCATTCCACGCAAGAGTGCTTTAGGAAGCTTTGCTCTCGAGTGTTTTTCATTACTGACCGGCGTGACAGCTAGTTAACAAATGCTATGCTCATTCGTGAAGTTGTACGATGCAACCAAATATTATTTCATCCATAAACGAAGCTTTTCTTTTTTTGCGTCAAAATCGAGACAAGGAGACGGGAATATTACAAACTATTTTGAATAATTCTGTTCTGTCGTGCTTGCAGCAACAGCGTTGCCGCTGACGTAGATTTGAATAATGCATGAGATCGATGATTAGACGAGCGAGTGAAAGCCATTACGTGGAAGAAAATATTTAGGTTTTCTGATAAGATCGCACGCCACTCTTTGTGGGAAATAGAACCTGCTACGCAGATATGCATAGTGATAACAGTCTGGAATTTTAATTTTGTTTTAAAGACTGTATACAAAGGTATGATTATGATTTCGAACCACGTCCATGCACATGCCGAACTACGAGACACTAAACTAAAATGTACAGTGAATAATGTTGTCGAATTCCCAGGAATCCAAAATTGCAAGAATCACATACGTGCATACTGACAGAATGGTATTTTTGTATTTTTACAGAATGCTTTTTATAGGTGAAGATCATGATAATTTTCATGATAAGTCATCCAGAACCCTCAACCAATGAGCACTTTATATTTACTTCTACCACATTGTTAACTGTCATACTGTTAAACTATAAACTCAGATCTAATATTTGTTCTCACTACCTTCCCCTTGAAGACATTCACCTAGTACAGATGGTTAGGTTAGCTTAGCTTGATAACTCTATTTTCTTTAAGCTGTCAATTCCTCGGGAAGAAAGAAGGGACAAATATCTGGACTCTGGAATATGAGAGTCTGCTGAGGTGGAACGTTAGCCAAAGTTGAATATAATTTGATATAAGAAGTTCAGGGAAAAGAAACGTTGGACAGGATGTAAAAAAAAACGTGCTAAGTAAAAAAGTGGATATAGAGAAAGATTTAGTATTATATCTAGTTCTCTATTTGTTCAATAAAAATAGAAAAGGTGGAACCTTTTGACCACATTCGTAGTGAGGATTTATTTTTCCCTCAAAAAGAGCATTGCACAAATTAAACAGAGATTCTAGCATAAAAAATCATATTAAAAGTTGCAGATAGAACATAAAAATCTCAAAAATCTAGTACTTTCTTAATAAATAAACTTAAGTATAATGATACAACGCTTAGTAAAAAGCAACAAGGGAATAAATCAACCCAAAATTTGATAACCGTTTCAAAAAACAGTAAGAAACGAACCAAAAAAATTAAACAGCCCAAATTAAACTCAAACAAAAAGTAGAGATTTTGCTTTTGGGCAAACTGTAACTACTTTATTTTCCTCAGAACGCTGCCAAGAGTTGTCAGTATTAACATTCTGTTAAGTTAGAAGGAAAAAAAAAACGAACGATAATTGTATGGCTTTGCACAAGAGTTTTCAGTTTTATCAGCTCGTCTTATGAACTGCCTTCAGTGAAAGTAACGAACCAATAGAGGCAAAGTCAGTTTTATCCATGGAAAGGTGCCTTGAACCATCATATTTCGGAAGAAAGGGAACAAAATGTTTTGCTTCAGATCATTCCGTCGGGCTACCGGTTGTCGTGGTCGATAAGCAATCACGAACACACATGGCGAGTGTTCGCGCTACAGCCACAGCGTTTCTTTAAACACTTGCACACAAATCTAAGGCAATTGATTATCTTCGGATTCGTAAATGCAAGAAAGTTTTGTTTCCTCAGGTTGGTGTGTTCAATAAATTGTGTTTCGTGATTCCTCACGTTTAACATGTATTTTCGTCTCCGTTTCCATTTTCTTAGTTTGAATTTTCTAATTTTCCACTTTATAACATTGGTAGGCATTGTAAGCGATAAGTACATTACAACTTTTATAAACACATCAAATATTATTTATTAACTTTAAACGCAAACAAAAAAATTAATAATTTTTCAAGTGCAACGATATTCAGTTACTCTGAGAAGCAGCTACCAATGAAAATACCGTATGAGCTTGCTTCAACTTGCTGGGATCGAAAGGGAATATATAATATACTAAATATTTGAATATTGTAATTTATTATCAGATTCTTGAAGTAAATTTGAAAATAAACTAAACATATATATTTAATATACCATAATTGTTTTTCAAACAATTGTTTTATAAATTATTATAATATACTTTTAAGTCATAAAAATTCTACCAAGAAAATAAGCCCAAATAAAATTAATTAAAGTAATGTTAAATTATTTATTTTGTGCGTCTTCGACTTTGTATCCTTTGCAGGGTTTCCAACCTTCGCAGAAAGTGCCCGGTTTCCCAGGACTGAGACCGGAGCGCCTCGCCCCAGTCATTACAGGCTCCAGCTCACACGACTCTCTAAATATTTGAGGACAAGAAAATGTAGCCTCGGTGGCTCGAGAGGAAGCGAGACGGCAGCTCCCGGACAACAAGGGCGGTCCCCCGGCAAGGCAGGAGCACTTCCTTCCTCTGGCCTCCTCTGCCTCTCCTGTTATCCCGAGATGTTCTCCCGATCGATTCCTGTACACATGTCTTCATCCTTTTGCCCGCGGATCACGACTCATGTACACTACAGAATGTAATGTCTTCTTTCCTCATAAATGTAATTCCCAATTCAGTACACTACGGAGTGTAATGTTCATCCTCTACAGTTGATTCCCGATTTTTTTACACTATGGAATGTTATGTCTTCATCCTTTTGTATTAAGTTCCAGATTCCTGTACACTACATAATGTAATGTCATACACTCATCATAAATGTGGCTCCCGATTCAGTACACTACAGAGTGTAATGTCATCCTCTACAGTTCATTACCGTTTTTGTGTACACTATGGAATGTTTTGTCTCCATCCTTTTGCCCATGGATCACGATTCATGTACACTACAGTGTGGTTCCCGATTCAGTACACTACGGATTGTGATATCATCCTCTACGTTTTATTACCGATTTTTGTACGCTATGGAATTTTATGTCTTCATCCTTTTGCCCATGGATCACGATTCATGTACACTACAGAATGTAATGTCTTCATTTATCATAAATGTGGTTCCCGATTCAGTACACTACGGATTGTGATGTCATCCTATACATTTGATTACCGATTTTTGTACGCTATGGAATTTTATGTCTTCATCCTTTTGCCCATGCATCACGATTCATGTACACTACAGAATGTAATGTCTTCATTTATCATAAATGTGGTTCCCGATTCAGTACACTAAAGAGTGTGATGTCATCCTTTACAGTTAATTCCAATTTTTTACACTATGAAATGTTATGTTTTCATCTTTGTGTATTAAGTTCCTGATTCCAGTACATTACAGAATATTTTTTTCATCCACTTACATGTGGCTCTCAATTCTTGTACACTGCAACGTGGTTCAAGATTTCTGTATACTACGAAATGTGATGTTTTCATTCCTCTAACATGTATGTATTGATTCCTGTACACTCCGAAATGTTACGTATATTTTATTAAGGCTCCACTTGGGAGGCCAATTTTCTTTTTCTCTCTACCACAAAAGACACCCAGATGTGCCAAGGATTTTTTTAATCATAAAATAGGATTTTTAGTTTATAAATCATTGGTTCAAATTTTTTTTAAAGAAATTTATTACATATACTAGCTGCCCGACCTGGCTTCGCACGGCTGTACTAATGGAAAATTTTTTTAGCCACATCTCCCATTTACAGTAATGGTAAATAAAAAAAATTCTGTGGAAATTTATTACAATGCTGTATAATGTACCGGAGAGAAAATGAATAGCACCGATGGTTTCCCGACTCGTGCACGCAACATACAACTGATGTACCCTTACTTCTCTACGGCAGTCTACAGGCAGATCACTCTTTAGCCGCTCATTATACATGCACCTCCTTGTGGGTACGCCACTGCCGCGCGATGCCCGTTGCCATGGAGACGCAGAAGGCATGAACAATGCAAAATCCTGTTCTCATGCAGACAAAGTACCCACTGTTGCCTGGTTTTAACCACCCATGGGATCTAATTTTCGGAAAATGTCATCCTGCGTAACATAAGGAACATTACTGTGAAGTTTCAAGTCTGTAAAATATATATACTTGAAAAAAAGGGCAAATTTTGATATTTAAAGTACCCGCAAAATTTCAACGGTGATGAGGACTGCACTAACAATGAAATAGTCGTTGCCATAGAGACGAATGAAGCATCAACAAAGCAACAGCCGTTGCCATGGTGATTTCCTACCAAAAACTGGAAATTTTGATATATTACGCCCACGAAAGTCCCCTTGGGATCGGATTTCCGCAGAATCCGTTCTTAGTGAGCGTCTACATCACAAAATGAGTAAATATGCTAAATTTCAAGTCAATCGGGTGTAAAGTTTTAGAGATATCGTGATGAGTGAGTCAGTGAGTGGTATTTCGCTTAATAAACTTCTAGCGCCTGCGGCATTGTCAACACACACTTCGTACGTGTACTGCATGTTGTATCTAACCCCCTCCAACGCATTTGATTCTAAATTTGACTTTTAGTATGGATCCCTAATGTTATTGATAATATAATATAGCCTATAGCCTTCCTCGATAAATGTACTATCCAACACTGAAAGAATTTTTCAAATCGGACCAGTGGTTCCTGAGATTAGCACGTTCAAACAAACAAATAAACAAACTCTTCAGCTTTATAATATTAGTATAGATTATGTTGGTGTAACAACAAAACAACAAAACACTGTGATTATTTTGATGAATAAAATTAATATAAAAATAAATATTTTTCATGCATCAAGAAAAGTTTCATTTGAATTATTACCAAGTATTTTTATCATCTACATAAAAGCAATAGCATAAATAACAATTAGAAATATTAACCACCATAATATCTTAGTTATAAAATGACATAATTCCAATATCGCGTGGATGCAATATTCAGAACATTCCCCAAATATAATAGGAACAATCGTAGAAATGGGTTCGTTTGGCACAGACTGAATATACATAATTGATGTAGTGTGTTATTCAAGTGGGTTTCACAGCAAACAATAACCATTATGTCTTTATGAATGTATTTTAAAATAAAGGATGCTTTCGGTTACAGTCGCTGAGTCGGTGATATGAAAGCCTTTATACTACATTTAAATCCTCTGAGTTTATAATGTTCACTTCCACCAATCGTCACAATAAATATATAAAAGTACACCACTCTCGATCATCATATATATTTAATATTTTGAAGTATTTAAACAACAATTCCTGATATTGGCATAATTGAATTGTAACTTAATTGACTCACCAGGTTTTTAGAGCAACTAACCAATAATAAAAATTTTACCAAGAAAAGCTGAAAATTCGGCCCAGCTTAAGATGAAGTGTGCTCCTGCTATGGACTAAGTAAAAGTCATTTTTTTCTAAAATAACTAATACTTTCAATAATAAAAATTTAATATCGACCAATCCAATGCATAAAATATTTTTAATCAAGAAAACACGGAATAGTATGTATCACTCCAGTTCAAATTGTAGGTTGTGTTGCTAAATTAAATTCCAAAACATAGAATTGATAATATTTACTGTAAAATAAATGTATTTAATTGTAAAATCATTTGAAAAATAACCCTTTAAATTACACATTAGCAATAGTGCGAGCATAATATATCAGAAAGAAAGAAGTTCAAAGATGTACGTGTTTCTTACACTAAGTGAAATAAACTGAACAAAACATATTAAAAGTATAAGGTTTTCAGGCGCCAAAGGCGAACGAAATGATTAATATAACAAACACTTTAATATGTGCTATTTACCGATAATTTCAGCAGCAAGAAATTAAGTGACAACATAAGAATATTGTACAAATTCAAATAGGCGTAGATACAAAAAAAAGCTAAAAAAAAAAATAACTTTTTGAGCATACAATCATATACATATATACATACATAGAAGACAATAATCCCAACGGTTTATTTAATGAAATTATAAAATTTTAAAACATAATCATATACAAAAAAAGATTTTCAAAATGTCGAGTTTCTGACTCCTTTTTATTATTATAGTCCGTTGTTACCTGTTAATATTAAACTGGTAAATATGTTTCTCCACTACTTTAGCTTTTACTGGTGTATTGTCATCATTTATTGTGCTGAATATTATTACTATTTGTGGGCGCCAGGATTCTTCCCTTATTAAGCTTGAGTGTGTGATACTACCATAGGAAATGGGTATTTCTATTATTATAAAAACAAATTACTCTCGAACATTAAGATTTAGCTCACACATATTTATTTTATTCTAGGGAACAAAAGGAATCCAAAATCATAAATTGAATTAATTAAAATACATAGCTCTATCTCAGTCAGCACAAGAATTACTGTTAATGTTATTATAATCAAATCTACAAAGATGTTGGCACTCCAGAACACATGTAGTTAAAAAAAAAGTCTGGATTTAGGTTGCGCACATTTACTCCAAATTAACAAATGTCTCTCAAAGTCTAGGATTTATTATTTTTACACAGTTTTGTATCTTTACCTCGGCTAGTTCTCAGTTTTCTTATTGATTGGTCGGTAGATACACAGAGAAACGTCTCCCTGGACCTCTAGATCACCAAGTCGTATGTTAATGGGTATTTAACAAAAATAATAATTTTTATAGATTTTGTGTGTTCAAAAATTCTTTACAGTCTTTTCAAAGTCTCAAACCACAACAATAGATCCAATTTAATGTTAGGTAGTGTATTTTACAATTATTCCATACCAAAGATGAATGGTGGAAAATAGGGCATATGTTACTCACATAAAAATATGCACTCCTAATTACTTTATCGTTTTGATAAAGCCCTACCAATAATTTTACCCTTTAATTCAATCAATCCTTATCGTCCATTTGTGCGGATGCCTATTTCCAGCTTACATTCTTGTTGATATTTATCTCTTTGATATACTGCATGCAAGTCCCATCGAAGCCATCCTAAAAAAACTATCATTTTTAAAATTATTTAAAACTTATGCCTTTGTTGGCAAGGCGGCTCCTCATTGGCCGGAATCTAGTGACAGTTACACTTAATTTACATTTAACTTTTGAATCAGGTGCTCAACAATAACACCAAAACATAATATTCACATTAAATTAAAAATAACAATTACTGACCATAAAATGTTACATAATTAAAACATCCATCAAAACATTACTTTACCGTTGTAAAACTCAATTGTCTCTAGAGGTGTCTCTCATATTGTTGGATTTTAATGTTCATATTATACCATAGAGTTTGTATTTCATAGATACGCATTAATTAAACCAAAGAGCATGTAATTAACATAATTAAACAATTAGGTGACACAACTATAATTAAAATAAACAATAAATATAAAATCTGAACCAGACTATTGTTTTGCAGTACAAAAAGGTACAAAATTAAAAATATTACCAAAATGTTCCATGGACGTAAACTTGGATTTACAAAAAGTGAATAATTTTTACCGATTTTTCTGAGATATAAGCTTTTTTAGTAATAATAACCATAGTTATTCGCAAGGCGACTAAGGCGCGCATTGAAAAAAAAATTAAGAATATAACAAACACTTCAATTTAATAACTAAGGCGTGTTACCTTAATTAGCCGTATTTCAAACGATACTCTATTATTTTACTTTAATTTTCTATTTTATACACATCTCTATGAAGTAGCCTATTATTTGAGCTCCATAATACGCTTGTTTCCAAGGTAAACATATATCTTTGGTGTGACATAGTCAAGTGGGGAAGTATTCATATCACAGACGAGAGAGCCACACCCGAAGTTTCCCGAAGTTCATGCTCGGTTTTTTTCCGTTCTATCTCATTGTATAAACCGGTGTGGCATTAAATTTTGCGGTCGATTAGGTTAGGTTAGCTACATTATAAATACTTTAAACCATTGTGGATGGTTGGTTATATTAGGTAAGTGATAACTACATTAAAATTACTGTAAAATCATTTTATGTTTGCTTAGCAAAAAACTTTTTAATATGTAGCTATCCAGGGCTAGGAAACCGTTGACATGATTTCACAGTATCTTTAATGTAGCTATCCTAACCAAATCAACCGTCCAACAATGTTTTAAAGTATTTATAATGTAGCTAACCTAACCTTTTACAATTAACAAGAAAAAAAAAACCGAAGATGGACGATAGGGCGTTTGGCTCTCTCGTCTGTGAAAAGAAGGCTCCCCCAATGATGAACGTCACTATACACAGGATGTAGAAAATGAAACTGCGCGCACATGTGACACGGCCCCGAATCACCAGCTGGGCACAGTCGGTCGCTCGCCAGGGCAGCACGGTGTGAGGGCGTGGTCGACGGGAGACCTCGCCGCACAGTCGTGACGTCACCCGGGGTCGTGCGAGAGAGGTCCGCTCGTTAGCTGCGCGTCCCGCCATCGACACTCGCACCTCCGCCCTCCCCTGCCAACCCTTCTTGTTGACGAGCAGCCAGGGCGTTAAGGGTCCCGCCCGGTGCTAGTGAGGCCGGACTGGCTGGTGCTTCTGGCGCAGTCTCCGTGCCTCGGACAGATGTGCGACCGTAACACGTCATTTGAGTTGACAGTGTAAACCGACAGATTGCCGCGGGCGTCATTTACTAGTTGAGTAGCCCCAAGCGCAGTGTTTTTGGTTAAGGGTGTATGTCCCGTTCCAGGTCATGATTTTAGATTTATATTAATCACTGATCAACTTTTAGACATTTTCAATATTTTAACTTTCACGAAATGAAAAATATATATATAGTTGCATACCTTTTTGCATAATTAGCTGCCAAAGTTACATTTTTAACCTTTTTGGGTTGTACAAATAAGGAGAATTTAATTTATTGCAGAACTGAAACTTTTTAGGATTAACTGCAATGCCACTGGCTACTTCAAGAAATGGTTTGCATTTCTTTCAGAAAATATTAATTAATTTTACCTGAAATTTCAAAATTCTCAAAATTTTTATGATTTTGACAGCCAAGAAACATGAAATGAGTTTTTGTGATAGAAATGCAAACCATTTCTTGAAGTAGCCAGTGGCATTGCAGTTAATCCTAAAAAGTTTCAGTTCTGCAATAAATTAAATTCTCCTTATTTGTACAACCCAAAAAGGTTAGAAATGTAACTTTAGCAGCTAATTATGCAAAAAGTATGCAACTATATATATATTCCTTTTGTGAAAGTTAAAAGATTGAAAATGTCTAAAAGTTGATCAGTGATTAATATAAATCTAAAATCATGACCTGGAACGGGACTACGCCCTTAAGGCGCTTTCACTTAAGTAAGGGCTGTCCTAATCATTTTTTTGTATTTCCTGTTCACGGAGACTTTCCGGCTGTGTAACAAGTGAAAGCTCTGGAAACAAATGCGATTTGTTTATATCTTGAAGTTATATATTTGTTTGTGATGAAGGGTATGTGTATTTGAAGAACAAAAAAGTTGATATCTAACACTTAGCTCACTTCAGTCTACCAAATCAACCCACGTTCCTCTTGCGTTTGACACGAGAGGTTACAGAATGAAGGTAAAGGTATGATGCAAGTCTCTTAAGTGCTTTCAATAATCTGTACCGGTTTTTCTAAGCCTGAAAATTACTTTGAAAACGCGCCTTTAAATAATTTTGACTCTTTTAAAAATACACTTTAATAACTAAGCCGTATTCAAATCTACTTAAGCGAATTCTTAAATGCTTTTCGTAATCAGGCCCCACTCGGATATCTTGAGTAGCCAATCGAAGGGCCAAAAAAATTTTATCCGTCGGCCCGTAAAAAGTTTAGCAAGCTCATACGTTCGCCGGACGGATGTATTATATATATGGTTTTCGCTGCGGCAGTCAAATATTACTATAATACAACCTTGTAATGTTTTGTATTAGGTCCTTCAGATGTTTTTTTATTATAATATTGCAGCTCTTAAAACCCATGTACTAAAATTAAATCACGACATATTTGCGTATCCGAGGATATGCAAATACAATACATACACAAACACGACATAAAGAGTAAACAACATCGAAATGAGTCTCTGAGAGAAAATCGGTGAATTTTGACAGTACTTACACGGGAAAATATTTTGACGGACTGATGAAGGCGTGTTGTAAATCGTCTGGCGAGATGCGTGACGTTGACGGATGACAAAGCAATGGGTGGACGGATGACGAACGGGGTCGACGGGCTACTGTGATTCGGCCTTTACTTCTGCGATGCAACAGACAGTGAGTTGTTACTGAAAAAAAAATTGGTTGTCTGTAAAGTCGGTTTACGGACGATAGTTTAACTTGACAACGTCATAACAAAACATTGATGAAATGATTGCATACTTTTATGAATAAAATTGAATCATTTTTATTGAATTATCACTATTTTGTATGGATATAAAGAAGGAGTGAAATGAAATCTACAATTTAATATATAAATTAATTTTATTTGTACTATTAATTCAAATATGTTTATTATTTTAACGAAGAGATTATTTTTACTATAAATTTTATAAATTTTTGCTATTTAACTTCTTCCAATCTGTGTTATTCTGTTAAGGATAGGACGATGATAGGAAAAGTAGGAAACGAATGGGAGTGTTTCAAGTTTAATGTGCCCTGAAAAAGTCAAATCGATGGTTGTTCCAATCGAGTGGAAGAGAGATAGATGCGGCGCAAGCGTACAATGAGCGTAACGGGACACAGCGTAACGGGACAATGTGCATTACGGGACACTTTTTCGCGCGTGCAGTCGGCGTTCATCGATTTATCAGACTTTGTCACTTCAAAAAATTTCCGTTTTCTGTACATTTCGCTATAACATGTGCATATGTCATGTATTTATCTCATTTTTGATTATATTAATTTGTAATCAACTTTAAAATTCGATCCACTGCAGTAACATACAAGCGAATGGACTTTCCCAGAAATCTCCAAGTTTAGTCGCACGAAAGTGTTTTCATCGAGCTGGCGGAAGAATTACACATAATATATATAATATATTATATATATAGCTGGGGGATACCTATTTGAAAGTGAGAATAAGTAATAACGTTGAAATTCTCCACTGTAACTAATACACAGTAGAACTAATTTCTCAGGGACATGCAGGAAATAAACTTTCATTTCGACTTTAAAATGTATAAATCATACAAAGAGAATAATTTAACATATCTATATAGTTAAGCTACGGTATTAATTGGCGAATGCTTGTAGGCAGTACACATATTTCACGTATAATAAAAATAAAAATCTTGCCTTTATTATTATTTATTCAACGATCTTTTAACGTTGTGTTTGGATGTATGTAAAGCGCTGATATTATCGAATGTTTCTTAGGTTCTGTAAATATGAAAGCATATGCTGTGCATTATTATACAATTGTTTTGGTTAAGCCAGCACATGGCTAGTGAAACGCTACCTAAAATAAATATTTATCCTGAAAAATCTCACGAGTGCAATATTTCATCGAAAAATTACAAATGTAAACTCTCCAACGCACCAAAAAGTTAGAGTTCTGCGCCTAAACGATATTTTATTATGAAAAATTTACGGCAAAATGTAACAATAGCGAAATATTCATTCTTTTAAGTGTTGACCACATCTCCTAAATTGAGTAATAACTTCATAAATATGCGCCACGAGACTCATTATAAAACCGAGTCTATACTTCAGTTGCCAAAAACAGAGTGATAATTTCATAAATATGCGCCACGAGACTCATTATGAAACCGAGTCTATACTTCATTTGCCAAAAACCGGCTAATAACTTCATAAATATGCGCCACGAGACTCATTATGAAACCGAGTCTATACTTCAGTTGCCAAAAACCGAGTGATAACTTCATAAATATGCGCCACAAGACTCATTATGAAACCGAGTCTATTTTCAGTTGCCAAAAACAGAGTGATAACTTCATAAATATGCGCCACGAGACTCATTATGAAACCGAGTCTATACTTCAGTTGCCAAAACAGAGTTATAACTTCATAAATATGCTCCACGAAACTCATTATGGAACCGAGACTACACTTCAGTGTCCAAAAACAGGGTAATAACTTCATAAATATGCGTCACGGGACTCATTATGAAACCGGGTCTATATTTCATTCGCCAGAAACATGTCCGATTTGTAATAATTGTCTTCCCTGATGCAGAGTGTCGCCGGCGGCTGGGGTCGAGCCCGGACGCCTGGTCGGAGTCTGGGTGTCTCCGGGGGCGGATAACACGGCCCCCGGGGGCGGCGCTCCGCCCCCCGGCTCCGGTAATCCCCTTATCACCACCCGCCGCGCAGTCTTCACCACGGCCGCACATGTTTCACCGCGAGACCCCAGCTCTCTCTCTCTCTGTAGCAGCACGATACCGCGGGAACTTTATCCGTCCGCAGTCACGGACCAGTGACACACATTCGCTAACGCCAACTCGTTAAACATTAAGAAAAATAAACTTATTTACGACTTATGTTTCCTGATCATGTGTGCCGTAAACCAGACGTCTTTAAAACCCACCCCGTGGAAACAGTACTGCGATAAGAAGTTTCATGCACTTAGGGTTTAACTGTTAAGTTTTATACGATTCTCTTGATAATAAAATCCACGTCAGCTTATATTTTGCAAAAAAAAAAAAAAAAGGCAAGTTACTGAATTCTTGCGTAGTCTTTAAGTGTCAGATCAATAATGGCTATCGGGTGGCAGATCGTAGTGATGGGTGTCTTAACATAGTGATTGTGCAGCTGGTTGTATGACGTATTTTCCACTGAAATGAGTGATTTTCTTGAATGTTCCAGCAAATGCTTAAATAAGTATTAGGATTTAAACAAAAACACACGAACATGAAAACATTTATTTTTTCATTAAGCTCATATCTAAAATTGGGAAAATTATAGATTTTATTCCAGATATTTATGAAGATAGTGTAATAATATTATTGAACTCAAACAACTTTATAAATTGAAACTTTTTAAAAGTTTAACTGGCTATACGAGAGGTAGTCAAATAACTGTTGGTGAAAATGAATTTGTAGAACATGAGGAAGAAGGGTGAGGAAAGAAGACTAGAAATGAAAGGAGAACATCATGGTAAATTCTGATCGCAAAGTTAAGGTTAACGATAGTCTAAGATCAAATAAATTTGCTACAGCGTTGAGGTGTGACATGTATAAGCCTAAGCCCAGCATTTTTTCTACTGCTCCACCTCGCTGAATCACTCACTTGAACAAACACAACGAGACATTGTAACGTTTTAACATTCTATGTGCTCCGAACACCCAGTGATTACTAAATTTTCGACAGTTTGTAGGTCTTTTCGTTACTATTTCTCACTGCGACTATATTAAAGAGGATTCTATGAATTATTTTTATGATTTAAAATTGAGATTGGTAAGCAATTTCTTATTCCACCGTACGGTATGATTAGAGAAATGTGTAATACCTGTATGTGCAAGTTTAGTTTTCTGTCGAGTAGGGTCATTTTGATATTGCAATAACCCTTACAAAAGTTAATGATTAAATGCAGGGTTGCAATGGAAAATCAACAGAAATACTCCCCAGAATCATCGCACTTACTCGCCCGTTGTAATAAAACTGAAAAAGCATTCTTTGCACAGAAAATGTTCAATAATAAATGTAAATTAATGACATGTGGCTTAAATTAATTCCCCATTTCCCTGTCTACAGGCGCAGGTAGATTTAAAGTCCATATTCTATAGGTTGAAACAAAAAGTGTAAGAGCCCACTGCCACCAAATGTCACCCCTTATAGTAAGGGTTGGTTGTAAATAAAAAATTGATTTTTCCAAAAGTTTTAGATGATAATTTGCATTTAAAAAAAAATTTGAATGAGTTTTATTCTGTGCGCACAGAGGGAGTTAGTAATTTTTTGTTTCTCAGCCCATATTTTCCCAACCCTTCAGTTAATAGTTGGTGTTATAAAGATCCTTTTAAATCAATTTTTTTGGAACTACTGAAAGTAAGTAATATAAATATAAATAGATGAAAAATATTATCATATTAAGAGAGCCAAAAAAAAAAAAAGCCATCCCCTTTTTTACAATCTTGATGAGATTTTGTCCAACAACGAACTCAACCAATATTATACATCACTTTATTTTTGGCAACAGTTTGTGAAAAATTACTAAACCAATATAAAATTTTGAGTTTCTATGACTTTAAGAGTCTAGATACCATTTATCAAAAACGAAGGTGGAAATTTACCGGATGTCGCACCACGAAAATGTCTGCCAAACTTAGAAACCTTCCTAAAACATGTTTGCATGTTTGGTAAAAAATCATACGCGGCACCCAACACAGAGCTGCCCAAGTTTACTGCAGAGCGGGTTGCAGCACGGTCAGGCGCTGGTCTCACGTAACGGCCGCTGTTTTGTGAGCGAGCCTCTACCACTGCTCTACAGGCTTGGAGTGTGCCTCTACCACTGCTCTACAGACTTTGAACGAGCCTCTACCACTGCTATACAGCCCAGGGGCAAGCCTCTAACACTGCTCTACAGACTTTGAACGATCCTCTACCACACTGCTCTACAGACTTTGAACGAGCCTCTACCACACTGCTCTACAGACTTTGAACGAGCCTCTACCACTGCTATACAGCCCAGGGGCAAGCCTCTAACACTGCTCTACAGACTTTGAACGATCCTCTACCACACTGCTCTACAGACTTTGAACGATCCTCTACCACACTGCTCTACAGACTTTGAACGAGCCTCTACCACACTGCTCTACAGACTTTGAACGAGCCTCTACCACTGCTATACAGCCCAGGGGCAAGCCTCTAACACTGCTCTACAGGCTTGGGGCGAGCCTCTACCACACTGCTCTACAGACTTTGAACGAGCCTCTACCACACTGCTCTACAGACTTTGAACGAGCCTCTACCACACTGCTCTACAGACTTTGAATGAGCCTCTACCACTGCTCTACAGCCCAGGGGCAAGCCTCTAACACTGCTCTACAGGCTTGGGGCGAGCCTCTACCACACTGCTCTACAGACTTTGAACGAGCCTCTACCACACTGCTCTAAAGACTTTGAACGAGCTTCTACCACTGCTCTACAGTCCAGGGGCAAGCCTCTAACACTACTCCACAGGCTTGGAAGGAGCCTCTACATCTGCTCTACAGGCTTGAAACTGCTGTGAACGCGGTAGGCGGTCGAGGCAGCGAACTGCGCGGCGCGGAAACAAACAAGACTCGCAGTCGAGTGCGAGCTGGCTGGGCATTGCCGCCACATCCTTGTTTCCTTTCCCAGGAGGCACTGGCGAGTTCCTGTACATCCTTCCAGCCAGCGAGGCGAGAATACCTTCATTGCAAGTGCAGTCCCGTGTTCTCTCAGAGCAGGACAAGGAAGAGTGTGTGGCCACGAACATTTCGCGAAGAACATGCCTTTAGTCATTCAAGATTGTCTTGACGCTGTTTCTCCATCTTTTACATTGTAAGAACATCTAGAAGGGGGAATATAAGAAAAAAATAAACAACAATATTTTTACAATGTTTCTAGATTAAATGAGGTGAATATTGACTATGTACATATTGTGGGAAACTAAAGTCTTAGAGACTCTACGTTGGCAATACTGAAGCTGCGTGGTGCGTGAAAGTACGTGCATAAGTCCTGATTGATCCTGGTGGGTGGTTGCGTTTTGTTCTTCTCAGATTTAGTTTCGTTAGGTAATATTGATATGCATATAAACACGAAGGAAGTATGTGTCCTCTCTGGTAGACTGCAACTACGTGAGCACTGAAGGGATTAGGCTTTTAAATTAAGATACTGTATGATTGATGTACCAATAATATCCGAGTAAGTAATACAAAATAGCCACAGGTACTTCTTCTATTACACACTTTCATGTTCTAAAAGACCGGGCTTTGTTATCATATTTTTATATCCAATTGTTTTCTAAAATCGTTTAAGGCAAACAAATACCTGGATAGTTACTTACAAAATGGTCACTGACCAAATTTATTTGTAACTAGCTAATGCCTCGCATGCGTTTCAATGCCGTAAAGTTTTGTTTTTGTAATTTGTTGAAGTAGATACATATATACAAAGCATTTCTCTATATATCTCTCTCTCATTCACTATCTCTGTAAGTAAATATATATATATATACCTACTAATATATAAATATACCTCTCTCTATCTCTCTCTAACTCTCTTTATCTATATCTTCTTCTATATCTCTCTGTATCTCTCCTCTATGTACCTTTATGTATATATCTCTATTTGTCTATATATGTCACTCTATAGAAATGAAGATATTAAAATATTTGTTCTTACAAATACATATATTTTTATCTATCTTTATACCTGTCACAGGGGTGCCATAGGTGTATACAAACACGCGCGTATTCGAATGAAACGTTGTTTAAAAATTTCAAAGCAATCGGTGAAGAACTTTCGGAGGTTTAAGATTGTGAACGAACGAACATTTACATTTTTATTCATACAAATGTTTTCCTTCGTTTTTAATGACCTTATCAAAGACACATAAAAAAAAAATTCTTGTAAACAGGGTTAGAAAATTGATTGGCATAAATTTAATCTATTCACGGAATACCAAAACAATATTTTTTTTTTTGTTCCAGGGTATGTGTGTCCCGAATGTATGTGTTCCAGCGCAATTTAATTTCGCGCGCCTCATGGCACCACTTCACTGGCTGAGAAAACGCGCGATTGCAGAGTAGTGAAGTTTAAATACTCCGTGGAAAGTAGGGGACGAATCAGATGCAGGCGTTTAAAGTTAGCCACACGCTCTAGCAATTAGCTTCCTGGTGTACATCACCCGTTTTAGGCAGTCGCTGGTTTCAGCCTTAGAAGGTATCCTGTTCGGTACACGTCTGTTGTGAAGAGCCCTCGTTAGATGCGCACGACTCCTGTTGCAATTACTCTCACCTCCTCTCACACCACAAATACATCGGTCATCTCTGTGACTGTCTGCCGTGCTATTGCCGTCTGTCGAATCTGTAATCGCAGCAGCGTACTCGCTAAGGCCGGTATTCACACGACACAAAAATAAGTGTTCCCGAACGTTATTCCTAGTGCACGATAGGACACGGCCAGTCCCTTATTTTTAGGGAACGGATTTTGGTGTTCTATCCGTTGCCATTCTGTTGTCAAAATTAGGCCCATGCGCAGAGCTCACTTTTTCGTTGATTTCCTCCAAAAAGCTGAATCGCATCTGGCGCCATTAAGTTATTTGTATGATCATCGGGGAACGTAACAAGCGTGTTGGAGTGCAAAATGAAAGCTTTTGATAGTGAAACTATTCTGGAATACATTTATTTCACTTTAATGTCAATAACGAGGAATAATCGCAATTTTGAAAGTTCTTGAGAAAATTAAGATTACACAATTTAAATCTCGCGATAGTGCTGCACTACCGAGTGGTCCGTGTGCAAGGAGCCTTAATCGTCGCCTGCTTCCCATGGTGCGCCTTAATGCCACTGCGCCGCCATTGTGCGTCATCTTAGCCAGCGGAGTGCTGCCTGGATGCGCGCGGGTTTCAAAGTTGCGCGCCACTCCTCGCGCCTGCAGCTTGGCAGGCTTGCATTTCGAGACATAAGTTCTCCTCGTTGCTCCCTAAAACTATTGGATTTATTACAACTTCCAAAAAAAAAAATTGTTGTCTGTAAAGTCGGTTTACGGACGATAGTTTAACGTCATAGCAAAACATTGATGCAATGATTGCATACTTTTATGAATAAAGTTGAATCATTTTTATTGAATTATCACTATTTTATATTGATACAAAGAAGGAGTGAAATGAAATCTACAATTTAATTGCACTCATTAATTCAAATATGTTTATTACTTTAACGAAGTGGTTATTTTAACTATAAATTTTATACATGTTTGCTATTTAACTTCTTCCAGTCTGTGTTATTCTGTTAAGGATAGGACGATGATAGGAAAAGTAGGAAACGAATAGGAGTGTTTCAAGTTTTATGTGCCTCGAAAAAGTAAAATCGATGGTTGTTCCAATAAAGTGGAAGAGAGATAGATGCGGTGCAAGCGTACAATGAGCGTAACGGGACAGTGTGCGTAACGGGACACTTTTTCGTGCGTACAGTAGGCGTTCAACGATTTATTAGACGTTGTCACGTCAAAAATATATACTTGTATTTGTTTTTGAAGTGAAAACTTCTTAAGCCACGTTGAGCGATTTTTGGTAGGGACAAAACTTATGGGTTCGCGTCACCGACATGCTAGTGACTGTTGCGCTGGACTGGCGACGCGCACCGGCCTGTGTACATGTATACGCATATATACACTAATGCATTGTATATACTCGACTGTATCATGTGCGTGTTGGATGGGTGAAATCTTGTGAGTTCGCATCACCAACAGGCTGTAAGAGCAGTAAGTGAAATTAATTTCACCACGTGAATTCATGACTTAGCTCATACATCACTGGTAAGTAGAGACCGGAAAAATTCGCGTATTAATTTCTTGATAGGCTGAAATTCAAACATGTGTACAATTCTTCTGGTTCTGCTATTGGCTCGCAGTTTAACTGGAGCTCTATGGGCCAATGAGAGACTATCGACCAGAGAAGCGTCGAATCACAAGCTACCCAGTGGAAACGCCTCACAATTTAGTACCCAATGAACACGGGTGTTTACTTGAGAAATGCAGAGGATAATGGAGGCTATCCTAGAAGTCATTGAATTCGCGAATTTTTCCGGTCCCTACTGGTAAGTCATAGCTAGGTGATGGATTTTTACGTAATTTTGACATACCACTGACATCTGTTGTGACTAAAAAATGATGTAAGGATAAATTATATCATGCTGACATCGTACCGATATAATACCAAACTCATTTTCTTACGTACATTTGACGTAGAAAAGATGTCATATTACTAGAGACCGGAAAAATTCGCGGATTCATTTCACGATATGCTAGAATCCAAACAACTGTACATTTATATTACTTCTGTGATTGGCTTACAGTTTATCTGAGGGACTTTTAGCCAATGGGAAACCTTCAACCAAAAAAATATCGCATCGCAAGCGTCCCAGTTGACAAGTGTCACGAGTCAATAGCCAATGAGCAAGTGGCATTTGCCTGAGTATGTAGAGGGTTGTGGAGTCCATCCCAGAGGTAATCGAAAGCGCGAATTTTTCCAGTCTCTACATATTACACATTTAAAATCAAAGTTTTAAGTTTTCACTTCTGTTGACAGTCCCCATGACTGGCTATTTTTTTATTGTAGCTACCTACGCTTTGTACTCATTTACAGAGACAAGTGGTAGGTCGTGTGAACATGTTCACCGCCGAAGAAAGAACGGGTGGTAAGTCTTGAGCAAACGGCGCCCTGGTTCCACAGTGAAGGCCAGCAGCCAGTGCCGCTAGGGCAGGGGGTGGGGGAAGGGGGCTGGTGTTGATAGAGAAAGAAGGGCGCAAGAAGTGGACCTCGGGCTGTAGGGGAGGAGAGGGGGATACACTTAATGGTCACTTTCCGCCGGTTCCTTCCAATCACAAATTGGCCCTTGTTTGGAGAAGAGCTCGACCTTTGTTCCCGACTGGCGGCGCTGCCGTATCTCCTGCCGACTTGGCAGAGGCGTGGCAACACTGCCTAGCGAGCCACGCCCTTGCTTCTTGCAGGCAACCGCGTTGCATTGTGGGCCTGCAGCCAAGCTGTGCAGTTCTGCGTGACCACGCACACGACTCTTCTATGTTCCAGGATTGCACTAGTACCAGGACCGTGCACATAATTGTGCCTTTATTACAAAATGATAAATGATTAACTCATATATTTTTATGTTGTACGGTACACAACCAACCTAAAGTCCAATTCTTCCCAACCTATGGTTAACACGTCTGGAATAATGGAAGCAAAAGCCTCTTCAATCATGTGTCTCAACTCTGATCTGGCAAATCATTACGTAGCCGCAGAACGTAGACACAATTTTTGTAAAGAAAAAAAAATATATACATATATCTCATGGCCTTATGTCAAGTGAACGTTGAAGCCAGCGGAAAAGAGCTCTGACGTCTCGACCATTACGAGACCAATACAACGGTCAGGGACTTCGAAGTTCAAGCACTCTTGTACAAAAGGATTCCAATGGGGAGGGGCTACATCCTGTTGTAAAATAAAGATTACAGGTTCACCCTCCACTAATTGGGACAAGAGCCATTCTTCACGCGCTGCAAGCTAGGAAACAACAAAGTTGTACTCGCGCAAAAAAACTGAGATACTCTTCAGTTGTGACCTCGAACCAACAGCTTACAGGTGGTACTAATACATAGGGCCATGCATTTTTCGCGAAAAGATTCATAGAGTAGCTGGAAGTTAAAACAGTGTAGCATCGTCGTCCGTGTTACGTGATTGGGTTAGGTTTTTCAGATACATGTCTACTGTTATCTTTAAAAGATTTGTGCAATGGGGGTGCATGACTTGATGTAAGTTGTTGGACATACTCCATTACTAAGAACTTTTTCTGTTGAAGAAAAACTAAAAACTAAAATAAAGAATAAATAAATAAAAATACCCAAAATGGACAAAAAACACTCATAATTAAGCAAACAATTGCTGTTGTCAACAAGGATATAAACACCATAAAATATTCCGTAACATGAATATGGTCAACAAACAAAGAAAAACAAAGAAAATGTACTAAGAGAACGAAAAAAAAAAAACCCCACAAATGATGACAACACAATAATATTGAACCCTAAATAATTCAACACAACAGTTGAAACGAGACAAAAACACGACAAAACGAAAAGACAAACGAACACAATGGTTTTACCAAAACAGAAACAAGCGACGTTTCGGGAACTGCTATCTGCTCCCGTCCTCAGGCAGAGACGCACATGGTACGGAAACACATATTCATGTTACGGAATATTTTGTGGTGTTCATATCCTTGTTGACAACAGCAATTGTTTGCTTAATTTTGTGTGTTTTTTTGTATTTTTTGGGTAATTTTTTTTATTTATTCTTTATTTTATTTTTTAGTTTTTCTTCAACAGAAAAAGTTCTTAGCAATGGCGTATGTCCAAAAACTTACATCAACTTACATGTCTACTATTACAACACCAATCACAGTAATTCAGTGCGGAAGCAAACACGTCCTGAGTGGCTCGGTCAAAACAGGCAACGACTTCTCTCGCAGACGGTCGCCAATCACAAGCAAGAAATCTCTGGTGCGGGTATCGCTAGTTGCATTCTCATAGACGTACAGATTTTTTTCGCGAAAAATGTCTGCCCCTACTAATACATAGAGACCGGAAAAATTCGCGGATTCATTTCACGATATGCTAGAATCCAAACAACTGTACATTTATATTGCTTCTGTGATTGGCTTACAGTTTATCTGAAGGACTTTTAGCCAATGGGAAACCTTCAACCAAAAAAGTATCGATTTCGCAAGCGTCCCAATTGACAAGTGTCACGAGTCAATAGCCAATGAGCAAGTGGTATTTGCCTGAGTATGTAGAGGGTTGTGGAGTCTATCCTACAGGTCATCGAAAGCGCGAATTTTTCCAGTCTCTACTAATACATGTTGTAACTGGGGCATTCTTTTACGGACGTAACCTCAGACAACAGCCCTGAGGATCTGAGGACGACTGCCACGGACTCTGTGTCTCCCGACTGGAAGCCACGGGGCGAGCCAGCTCGGGCAATGGGCCTCGTGAGACCGCCAGATCGCCGGAGAGCGAGGCTATGGCGGAGAAACTCTAATTACTGGGACTGAGACCTAGTTTTTTGAAGTAGTTATGGGTAGAGACCTGCAAAATTCGCGGTTTCGATGGCCTTCAGGATAGACTGCACACAACCCTGAACACTTGGACAAATAACGCAAGTTCATTGGCTGCCGTCTTGTAAGTCGTCTCAGCTGGTTTGTCTGTGATTCGATCCTTCTTTGGTTGAGGGTTTGTAACTGGTTGAGATTCGTCCAGATGAACAGTAAGCCAATTGCAAAATTATCTAAGAAGTATATGTGTTTGAATTCTAGCCTATCACCGAATGAATCCGCGAATTTTGCAGGTCTCTATTTATTAGGAGAAGTAATGTATAAGCTTTTATAAGGCAAACAAACCAGTGAAAATTCACTCTATTTAGGTAGCCACTAATTTTGGGGTGTGTAATACAATGAGTTTTTGCACCTCCTACTCCTTTATTTATTACATGACGGTTTATTACAAAACAGCATTAAGTATTTTCGCATCGATTAAATTAGTTTTTGCGCCGCCAAGGAGATAACTCAATATAACCAAAAAAAAAAAAAAACGTATTAACTAAAAAAAAAAATTTCGAATGAGAACCTCTATTCCGATTTTTTACTTGCTGGTAGTTACGGGCCCACCCAACAGATAGCGACACATGTCGCGTGAAACATGGATTCAGTTTCCACTGTAAGGGTCGCACTTGTTTATTTCCCTCCTTGCTCTGTGAGTGAGGCCCGTCGCTCGTCAATTATGCAGCGGCCGAGACGCCGCGCTTCTCCGAGGCAACATCTCTGGCCGACCGCAGCGCTCTGCGGGCCGCGGCGGAAACAACCGCCCGAAGAACCCAATAGAATTTGCATAGTTAACGTGTGCCGTCTCGCGCGGACTCAGGCGGGGTTGTAAATAAAACAGAATCGTGGAGGGCGTGTCGTGTGCGCACAGATGACTCTGCCGACACAGTCACACGAAAAAAAAAAAAAAAAAAACAAGGCCGGAAATAATAATCGCGTTGATTTAATTCCATACAATGTTCCTGGAAGAGGTTCTTTGTGTTTTTTTTTCAATCGGGTATCGATTTAATTGACACTAGCGGTCACCCTTGTTAATATGTTTTAAACTTGTTTAGGAGTAGGCCTAAGCTTCTTTGTTTTGACGGAGTTTCTCGAAGCACGACTATGCACAAGGGCCTAAGGCAACGGGACTTCCTGTATCATGGTGGGCTCCTAACCAAAAGGGCTCAGAATAAAATAAATCTAACTAAATATCATATAATCTAATTGTGTGATCAATAAATCTAATTTTATCATAAAACCATATTTTCCTCTTTTTCACTACCTTAAGTGTGGAATCTCATTATGATATCATAGCCTAGTGCAAGTTCGCAAAATTCCTACCGACAAAAAATATTTTATTTAAATTCGGTCAATAGTTTCCGCATTATGCAGGAAAAATCAAAGTAAGAAAGAGATAGTTAAGGAATAAGGATTGGTGGCATTTGGCTGACAACTTCAGTAATGCTGATACCTCCTCTCTAATCTAATTAATAGTCTAGTATTTATTGCAATTACAAACTTGTTTAAAAATATCCTCCAAATGTCTAAATAATAACCTGATTCATTGCAAATATAATTTCAGTTTGATATCAGGAGTTCATAAGTTACAGGTTGGTGGTATTGTGGTCGGTCCATAATCAGTGTAAACCTCCTCTCTGGTCCTGATAGCCTGACACTCTCGTGATACGGCTCACTCAAAAAACGTATTAAACTGGATAATAATAAAATCACGATAAAACAACTTAGGCTACATGAATATAAAAAAATTATTTCCTTTCTACGCAGTAAAACGGTACCATGTGTTTTTCGTGTTACTTGTCTTAAACACCTAGCGTTTTTATAACTTAAAAATAGATAAATTTTGAAACTATTTAACATTCAAATTTAGTTTTTATGATGCATCCGCTCCTGTAGTGTTGATCTGAAACCGTTCCAGGCAAGACCAGATAGTGTACGTCGATGATTTTCTCTTCGAGGAAATTACCGCGTTTGTCTGTGTTAAACCACTTCACTAAACTGGCTTAGCTTTAACTGACGAACTGCTGCAATGTGATACGTGCTGCCTGTTTAACGAGACAGAACGATAAGAAGCTAATTGATTGCAAAACAAATCGAATGGTTAGCAGAGCGCTGTGAAATAGTCGCGCTGTTGGTAAGCGGAACAGCAGGTTGACTACGAACACTCACGCAGACACGATGTGTCGGCAACGCCCCGCCGAAACACAGACTGTTTGGAGATAACGAAACAAACATGCGGCGTGTGTTTCGCTTGCGAGCTACGGTAGATTTCTGTGCCTAATGTAACCCGCCTTCCGAACAACATGGAAGGGTGATTGCGTACCCGACACACTCTGGGTAAATACTATTAAAAATATGGAATACCCAAAAAAATTTAAGATCTGAAAAAAATCAACCCCGCTATTTACCCAAGGTGTCGAGCCAAAAATGGAAATCTTATCAAACAAATTATAGGATAGTCTTTGGCTAATAGTAATAAAAATGCAGAGTATAAATATGCAGATTTTTACTGAATTATACTTCATCACGATACTTCAGATGGTAATAATGACAGTTACTGGATTTTAGTATGAGCTTAACCATAAATTACAAATATAATAAAATTTATACCCTTTTAAACGCCCGTATAAACAACCACACTGAACGTCACACGTCAGCGCTGATTAATATAAAAATACAATAATAAAACCTAATGATATAAAAAGATAAATTATATAAAATCCCTCAATTATATGCACATTAAATAAATTGGTCTGTCAGTAAAAATCGAAAAATTATGTTTCAGTAATATATAAATATTTATTTTTATATTCTATTTTATTTTTTCATGCATTTAAAACTTTCCCTGATTTGTCCAGAAATTATTTCATTTAACCACGGAGTAAAGTAAAAAAAATTTTGTGTTCGTCATTGTTGCAATACTTGTATTTAGCAAACATAAAACCATAGATGTAGGTACTCCGGTAATAGTTCCTAACCTCAAATATGGTTCCTAACACACCCAGCATTGTTGAAAGAAAAACGTGGTATTAAAATTTCACATTATTTATTACTTATATTTAAATTATATCTCTAGCCTCATACGTTTCACACCACCAACTCATACAGTTGTGATACATAACGTAGCACCGGTGCGATAAATAAATGTCTGAAATGTGTGTTCACCATCAAAACTATTGGAAAACTATTGTGTTTGTTCTGTCTTTTCGTTTTGTAGTGTTTTTGTCTCGTTTTAACTGTTGTGCTGGATTTTTTTGGGTTCAATATTTTTGTGCTATCATCATTTGTGGGGGTTTTGTCGTTCTGTTTGTCCATTTTTCTTTGTTTTTTTCTTTGTTTGTTGACCATATTCCTGTTATGGAATATTATGTGGTGTTTATATCCTGTTGACAACAGCAATTTTTTGCTTATTTTGTGTTTTTGTCTTTTGGGTTTTTGTAGTTTTCTTCTACAGACATACATGTGCTTAGCAATGGCGTATGTCCAAAAGCTTACATCAAGTGATGCACTCCCATTGCACAAATCATTCAAAGATAATATCAAGTATTATGGTAAATACCAGTGTACATTAAAAAAATCATGACGTTTAAAGCTAGGACTTAAGGGCGTCCATGAACTTGTAACATTCTTAGAATATTTCGAAGAGAGCGCGCAGAATTTCATTTCGTGAGAAGGGGATAGGAAGCACTTTGCCCGCTTTTTGCTTTCAAATTCTTTCCATTGGTTGGTGGGGATGATAGATTTGTTATGATTTCGGGGAAGGGAAGGGGGTTTACATAGCCTCCCCTGCGGGCACCCCTGAACATTCTACATGCTCATGATCGTTTTAAAGAGTACTGGAAAAACCCAATTCATAGAGGGAGTAAAACATAATAATTAACTAAAATGCACTAATAATAATACCACAGATATAAAAATAACTTGCTGTTTTTTACTTGCGACAGTTTTCCCCGGATTATTTTCTATATGTCATGTATTTTCGGTTTTGTTTTGCTTTTCTATGGCTCTATTATATCTTCCCTGTTTTCGTCTACAATAATATATAGTTATATTGTTAAATGTAGTTTTTCCAGTGCTGTTTTACTGACAAGTATTTAACGTCATAATATATTGTTTTGTGAACATACCTGAAGAATGTTTTAATACTATATTTTACTCCTTTTTTGACTCTGAAAACTGGAATTTCTGTTACTAAAATTGTGATGTCTTGTTATATCGCATAGGGTTATAGTACTTGGTTACGTCGTTTTTTGTATGCAAATGTTAGGCAAAATTTTAGTTTAATTTAGATTTTAATATATGATAATATTGATTTTAATTTTAAAAAACAAATGGTATATACTAGTAGTTATAATGATTACATTTTCCTGATTTATGTTTAAAGCTTATCTCCAACGAGTGATAACACATGAAAATAAAATAATTCTGGTATTTAATTAATAATTTCCAATATGATACATTTGCAAATTCATTTAAATAAACGTAAGAATTTTCAGTTAACATAATACTTTCTTTAGGCGTAATTAATAATTGTAACTTGAAAATAAGGTAAGCTTTCTGCGGGAGACTTTGTAGGAATAATAAAAAAACTACACACTGTAAAGAACGGAGACAAGATTTTTGGTTTCCCCGTAAGTTATTGTGTTTAAATGGCCTTTAATTGCGTTTTTAATATCTTCTTTCTTTTTTCCCCCCTGCAGACGGTGAAAGTACAATATTTACCTTCTCTTCCCCCACCGACTACGAAAGGAGCACTCACTCTCCTCGGAAGATGATTAATTTTTGTCTCGGGGAAAGTGCGGCTGAGGCTTATATAGGTCCACCTGAAATGATAATTTCGGCCGTCTCACTTCACTCACCATCTTCTTCTTCTTCTTCTTCACCAACTACCCCCACTTGGGGGGAGGGGGGAAGGAAAAGAAGAAGAGGGAGAAAATAAAATTTAAGTAAAAGGATTGCCGTTTGAAGAGCACATTTATCATCGCCCCCTTTACCGCTCTTGCCCCGATCTTCGCCATTCTTAAATCAATTTAATGCCCCTGGCCGCTCATATCTGACGCCCGCCCGTGGGTGTGTGAGTCTATCTCGCTCCTCCACGTCAGAGCCGGCAGAGGGACTGCATTAGCCTCGGCATGGAGAGTGCTGGAGGCTCCAGAGCTAGGCGGAGAGGCGAACTGCAAGCTCGCACAGCCGCGGTTCCCACGCCGGGTGAACAGCTGTGCACTCCAGCCGAGGTCTGGCCTCCAGTTTACTTTCGAGTCGGGCGGAGTTCATTCAACGCGACTTCCTTGGAAAAACAACCTCTTTCTTATTATATGAGAAGCCTATGATGTACATTCTGTATTGCACAGACCCGAACAAGCCCGAATATCTACCTTCGGCCAACTACGGGATAATTTTTGATTACTTTACAAAATTGTGGATGGCTGGTTATGTTAGGTTAGTATAGCTACATTAAAAATACTGTCAAATCATTTTAATGGTTGTTTAGGAATTGGCCGAAGGTAGATATTCGGGCTTGTTCGGGTTTGTGCAATACAGAATGTACATCATAGGCTTCCCTTATTATATATATATAGAATAATTCTCGGGAAGCCTTCATTTCACAGACGAGAGAGCCACACCCGTAGTTCCCCGAGTTCATGCTCGCTTTGTTATTTTTTTTCCGTACCACAGCAGGTGTATTTATTTGGGATGTAGCTTACTCATAAGTCATACGCCGTTCTATCTCATTGTATGAACCGGCGTGGCATTAAATTTTGCGGTCGATTAGGATAGGTTAGCTACATTATAAATACTTTAAAACATTGTGGATGGTTGGTTATATTAGGTAAGTATAGCTACATTAGAAATACTGTAAAATCATTTTATGGTAGCTTAGCAAATAACTTTTTAATATGTAGCTATCCAGGGCTAGGAAACTGTTTACATGATTTCACAGTATCTTTAATGTAGCTATCCTAACCAAATCAACCGTCCACAATGTTTTGTCTTTCCTTTTATCAACACCGCCATATTTATTTACAATGAACAAAAAAAAAAAAAAAAAACGAAGATGCACGATCGGGCGTTTGGCTCTCTCGTCTATGAAAAGAAGGCTTCCCATAATTCTCTTTGGCCAAAGTCACAGATAAAAAATGTATGTACTCAATTATGTGAGAGATAAATTATGCTATTGCGCAATTATGAAATTGTGAATGTGTACAAGTATGCAAGATTAAAGTAAGCAAGTTATACAAGTGTGTAAGTATGCTTGTATGCAAGTATACAATTATTGAAATGTTAAATATGCTAGTGTGCAAGTGTGCTGATGTGCAATTATGTGATTGTGCAAGTATGCGAATATGCTAATGTGCAAGTATGCGAGTGCAAAGTATACAAGTGTCAAGCATGCGAGTATGCTGATGTGCAAGTATGCAAATGTGCAAGTATACTAGTATGCAAGTGTGAAAGCATGAATGTGTGCAAGTATGCAAATATACAAGTATGCAAGTGTGCAAGTATGCGAGCGTGCTAGTATATTGAGTTGTGCAAGTATTCAGGTATCAAGTGTGGAAGTATACAAGTGTGCAAGTATGCCAGCATGCAAGTATGCAGGCATGCAAGTGTATATGTATACTGCGTCATTTCTACCTCTCCCCTGCCATCTCTTATACCGGTTTCTCCACCACGTATCTAACTATTCCCCTCATACGGTCGGAATTTTCGTAACGCCCGAAAATTTCAGCCCCTCAGCAAAGAAGTTTCCCTTCAAAAATATGTTATTAGAAAAAACGCTTCACCTGACTAATGAAATATATATTTAATTATATCAAACCAAACTATCGAAATCGTTAGACATGTTGGTTGCCATAACTAGAGTCCCAGAAATTTCGCGAATTCCTCTGGCCTCAGGATAGAATTCAAAGTTATAGGTGTGCTCGACCCATGTTTACTTTCCCATTGGTTGATTTCTTAGCGAGAACATTTTTATCCTTGTTATTTGGCACTACCTGATTCGCTTACTTCTCTCCTAGCTGGACATCGTTGGCTCACGGTCGTAGAGGGGCGTGTCCAGATAACTGCGGTCCAATCATGAACACAGTGAGACAGTGTGGAGGTTTGCATTCTAGCTTGCGACTAAATAAATCCGCGAAATTTCCGTGGCTCTAGCCATAACTGAAAGTGGCAGGGCTGCATCTGGCTGAAAATGAAAGGTGAATGTTAGCAAAAATATGTTGTTAGAAACGTTCACCTGACTAATAAAAGATTGATTAAATTATATCAACCAAACTATCGAAATCGTTAGACATGTTGGTTGTCATAACTGAAAGTGGCAGGGCTGCATCTGGCTGAAAATGAAAGGCGAATGTTAGCACCCTGTGCTGAGTTGCCAACAAAACCCTACCCCAGCCAAGCTGTATGAAAGGACGGTTGAGTGGTTTTTGCCGGCGGAAACGTTTCGCGGCTGAAGGATTTTTTAATTATAAGACCCGCGCCAGAAGTCGCGAGTCTCGCAGATGGAGCATTAATCTCGCGTCACTCTTCGGCACATATGGCCCGCCGGAAAAAAAAAATGGGGCAAATTAGCTTTCCAGTCTTCCGGTCCTCTATTTTTCCCACTCCGAATTTTAATTCCCCCGTCAGAAGGGTCGAATTTCGCAACACATAGCGTTCAGTCAGTGGCATGAAGGGAATATAAAACGAGGGTGTGGTGTGGATGTGGTGGTTGCTGAAAAAAAAGAGAAGATCTGTAAAGTGGAACGTCAAATGAAAGTCCTGGAAAAAATAACGACCTTTAGTTCTTGCTCATTTATTTTTGAAAAAAAAAACCGGCAGTAAAGTGCTATAAATACGATTATTAAATAAAAAAAAAACTGCAATCTTGTTTTCAACTGAAAGTTTTTTTGTTGTTTTAGAAATCATTGTTTTAGACAAATACAAATTCTGCTTAAGAGAATAAAACTATTGTGACCATTTTAACCATTATAGTTTTTTTTAATATCGGAAATTTAAAACACGTAGTACATTTGAATTGTATTCATGTACATAATATACAAATTTATTCAAAAAGGTAAAAAAAAAAAACAAATAGTGAAAAAAGATTCACATTATGAATTTGATACATATTCCTTAAGTTAGTGCTAACACACAACCTCTTTAATTTTACTGTTCTAAATTATACAATGTGTTATAAAACTGACTTTCTAAATTTTTAATTACCTTTTTGGTTCAAGCAAACTGTGCACATATTAACTTATATAGTTAATGAAATTAACTAAAGGATTGTAATTTAAAAATTATGAATATTGTGTAGACGATTAAAAATATATATGTATCAAAACTTTCGGCAATTAGTAATGATTACAAATATAACAATGTTTTACATAATAATATTTAATAAAATCAGAACTATGGAATAATGTATTGTAGTGTAAATTATATATTAATTGCTTCTTGTTTCTAAAATACGTTTGGAAATATTTACTATTTTCGTTATGCATCACCGAGAGGCAATGTAAAAGTCTGTAAATCCAATACGTAGGTGGCGGTGTCATTCGACGATATAACTATAGCACAAAAGTTTATTTAGCACATTTTAAAGGCGGTGTATTGGAAAACTGAACTAAAACCGGGATCGTCTCACTAACCCTGCTACACTGAGAGAAAATATGTAGTTGTAGGAACATAAATTCAGTGCCCACTATTCTCACTGTAGTTTAGAGACAACTATCAGTTGGGTGGGTTATAGCTGCGAGTCAAAGAACAGACGCAAAGGGTAGCAGAATCTAGATCGTAACGCAAGTGGCCGGGATCCCTGACTGGGTAGAGTTTACGTCCCGTAAACTGATGAAATACTAGACGTTTCGGCATGCTATTTTTTCAGTCATCTTCAAGTCATCCTTCATCATTCCGTGCCTGGTGCTAAAACTCAGTTTCTACTGCCTTGCAAATCTAACACAGAAATGTTATTAATGTACTTTATCTGCTCCCTTGTCTCAAAGCAAGAAAATAAAACACCGCGATTTTCCCACCAGTGCTCTAAGGACGGTATTACAAGACGTTCGGGTAAGGTAGCGAAAAAGCACAAACTTGTTGGGATAAAACCGTACCGTAACTCACTCGAGGCAAGCACGCCGCAGTAATTGAAGTCCGCGCACTCGAGGCAAGCACGCCGCAGTAATTGAAGTCCGCGCACTCGAGGCAAGCACGCCGCAGTAATTGAAGTCCGCGCACTCGAGGCAAGTGCGCCGCAGTAATTGAAGTCCTCGCTCTCGAGGCAAGTGCGCCGCAGTAATTGAAGTCCGCGCACTCGAGGCAAGCACGCCGCAGTAATTGAAGTCCGCGCACTCGAGGCAAGCACGCCGCAGTAATTGAAGTCCGCGCACTCGAGGCAAGCACGCCGCAGTAATTGAAGTCCGCGCACTCGAGGCAAGTGCGCCGCAGTAATTGAAGTCCTCGCTCTCGAGGCAAGTGCGCCGCAGTAATTGAAGTCCGCGCACTCGAGGCAAGTGCGCCGCAGTAATTGAAGTCCTCGCTCTCGAGGCAAGCGCGCCGCAGTAATTGAAGTCCGCGCACTCGAGGCAAGCGCGCCGCAGTAATTGAAGTCCGCGCACTCGAGGCAAGCGCGCCGCAGTAATTGAAGTCCGCGCACTCGAGGCAAGCGCGCCACAGTAATTGAAGTCCGCGCACTCGAGGCAAGCGCACCGCAGTAATTGAAGTCCGCGCACTCGAGGCAAGCGCGCCGCAGTAATTGAAGTCCGCGCACTCGAGGCAAGCGCGCCGCAGTAATTGAAGTCCGCGCACTCGAGGCAAGCGCGCCACAGTAATTGAAGTCCGCGCACTCGAGGCAAGCGCGCCGCAGTAATTGAAGTCCGCGCACTCGAGGCAAGCGCGCCGCAGTAATTGAAGTCCGCGCACTCGAGGCAAGCGCGCCGCAGTAATTGAAGTCCGCGCACTCGAGGCAAGCGCGCCGCAGTAATTGAAGTCCGCGCACTCGAGGCAAGCGCGCCGCAGTAATTGAAGTCCGCGCACTCGAGGCAAGCGCGCCGCAGTAATTGAAGTCCGCGCACTCGAGGCAAGCGCGCCGCAGTAATTGAAGTCCGCGCACTCGAGGCAAGCGCGCCGCAGTAATTGAAGTCCGCGCACTCGAGGCAAGCGCGCCGCAGTAATTGAAGTCCGCGCACTCGAGGCAAGCGCGCCGCAGTAATTGAAGTCCGCGCACTCGAGGCAAGCGCGCCACAGTAATTGAAGTCCGCGCACTCGAGGCAAGCGCGCCGCAGTAATTGAAGTCCGCGCACTCGAGGCAAGCGCGCCGCAGTAATTGAAGTCCGCGCACTCGAGGCAAACGCGGCGCAGTAATTGAAGTCCGCGCACTCGAGGCAAGCGCGCCGCAGTAATTGAAGTCCGCGCACTCGAGGCAAGCGCGCCGCAGTAATTGAAGTCCGCGCACTCGAGGCAAGCGTGCCGCAGTAATTGAAGTCCGCGCACTCGAGGCAAGCGCGCCGCAGTAATTGAAGTCCGCGCACTCGAGGCAAGCGCGCCGCAGTAATTGAAGTCCGCGCACTCGAGGCAAGCGCGCCGCAGTAATTGAAGTCCGCGCACTCGAGGCAAGCGCGCCCCAGTAATTGAAGTCCGCGCATTTGAGGCAAGCACGCCGCAGTAATTGAAGTCCGCGCACTCGAGGCAAGCGCGCCGCAGTAATTGAAGTCCGCGCATTTGAGGCAAGCACGCCGCAGTAATTGAAGTCCGCGCACTCGAGGCAAGCGCGCCGCAGTAATTGAAGTCCGCGCATTTGAGGCAAGCACGCCGCAGTAATTGAAGTCCGCGCACTCGAGGCAAGCGCGCCGCAGTAATTGAAGTCCGCGCACTCGAGGCAAGCGCGCCGCAGTAATTGAAGTCCGCGCACTCGAGGCAAGCACGCCGCAGTAATTGAAGTCCGCGCACTCGAGGCAAGCGCGCCGCAGTAATTGAAGTCCGCGCATTTGAGGCAAGCACGCCGCAGTAATTGAAGTCCGCGCACTCGAGGCAAGCGCACCGCAGTAATTGAAGTCCGCGCACTCGAGGCAAGCACGCCGCAGTAATTGAAGTCCGCGCACTCGAGTCAAGCGCGCCGTTGTAAAGTTGGAACGTAAGCCAAGGTTCTCTCGGCACACGTAATTGACGAGCGGGGAAAATACAGTAACGGGACTCTTGGAAATTTATTCGCAACAGAAGTTAACTTCGAGCAGCCCTTTGGGAGGAGAGAAGGGGGTAAGAAAAAGCGCGCTATTGTAGTGGAAAGAAAAGCAGAGAACTGGTGTTTGGGTAAGGGAAGAAAGAGCAGGAGTAAGGGAGGAGAAATAAAAATATGCTACGGTGAACAGTGAAGTGTGGGGAGCGGCTCTGAGAAGCCTGGAAGTTGGCGGGGAAAAGATCGAGTGTCAGCAGGCTCGCAAGGTTCTCCTTCAGCAATCTCTCTTTTCCATGGCTTCGTTTACTTAATTCACTTTCATCACATCTCTCTGACCCTCTCACGAGCGGGCCGCACTGCCCCATAATGCCCTGCGTGGTCGCCAGATGGAGCTTACTTAACACATGCCTGCAGTATAATATTTACTATTCACGCATTTGTATATATATATATATTTTTTAAGAATCCCCTTACCTGAGACATGAATTTCACAACACCTTTTTAAAGTAATAAAAATGTATCCGGAATTGTACGTAATGCTAACAATCATATCAACTTTTGATTTAAATCAATGAATTAATAACTAGTATAATTTGGCTCAGTTGAAGTAATATAAACATTTATTACTTTTTGGTTTATGTTTGCTGGGTTTCAATGTTTTGAACATAACTAATGAAATAAAATAAATTTAAAAAAAGGTTTTTAATTTTTGAGACAAACTAAATCTGTCTTCCAGTGCAATTTAAAAGCAATGCCTTATATTATTCGATATGATAAAGGAAATGTGTTTTGTAAATTGTTTGCGCATACCATACGGGTGGGTGGGTGTTTTTTTTTGTTTGTCCTGCTGTGACGCGTGCAGTCCTATGTGTGTTCCGTGAAGTGCAGTCCCATGTGTATTGTAGGTAACTGCTCCCTGATGATGGCGACTGCAATGTCGACCGAAACGTCGGTGAATTATTCGCCAAGGACGCGGCTACAACCCAGAAGCCAAGCTACTTCTGCGTATAAGAAAATTAAAATTACAAAATGATAATGATTAAAAAAAAATCACGGAACACCATGCAGTGGAGCCGGACAGATGACGAAGCAGAGAAAGTAATGAGCAGGGTATGCTAATTTTATCTATCTAAATTTATTGAAATCCATTTTGTCACGTGGCTTGGCTAGCCCTCGAGCGGTTGTGCGCGAGGGGAGGGCGGGTTAAGGAGGAGTCCGTGGTGGTTATAGTTCCGCACGCCCGCCGACAGATGGCAGCAGCGCCGACAGCCGGCCAGGGAGGGGGCGGAACTGGGAGGGGAGGTGAAAGGTGAGATCCGTCAACCCTTCAACTCCCTTCCTTCCTTCTCGGTGGGAACAATTCTCACCAGCTGCCGCCGCCTTGGAAAGGTGGACCACTGTTTAAGTAGCCACTCGGGAAAGAAAGTAGAGAGAACGAGAGAGAGAGAGAGAGAGAGAGAGAGAGAGAGAGAGAGAAAAGGGAAGTAGTTCCTCTCTGCGGCCTCCTCCCTGCCCTTCAGCAGAAAACTTGCAAGGTTTCAAACAGCCGTCACAAGTGTAGGAATGGTAACAGCTTCCCTTCTTTTGAAGATGTTTGGCCTAGGGTTTAGCGCCACGTGTTTTGTCTCAGGATGGCTGCGAGAGAATGAAAACATCAGAAGTTTTTTAGAGTTTCCAACATCTTCATACGGCACAGCTGTAGCAACACGAGACGTCAAACTCTAACTTGTTTGTCGATTCATTTATCATTAATAGAGACTGGAAAAATTCTCTCTTTCGATGACCTCTACGATAGACTCCACAACCCTCTACATACTCAGGCAAATGCCACTTTCTCATTGGTTATTGACTCATGACACTTGTTAACTGGGATGCTTGTGATTCGATACTTTTTTGGTTGAAGGTTTCCCATTGGCTAAAAGTCCTTCAGATAAACTGTAAGCCAATCACAGAAGCAATATAAATGTACAGTTGTTTGGATTCTAGCATATCGTGAAATGAATCCGCGAATTTTTTCGGTCTCTAATCATTCATCGAGCTGGATGGCTTTTAGACTTCCAAGTATGGAAACAATTTTTTTTAAATATAGATTTAATCTCAAACAGCTAGCTTCATGTTTTTAAATAATACAACTTATCCCGGTGACTTTTATTTCAAGAGTAATATAGCCGTACATTATTTACTTGATACTTTTTCAGCAATCGTATATTATTGCGTAAATTATATTAGCTTCAATCATGTATTTAATTCAAAAATGAGAGTAAATAACAGATAAATATGTTCATAATGATGTTATATATTTTGTAAACTACTGAATATACTCCATAATATATATATCAGCGATATTTGTGTATTTAATAAAATTGTACTCATGCATTATTCTTTCAAGGCAATATAATATGTATATTTCCTAGCAAGCGTGTTTGTTTCAAACATCTTTAAATTATATGTCTGTAATGAATGACCTCACAAGTTTGTAGGCCTATGATATTTTTGTGTACATTTATGCATATAAAACACTGTGTGAGTGTATGTACAAGAAAAATGGGATGTGTATAATATTTCATTCTAACAAAAAACATGAATCACTATCATAAATTTTACTAATTCTTTTTGTAAAACTTGTTGGATAAAAGTTGACCTTTTTTGTTGTTTCATAGTAAAAACCGAACTGTTGTAAGCAGTGGTTACCACAGTTACACTCTATTCAAAAATTAATAAATGTAATAATTTTGCAACAAAATTTATTTTCCTGCTTTGTAAAAATAAACTCTTAAATATTTATTACGTTTTCGATACACGAATAAACTTTTTGACTAACCTTATTTTTCAAAAACTATTTTATAATTATTTTATTTGAATTATAAATGGAAAATAATTTAACTTACGCCACTCATTTAATTAGGAAGTGTTATTTTATTTTTGTGATTATTGGTTACAGAAAATAGCAATCTGCTTAGAGCTTCCACATAATAGCCTGCGATAAATTTAAATATTTGCATCGTTCATTTACATTATTTAATTTTTTCTGTGCAAATTTTAAGAAGGTTATTTAGTTAATTAAATATATTTCTTAAAATTTAAAACTGTGTATAATATTTAAATACAAAATCTAACAATAATACCTTAATACCGTCGTTTGTAATAACTTTATGAAATTGAATCACAAAAAATATTGTAAGTTCAGAATGTAATTTACAATACCATAAAACAGTTTTTGGTAAGTTGGATGATTCAGCTCAATTTTGTGAGATAAACAATTAAATCAGATTATATGAATGATATGGATATGAATAATAATGAAAACATTTTTTTAAAATAACAATGTCAACATTGTTTATTTTAAATCAGAAAGAATAATAGCTACAAGAACACATTTTTTGGATAAATAATTTATTTAAAAAAAATACAAGTTTCCAATCCACTAAAGAGTTTCACCAAAATTTGTCATTTGTGAAATAGAAAACCTACCTAGATGGAATATAATATTTTATAGAATACTAGTCAATATTATCAAAAACATTTATTTGTTGTGAATAAAAATCGTCTTCTTAAACCTTTTCAAGTATATTTTAAAGGTTATTTGTATATGTAATGTTTTGTTCCTGTATGTATATATTTTTTGCATTATTGATCATAAAATTTTTCTTTGATATATAAAAAAAATTATAACATTGGAATAAACATTCAACATATTTTTGATCGTCATTATTAAATAATTTATCTCAATCATTTTACTAAATTAAAAATTAAATGTATACACGTATTTATGTTAGTATTAAAAAGTGAGAATTTATTAAATTTGTTAAAATTAATGAATATATAATGTACCAATTATATTAATAATATCAATCCAGTAATTTTATATTTTAATTACTATAAATATTATTATGCAAATTTAAAGTTAGTCTTTTTATACGGAAGTAAGTATGACTTCTAACGTATGTACATAACAAAATACAACTACTTTTATTTCTCCCTACAAATGCGTTTGATTTGTTTATTTTCACAAAACATTTTGTGACGGACTAGTTCAAAAAAAATATTTCGCGAGTTTAGTCTGGAAGCATCTGTCTCTCTTTGTTCTGCAAATGACTACGGATAGACAAGGAACGCTTCGCAACAAAAAACAAAGTAATCTCTCGGGCCTACGGGAAATTTCCCGCCGAATAATGAAGCTCGCACAATGCGAGTGGAAGAGGTGTCTGCAGAGGATGTGCGGCTCTGGCGCAACTAATGAAAAAAAAGGGCACTCAGGAAGATATTTCGACAGGGATTTTTCATGAAAAAGTCATGAGACATAGGAATTTAACCCCCCCCCCCCTAATTATGGCGCGTTTTTATCCTCTCGCACCGTAAGGGATTACAATTACCAGCTTGTTCAGAAAGACACTATCAGCTGTGGTGTCTCCTAGAGTATGGGATGACACCTGTCAGCTCGCTGTTGAAGACACTGACAGCTGTGGTGTCTCCTGGAGGATGGGATGACACCTGTCGGCTCGCTGTTGACACTGACAGCTGTGGTGTCTCCTAGAGTATGGGATGACACCTGTCAGCTCACTGTTGAAGACACTGACAGCTGTGGTGTCTCCTTGAGGATGAGATGACACCTGTCAGCTCGCTGTTGACACTGACAGCTGTGGTGTCTCCTGGAGGATGGGATGACACCTCTCAGCTCGCTGTTGACACTGACAGCTGTGGTGTCTCCTGGAGGATGGGATGACACCTGTCAGCTCGCTGTTGACACTGACAGCTGTGGTTTCTCCTAGAGTATGGGATGACACCTGTCAGCTCGCTGTTGAAGACACTGACAGCTGTGGTGTCTCCTGGAGGATGGGATGACACCTGTCAGCTCGCTGTTGACACTGACAGCTGTGGTGTCTCCTGGAGGATGGGATGACACCTGTCAGCTCGCTGTTGAAGACTCTGACAGCTGTGGTGTCTCCTGGAGGATGCGATGACACCTGTCAGCTCGCTGTTGAAGTCACTGACATCTGTGGTGTCTCCTAGAGTATGGGATGACACCTGTCAGCTCGCTGTTGAAGACACTGACAGCTGTGGTGTCTCCTAGAGTATGGGATGACACCTGTCAGCTCACTGTTGAAGACACTGATAGCTGTGGTGTCTCCTGGAGGATGAGATGACACCTGTCAGCTCGCTGTTGACACTGGCAGCTGTGGTGTCTCCTGGAAGATGGGATGACACCTCTCAGCTCGCTGTTGACACTGACAGCTGTGGTGTCTCCTGGAGGATGGGATGACACCTGTCAGCTCGCTGTTGACACTGACAGCTGTGGTGTCTCCTAGAGTATGGGATGACACCTGTCAGCTCACTGTTGAAGACACTGATAGCTGTGGTGTCTCCTGGAAAATGGGATCACACCTGTCAGCTCGCTGTTGACACTGACAGCTGTGGTGTCTCCTGGAGGATAAGATGACACCTGTCAGCTCGCTGTTGAAGTCACTGAGAGCTGTGGTGTCTCCTAGAGTATGGGATGACACCTGTCAGCTCGCTGTTGAAGTCACTGACAGCTGTGGTGTCTCCTGGAGGATGGGGTGACACCTCTCAGCTCGCTGTTGACACTGACAGCTGTGGTGTCTCCTAGAGTATGGGATGACACCTCTCAGCTCGCTGTTCACACTGACAGCTCTGGTGTCTCCTGGAGGATGGGATGACACCTGTCAGCTCGCTGTTGACACTGACAGCTGTGGTGTCTCCTAGAGTATGGGATGACACCTGTCAGCTCGCTGTTGAAGACACTGACAGCTGTGGTGTCTCCTGGAGGATGGGATAACACCTGTCAGCTCGCTGTTGAAGTCACTGACAGCTGTGGTGTCTCTTAGAGTATGGGATGACACCTGTCAGCTCTCTGTTGAAGACACTATCTGCTGTTGTGTCTCCTAGAGTATGGGATGACACCTGTCAGCTCGCTGTTGAAGTCACTGACAGCTGTGGTGTCTCTTGGAGGATGGGGTGACACCTGTCAGCTCGCTGTTGAAGACACTATCATCTGTGGTGTCTCCTAGAGTATAGGATGACACCTGTCAGCTCACTGTTGAAGACACTGACAGCTGTGGTGTCTCCTGGAGGATGGGATGACACCTGTCAGCTCGCTGTTGACACTGACAGCTTTGGTGTCTCCTGGAGGATGGGATGACACCTGTCAGCTCACTGTTGAAGACACTGACAGCTGTGGTGTCTCCTGGAGGATGGGATGACACCTGTCAGCTCACTGTTGAAGACACTGACAGCTGTGGTGTCTCCTGGAGGATGGGATAACACCTGTCAGCTCGCTGTTGACACTGACAGCTGTGGTGTCTCCTAGAGTATGGGATGACACCTGTCAGCTCACTGTTGAAGACACTGACAGCTGTGGTGTCTCCTGGAGGATGGGATAACACCTGTCAGCTCGCTGTTGACACTGACAGCTGTGGTGTCTCCTAGAGTATGGGATGACACCTGTCAGCTCACTGTTGAAGCCACTGACAGCTGTGGTGTCTCCTGGAGGATGGGATAACACCTGTCAGCTCGCTGTTGACACTGACAGCTGTGGTGTCTCCTAGAGTATGGGATGACACCTGTCAGCTCACTGTTGAAGACACTGACAGCTGTGGTTTCTCCTGGAGGATGGGATAACACCTGTCAGCTCGCTGTTGAAGTCACTGACAGCTGTGGTGTCTCCTGGAGGATGGGATAACACCTGTCAGCTCGCTGTTGACACTGACAGCTGTGGTGTCTCCTGGAGGATGGGATGACACCTGTCAGCTCGCTGTTGACACTGACAGCTGTGGTGTCTCCTAGAGTATGGGATGACACCTGTCAGCTCGCTGTTGAGTTTGACAGCTGTGGTGTCTCCTGGAGGATGGGATGACACCTGTCAGCTCGCTGTTGACACTGACAGCTGTGGTGTCTCCTAGAGTATGGGATGACACCTGTCAGCTCGCTGTTGAATACACTGACAGCTGTGGTGTCTCCTGGAGGATGGGATAACACCTGTCAGCTCGCTGTTGAAGTTACTGACAGCTGTGGTGTCTCCTGGAGGATGGGTTGACACCTGTCAGCTCGCTGTTGAAGCCACTGACAGCTTTGGTGTCTCCTGGAGGATGAGATGACACCTGTCAGCTCGCTGTTGAAGCCACTGGCAGCTGTGGTGTCTCCTGGAGGATGAAAGGCACCTGTCAGCTCGCTGTTGAAGCCACTGAGAGCTGTGGTGTCTCCTGGAGGATGGGATGACACCTGTCAGCTCGCTGTTGAAGACACTGGCAGCTGTGGTGTCTCCTGGAGGATGGGTTGACACTTGTCAGCTCGCTGTTGAAGCCACTGACAGCTGTGGTGTCTCCTAGAGTATGGGATGACACCTGTCAGCTCGCTGTTGAAGACACTGACAGCTGTGGTGTCTCCTGGAGGATGGGATAACACCTGTCAGCTCGCTGTTGAAGTTACTGACAGCTGTGGTGTCTCCTGGAGGATGGGTTGACACCTGTCAGCTCGCTGTTGGAGCCACTGACAGCTTTGGTGTCTCCTGGAGGATGAGATGACACCTGTCAGCTCGCTGTTGAAGCCACTGGCAGCTGTGGTGTCTCCTGGAGGATGGGATGAAACCTGTCAGCTCGCTGTTGAAGCCACTGAGAGCTGTGGTGTTTCCTGGAGGATGGGATGACACCTGATAGCTCGCTGTTGAAGACACTTCCAGCTTTGTTGTCATTTAGCGGACATTTTTCATACTTACGCGGAGTCTAAATTCCTCTGCGATCAATATAAGCCTTCTTAAATAAGTACATATTTAAGAACAGTTCCTGCCCAAATATGAAATAAATTATCGCGTGCTGAGTAATGTTTATTTTTAAGGCAACATAGACCATTCTTGCCAAATCTTGTTTTATTTATTAATGCGTGTTGCTGAAAATGATGAAATACATATATTTTTATTCCTTGCCAGCGTAAATATGTGTCACAATTGACTTATAAATGCTTAACCTTAACTACTGGACAAAAAAAATAAAATTGAGGGATGTTATTTCCTTTATTGGAAACATGCTGACGAAGATTGTTCACAATATTCACTCCCCATTAGAATTAAAATGGGGGAAATTTTTTTTTTTCAATATTGTGTAGTTACGGTTATACACCCATTAGTTTTTGCTCTTATCTACAAATAACACTTCTGTCTTAATGCTAAAAGTTAGAATTTTAATGTTAAATTGCTGGCATAATAATGTTTGAATAAATATTATTATATTATTGCTTTGCTTTATAATATTACATATACTTTAAATTGTATCGTTGTCCTACTACCATTTCTGAAATAAACCAAAATTCTAATTCGATTTCAATATCAACTACAGAAGTATTATTGTTAAATAATGGGCGTATCAAATCCTCAAATACCATTAAGTACTTAGTACTTGAAGAATTCGATATTAGAGGAAAAATGTTTCGGAAAAATATTTTAGAGGAAATAAAGTAAATTAAAAAAGTTTTCAACACTGATAACCTTGTAAGTCTGTATTTTCGTCATTACTAATCATGATATCCATCCAAAAAATATTGAAATGTTACATGTAATCCATGCAAATAATATTACAATATGTTTTAATTCTAAAATCTTATCTTGTGAAACAAACATTTGAAGAGATGAATGATTGAACACTATAGCTAATATTTTTGTTTCTTATGCATTGTTTATTTTTGACCCATGAGACCAAGATTTGGATTAGAGTGTTATGTTCGAAGTACTCTTTGAAGTTCAAATTCGAGATTCGGATTGTAAAAAAATTAGGACTTTGTTTATTTAAAACTATTATTAAAAATAATGTAGTACTAAACAATAAATTTACTCTTTTGCTTTCCATTAAAAATATTTAATTTATAGTGTATTTAAATGAGATATATTTATATTATATTTTTTTTAATTTTGGGATAAATAGGACATATTAATATCTAAAAAAAATATTTTTAGATTGTTTGAGCTTTCAGGTTATTTTTCATGTAAGACAAACTTTACATAAAAAAAAACCCATTACGAAGCCTATTTATAAAATTGTGCAATAATATTACATTAAGAAGTAAAGTTGTGTGCCCATAATGCCTACATATTAACCTCTACTATTCAACTTCACAACTGACTCGTCTGTATACTTGCCCTAAACTGGTCTGTAGGACGTTTCACAGCTGATCTCGAAGCATCCTTCTTTTCAATTCCCCCCTTCCCTTTCCCTAACATGGCGACGGAGTAAAAAGAAACGCAAGTGTGTGAGTATTTACGATCAAAACCCGAAGCCCATCTTCCTTGAGATCTAGTTCCAGATGTTTTTACGACGTTCACCGATATCTCGGGATTTATATCCCGTAAATAATTCAGGCGCGCTTTATGGATGAGCGTTTCGCGGGAGTTAGCGGCTAGCGCTTCCCCCTTTTTTTTTTTGCCTGCACGGCCCCAAAACCACCATTTTTTTTAGCTCTCCCACGCTAATATTTTACGCCCAAGTTTTTGAAGACCCTGTGACGGAGAAGCCTTATTTATGACGGTAAATGAGGGCAGAAGGGCGGCGTGTTTTTAAAACTCGCTCTCGGCTCGCCTGCGCCTGCGCCCTGAAGGATGTGGACCAATCAGCATCGAGGCTTATCCGGCCGACTCTCACGTTACCGAGGCCTTTGCGATGCGAACAAATCACTCATGTATGCGACCCGTGAAATAACTTACCCGCTCCAACTTTTCCCATTTTCTCCGCTCGTGCCTTTGTATATATATATATGTGTGTGTGTGTGTGTGTGTGTGTGTATACACCTCTCGTGCCCCTCAGTACTTATACAAATATATATATGCACGTTATTCCGTCATTCTATATTTTAGCTTTGTTGAATTAAAAGCAATCATGTTTGCTCGGAACTGAAATCCCACGCAGAAGATCGTTTTTGAAAACGCAAACATATCGGGGCAGAAAACATTCGTGCGAAATTGACTTAAAAGTATATGACTCCACAGTCGATGCAGTGTCTACTTGCGTTCGTCTGTTCATGGGAGTTTTAAAATTGAGAACTGGGTTGAAAAAATATTTGCTTATTGTCTGTTGATGCAATCGCTGAAGACCTAGGGCGCTGAAGAGCGTAACGCCAGAGTTATGTAACTGCTGAAGTCTTTGAATCTCTTAAGCCCAACCACGGCTCTGGTACCAAACCAGTCTAACCTTCTGCACGCAGAGGACAGATTTTGCGATAGTACAACTTTGTCTTTTTTACATCACATTACAATTCTGTAGATAAAATCTACCAATGTATTTTCTGCATGTTTGTTAATTTAATAGCATATAATCAACAAAATTTTCGGTGGAAGTGACATTTAATCTGAATCTTTAATGATATTTAAGCAAACAAGGACGATATCCCCGTCAAAGGAAACTCCAGCCAGCGACGGAAATATAATCAAAAGAATAAACAAACTATTATAAAGAAAATCCTTTCTGGTAGGAATACTTGAAACAGGATACCTATAGTAAGGTGTTTTAAAAAAATGATTCAAATAACGAGATTTATTCAACAAGATCAATATAACGGTTGACATGGGAGATTGTCTCCACGAATATATGAAACATGATTTATTAAAATCTATTTCAATGCATACGTGATGTGAGGATTATACATGACGTAGGTATGGTAAAGCACCCGAAAGATATCATACACTAGAAAATATTTAGGCAGCTTTATAATAGCCCAAATCAAGCTCAATATATGCTGATACAATAAGTACAAAAATTAGTGAATACCTATAAATACCAAAACTATTACTATAGGTATAACGCATAACAAACCACTGGTTAACAAGAATAAATATCAATATGAATAAATATGCTCCTAGCGAGCCAGGGAAGTAAAATGCACTATACAATGGGTACATCAGTTCGAACTTATTACGTTAGCAATTTTGATATGGTAAAAGCGCTGATGAGATATTAAACAAGTTTCATATCGTATACAAAACGCATAAAAAGTCTGGGTATAAAGAAACAGCGACACGTACTAAACAGGGCTTCGATCATGGGTGTAACGAAATGCGATATGTTACTATCAGTAGCACAAGAAAAAAAAACGTTAAAAATAAACTTCATTTAAAACGAGGTTATTGGAAAGGAATTTAACCAAGGAGACGGCAAAACAATTACAAGAATCTAAATAGCCACTTGATTACCTACTCAAAACGTAGTCTTCAAACATAAATGCTATACTTACACTCATGATCGTTCCGTAGCACTGTCGAATTAAGGTACTAACTCAAGGCAGAGGTGAGCAAAACATAAGCTTGTGTAGGCATGGAGGGGTAAGCCTACGTAATAAAATAAGTAGTTCCTTTGAAAAAGCAAAGGAGGGGTGGCCAAAAAAAAAAGATAGGGGGGGGGATGAAGGGTAGGAGGAGAAGAGGTCAGTGGAGAACATGATCCACATTGCCGAAGATGTCCGAAGAAAGCCGACAGGCAAGACGGCGACGAACAGAACTCCGTTGCAAGATGACTGTCCCCACCATATTCCAAAACCACCCACGCTCAAGGAGCGGTTGAAACCCGTGATCCCTGGTCTAGGTGTCACGCGTGAAGTGTGCATTCCTGTCAGATGGCTTGTGAGGGTGATCCAATGGTGTCGACTCTGAACGGACTTAAGGGGGTGCCTCCGATTTCAGGTCATGATTTTATATTTATTTTAATCACTGATCAACTTTTAGAATTTTTAAATTGTTTAAATTTCACGAAATGAAAAATATATACAACGCATTATTTTTGCATAGTTAGCTGCCAAAGTTACATTTTTAACGTTTTTGGGTTGTACAAATAAGGAGAATTTAATTTATTGCAGAACTGAAACATTTTAGGTTTAACTGCAATGCCACTGTCTACTTCATGATATGGTTTGCATTTCTATCAAAAAAACTCATTTCATGTTACTTGGCTGTCAAAATCATAACAAATTTGAGAATTTTGAAATTCCAGGTAAAATTAATTAATATTTTCTGAAAGAAATTCAAACCATTTTTTGAAGTAGCCAGTTTCAGTTCTGCAATAAATAAAAATCTCCTTATTTGTACAACCCAACAACGTTAAAAATGTAACTTTGGCAGCTAATTTTGCAAAAAGTATGCGCTATATATATTTTTCATATCGTGAAAGTTAAACAATTGAAAAAGTCTACAAGCTTATCTCTAATTACTGTTAATATAAAATCTTGACCTGAAATGGGAGGCACCCCCTTAAAGTGAGTCCCTAGATGAAGCATATAAGCCAAGTACAAGGTCGAAACCACCAAGAATCGTATCCAGGTAATATTATTTGGAAATGATTACTCTGAAAATACAATACCTTGGCCTGATATTTTACCATCGTCCAAAAATTATTAAAAAAATGTTCAAATGTGCTTTCACGGATAGTTTCATATACGGAACCGCATGATTTAAGTACTATCATCAGAGCAACTTGATTCATCCATATAAAATACGGGACCAACGCTTAGTAGGTATTGCGAACATGGCGTGTTGAAAGCGATTAATAAAACATGCTCCTCACTTCGTAGCTAACTGGTGGCACGTTAGTGTTGTAACCCCGTTCTTCAGCAATCCCAAAGACCTGATCGCTACCGGGGTCTACAAAAAACCTTCCACACACACCGCCACAGGGAAGCAAAAGGAAAAAAGGCAAAATTACTTATATGTACCCTTTACCCGTCATGTGTGTATGGGATTAAAAAAATAATTCTATAAGCAACAAATTGAAGGGGGTCGATGGGGCTCGACACGTAAAGTAAGGCGCACACAGCACTGACATGAAAAATTAATAATTCATACAGGGTATATATTAGCAACAGCACCATGCGCATGGATTTACTAAAAAAAACAGGCATTAAGAAAGTTCTAACATAAAGTCTACATGGCCATTTTTACCGAACGGTATTTTCCATATTGTTTTTGCACTAATATATCGAGCTATATGGAGCACGTTTATTCAGGAGTAATTATAAGATGTTGATATTGTCGCGGGTTGAAATTTTGCAGGGTTGTTGAAATCAAATTTAGGGACTTTACTGACGGGACTCTGGGCTGGCTGCTCTGTTCACTCGTCAGCGCAAGTGGCGTGACCATGTAATTGGGGCACGGGGCCGGCGCGGCGCGCTGCGGGCTTGCAGAATTTTGTTTGTTTGTTTGGCCGCGCGCTGGCGCAGCCACGGGCCGCAGTTACTGGGGCGCGCTGTCGTAACAAGCCGCGCGGTGTGGCCTGCACATCGGGGTAGAGGGGGGGGGGGTAGTCTTCCCAGATGTTCTAGTTAGTTGTTTAGTAAATTTGACTTCAATAACGAGCTTTTGTTATGCTAGGCGCGGCAGAGCGCGCATTTAAGCGCAAGTGATTGGTGACTCGGGGCTCACTCAGGCGGAGGCTATGCGTCTCACCTGTGGTCACGAGTTGTTAGTTCGTTCGTGATGTAGGAATTCAGGCTCACTCAGGCGGAGGCTATGCGTCTCACCTGTGGTCACGAGTTGTTAGTTCGTTCGTGATGTAGGAATTCAAGCTTTCGGGCGGAGGCTATGGCCGACGCCAGAGGCCACGAGTCGTTTAATTTAAGTTAGGTCATAATGTAGTCATCTTCAAGCTTTCGGGCGGAGGCAATGGCCTTCGTCACTAGTCGTTTAGTTATAATTTTTAAAATGTAATGTTCGTTCGGATTTTAAGGGCAGGAGAGGCCCCTACGTTAGTTTTAAGTAATCGATCAAGAAAGGCTTTTCGGAAAATGTGAGTATGGACTTATCTTTGTTTTAATTTTAAGTATTAATTATGATTTGAGGTATTCGGAAGGACTAGGGAAGTGTTTAGTGAAGTTCTCTCATTCTCTCTCTTGTAAGGTCGTTCAATCGTTAAGGAAGTAAAGAAGAGTATTGTTTTAAATTTTAATCCCGATGTGTAAATGTTCGTCAAGAATGATGTTGATTATTTGACTTTAAGAATAAAATAATTTTAATTAAGTATTATGTTATTTTGCAAAATCTCCTTAGTTCAGCTCTCACCAGACATCCTGTACGGGATGACGAACCTATGATCCTAGGTACAGTAAAGTATTTTATGAAGTTAAGACTAGTTGATGCCAAGCGAGTTGTTTCTATGTAAAGAGCTACGATTCTCGCCCCCCCTCTGAAGGTGGATCGTGACAATATTATTAATCACTTTAGCACACGACGTTAGAAGCAGTCACGATAGTTTCACGTAGCAATAAGTCAAATTGTGAAATTACTTAAATATAAAAAAGAAATTAAATAAATATAAAACAATTAGATATAGTGACCAGCATGTTATAACGCACGGTTGAGGCAGTTACCAACATGGTAACAATGTCTGGACACAACTGCTGCAAGTATCGAAGGAAAGAAAATGATTTGAAAGTGCAAGAGAGAGTGAAGTTTGAAATGCTCGGTAGGTGCCTCGCGATGAATAACGAGGCCAGCCAGCAAAGGAGCAGCTAAAACGACAGAAAACTTCCTGCGTTACATTTTAATATCTCTCATTATAACGAAAGAGACCGCAGTGAATTTCCAAACAGTTTTACAACAGCTCCTGAATATATATGAACTTAAGATCCTGGAAAAATTTTCTCCTCAAAACTCTTTCGATGATTTTAGCTTTTCCAGCTGGCATAACGCGCACGGTACTAGGTTTAATGAAACATTAAGTTTCACGCATATAAATTTTTCTTTAACGTATTGTTTATAACTAGGGTAAGGCATTTTTCGCGAAAAGATCTGAACGCTTAATAGACTGCAACAAAGTATACCCAAACCTGTGGTTTCTTCCTTGTAATTAGCGGCCGTCTGCGAGAGAAGTCGTTGCCTTATTCAGGACGCGTTTGCTTTCGCACTGAATTACTGTGATTGGTGTTGTTACAATCGATATGTATCCGGGAGGAACTCACCCAATCACTAGAGTCCCGGAAATTTCGCGGATTTCTCTGGCCTCAGGATAGTATTCAAAGTTGTAGGTGTGCTCGACCCATGTTTACTTTCCCATTGGTTGATTTCTTAGCGAGAACATTTTTATCCTTGTTATTTGGCACTACCTGATTCGCTTACTTCTCTCCTAGCTGGGCATCGTTGGCTCATGGTCGTAGAGGGGCGTGTCCAGATAACTGCGATCCAATCACGAGCACAGTGTGACAGTGTGGAGGTTTGCATTCTAGCTTGCGACTAAATGAATCCGCGAAATTTCCGGGACTCTACCAATCACGAAACACAGACGATGCTACAGTGTTTTAACTTTCAACTAGTCTCGAAATCTTTTCGCGAAATTCTGCATGCCCCTATTTATAACTCATCCATAAAGTGATATGTGAAGTAGCCTACATTGCTTGTTTCCAATGAAAATAAGGCGTTTGGATGAATGTTTATTTAAGTATTTTTAAAATTAATATGGCTGCCTTTTTCTGTAACTCTATGGACTTAATAACGTTTAGCAGTTAAGGCACGTTCAAGTCGTAAAATATATTCCAAGGTAGTTTCACAATCATGTAGTTTTATTTGGCACACCAATACGTTTGGTGTGTCCCCTATTTTTTTTAATGAAAGTTACTATATGAGTTTGTGTTCATACATGTGGGTCTGCCATCTTACTGTGATAATTTCTTTGCATGGTGCTTGCGCATAGTAAAAATTCACTATATTAATTTTTTCCATGACGCGCCTAAAGTAGTATAACTTCAAAAATATGGGAAAAAAAATAAGTGTTATTGTAGGATGAAATTGAGCCGGCAGCCCGACGTAATGACTTGGATTTTGAAGTGCCCGCCGCGGGACTGCTGATTTCCCCTCCTCCAGGTCCGATTTTCCTTCCTTACCCCTCCTGAGTTGGACCTGTCCACGCTGCGCATGCGCCGACGTCATGTCGAGGCTATATAAAGACGTCAATTTGGTTAACTCCGTCTTCTTCGGCGTACTTTTGAATTGATATGTCGTAGACCAACCCTGGTCGCTAGTGCAGGCGGGTGCGTGGGCAGCTCTCAGCGTGAGTAACGATCGTTAGGAATACTTCTACTTTTTCCATCTTGTCACTTTTTTTTTCGTCTTGCCCTTAGAAATTGTCTTAATGATGTGTTTAGTAGAGTTAATATTATATGATAGAATTTGCGATTAGATTGTAGGGCAATATTTCTGCCGTAATCTGAGTGAGCGAGTTTGTGGACGGTGCAGATTTGGCAAACTGCACAAGCATGTTCACGACTGAATACCGTCGCGCATTTCAAGCACGTGTCTTCTTCTTCTCCCAAGCCTCAACAAATACACTCGCGAGTCCTGTCCCTCCGCAGGACGTATTTCGTGTCGCTCCTGAGCGAGATGTCCTGACAGCGGCCAGCTGACGAGCTCACTCACGGCCGGAGTCCCGCCGACTAGGGACTCTTCAGTCATTTTCTTCCTAAGGGACTGAAAAGTATAAAATATGCAAGACTTCTAGATGTTGAAACAGTTGGTATCGAACGCCTGGCGTTTAAACACAGCAACGCGGTATACGAATAAGCTATGCGGGCTGGCCTACCTTATATTTTAAGGGGTTAAGCAGAGGTTCGTAAGTCGATGTTACTGTACTGCTATCGAACATTCTGCTGTAAAGTCTAGTTTTAAATAGCGCTAAACACAATATCTGCCCATTTATACAGGAGAGTTAGATTATTTGATGGACGCTTGAGACTAAAATTCTTGCGCCGAGTTGGATAATTATTTACTTGTCATTACATGTAATTAAGGGACTTTTCAGTAATTTTCTTCCTGTAGCTCACTTGCATATGGGTTTATTTTAAGATATTTTTAAACTTAAATTTAATAATAAATGAACTAAAACATCCCTTGCGTCAAAGACAATATCAAATAAAAACTTACTATTCCTTAAATATGACCAGAAGTGTTATACGTATTGTTAAAGTGGCATGTAAAAGAATGTATTACAAAAAAAAAAGATACCAAGTTTCGTTGAACTTGCTCAAGTTATATGAATTTTTTACTTTTACTAAACTTAATATGTTGGAGTTATACAGTTTTATATTTTGTTCTGAATAGACTTCGACGCTACTTTACCCTTCAGTGCACCTACAGATGGTTAATTAGCGGAGTTTTATAGAAAGAAGTTTTGTAAATCAGGTTTCTTCTCTCACAATGACGAAGACGAGGAATGTTGATGCCAATAACTTGGTTCGCAGTTCATTGGCTGCTAGAAGTAAGCTTGTCGTGTGAAGATAAACTTTGGGCCTGCAGGTTCAATCTGAATAATTTGCGTATTTGCAACATCTGCGACCTTAAAACAGTGAGAGTCTGATCGGATAATTTACGAAATAAGTTACCCAAATTTTTCATCCCAGCATTTACTTGTAAGTCCTGCTTTTTTTCACTGTTGTGAATTAAGTTTCGCAAAAGAATACTCTTCAGATCTCCGTAAATATACAACGTTTGCCACTTATTGAAAAAAAATATATATATCGCAAAAACGTTTTTCCTTATCATAAAAAAGGAAGCTGAAAGGAATAATTTGAAATATTTTATAAGACAGTTTAAGTTTTTAATTTATTGGCAACCATACGAGCAGTTCATTAGAGAACACTATTATTATTACAATTGTTTTGTGTGAGGTACTTGTTATAATTTATTTGAATGCTTGCCGTGAAAAATATTTTGCTTCCTCAAATTTACGTATGTTTTCTTTTAATGTAATTTTTTTTAAGTAATTTTGGTTTTTTAAAAATATTCATTGCAGCCATAAACTCCAAAATGATTAAATATTTGTAGGCTTTGTGCAAATGAAACGGAAAAAAATCCCGCACGAAGACTGTAAAAATTCGGTCCAAGTCATTAATTAAAATTTGATGATATAAATCTTTGTTAACATTATTAAATAAAATTATGGTTTTTAAATCCCCCTGTAGTATATTAATAAAATAATATAACTGTACACAGATATAAGGCTAATATTTCTACGTATTCATAAAATGCTCAGATTCAATGTAAGTTTATATTAAAACTTTCTGCAAAACAGTTTATGATGTAATAAGTTTCATAGTACATTCATTCAGTTGGTCGCAAAGAAAATTTGTTTAATTTTATACTGACTATAAACTTTAGTATCAGTTTTGGATATTCGTAAGAATATTATATAGACGGGAAATTGAATTAAATTTAGTCATACACAATTTAAATAACTTATTCACGAGTCACATTGTAGTATAAAGAAAATTAACTGAAGACAGTGGGAGTAGTGTCAAAATTTTCAAGTTTTATAATGTTAAAAGCTTATGGCTTTCCTTTTGAAGAAGTATTTTAAGTTTGTAGCAAGACAAACGTCAACCAAGTTAATGAAATTTCTCTGTCATGTTTTAAAAATCAAAACATAGAGAATTGCGTGTTAATGAAGTTACAGAAAGTTATAATGATGTGCAAAATGTTTTCATTTTAATTTGTTAAAAAATTTGTTGCAAAATTTACCTGAAAGTAAAATAATTAAAATATACAACGAAACTGACTAACGCAAAACAATACTTATAAATTAATTTTCTGCACTAGAAATGTTCCGTTACAAAATTAAAAGAAAATATTTAACCAGTATTACGTTTTCTTAAAGTCTATTTAAGTTTCATTTCATATTGTACAACGGGCAAGAAGTTATTTCAGACATTTCGTTTTTATTCTAAATTACTCATTTTCCATTTTCTTTCCAAGAGATGTAAAGCATTTCTGTGCATGGAGATGTTGGTGATGAATTGTGAAAACAGCCGGTTGCGTTTTTCAGTTGCGCATAAGAAGCCTGACGGAGATGGATGCTGTGAGATCGCGATGGACTGGACACTACTATACCAACTTAACGGTTACTCAAGCTGCAGGTAGTCCCACCACATGCGCAGACGGCACAATTGCTCTCAAAGCCATTTTGGAAATATAATTGCAATGTCTTAATTATGTTGACGGGGAAGCGCTTACAGTAATTTTTATATTTATCATAATTTATTACTCGAGAAACAGCAAGGCTTATCCCACTACGTTGACTACCTTTGGGAAGTACCAAATTTAAGCCTACGAATAAACGACTTTGAAAGTTCAGATACAGATACATAAAATACATTCCAAGGACAGTAAAATTATGGTAATATAATTTTTGTTAAAGAACTCGTTGGTTGGAAAAGTTTTATATCAAAAACGAAAAACCAACCATCGGAATCATTCTAAATATTCTATAGTGCACATAAAATAAAATATATTTTTTATATAAAAAGGAATACAATTAAAATATGAAAACTAAAGATGAGCAAAATTTTAAGTATCCACCCTACCCTCTCGCAGTAAGTGTTTCAGGAAATTCAATCCACATTCGTGCACCATATTACTGCACATGTTTGTGCACGTGGTTATTACACGTACATCATTGGTAAATACAAACCACTTGTTTCTATAGCTATAAAAATGCTTCCTCTGATTCTTTTTAATACTGTAGGAAATGAAATTGAATTTCATAGCCATCGAAGCAATCAAAAACGACAAATTATCAACTGGAAATATTTTAACAGGGTATTATTAAATAAACTAAATATCTATTGAGCTCTCATTGAAATTTGGAGCGTTAGTTTCATTAAGCAATATACTGAACTGTTTTTTTGATTTTCGATAGTTATGATAAAACTCCCTTCCTTCCGTTTTTGATGTACTGACTTATCAATGTGTTAGTTGAATTACAAAATGTAACATTAATTATAGTTAATCAATTATTTCTGACAATACACGAGCACAAGTGTATTTTTATGTTTTTATGCAACTCTTGCATAATATTTATATTCGTTATTCATTCAAAACCATGGCCGAAACACCATTAAAATATAATATAATTTTTGTTAGTATTCATAGAGATTCAATTGAAATTAAAAACCTATAGGTATATTGTGTAAATATATTTTCCAAGAATCCATTTTAACTCCCTTATATTTGTTATCAAACAGTTAAATGATAAATAATATTTTAACATATTATATTCATGTTTGCAAGTTTTTAAATTTTTACGTTTACAAATTTTGTCCATTGGGTAACTACAGGAAATATATGAATGTTATCGTCAATCGGGTGAAAATTACCTATACACAATCTAGAAATAACTTTTTCATAAACAGCTTTTAGGTAGATTTCGGAGAAATACTACATATTGTAGCCATTACCATGGCGCGACATCAAAGAAAAAATTTATTTAGTTTTCATTTCATGGTCCATAGACCACAAAACCATTGTCAACTCAAAAGTTTATATATATATATATATATATATAAAGTTTTTATGGAGATGACAACTGCCGTAACTTTTCACAAATCACTTATAATACATAAAATATAGCAATGGACCATCTCAGTAGTGTTCGTTAATGAGGAAAATCCGACAAAAGGGGTGTAAATAGGTAGGTTTTTTTAAAACAGAAAAATCAGTATAACTCTAATAATATAACGAAAATCGCTTCCGTTTTAGCGTTTTATAACTTGTTGGTATAATACCCAAATTCTGGTATAAATACAGTATATTTTTTATTCCACCACCATCACTGCACGTGATGAAGAAACAAAAGAGCTGAAGAACAAAAAAAAAGTAACTCCCTTAGAAGATACCCTATCAAATCCATTCATTGTCTGTAAATCTTACTATATTTTTATCGAAAACTTGTATCTGAAACAATTTTTGACAAGACTAACCATTCCTGCAAGGAGGGGGGGGGTGAACAAAACAATAGTTAAAAATAACAGAAAATCATAACTTCCGTATAATTTACGCTATTATATACATTCTAATTTATTGTGAAAACATAAACATATTGTTTACAACTTTGGCTTGAATAATCTTTTAAACCACAAAACATCACAGCAATGAGTCAAAATTAACAAGGGTTGATGTCAAAAAAATTAATAACTCCCTTAGTAAAAACACTATCAAATCCGTTCAAACCATATGAAAACCTTATAAATATGATCTAAAACAATCATCTGAAACAATTTATGATACAAAAAACCATTGCTGCTAGGAGTGAATTAAATAGGGTTTGAAACACAAAAAAAAAAAAAAATTATATCTCCCTATAAGGTAACCTATAAAATATATAATAATTAGGAGTATATCTCCTAAAAATTATCTACAACAAAGATAGCAATTTTTTTATCAAATAAAGACTACAAGACGTGATGAGCAGGGAGTGAAGGTGGTTAAAGAAGTCCAGACTGCAGAGGAAGCCCTCCAAGTCCAGGCAGTGTTGACTGAAGGCGCCGGCTTCCAGCAGCAAGAAGTGAGTGTGGGTGGAAGGCAGGACAAGACGTGATGAGCAGGGAGTGAAGGTGGTTAAAGAAGTCCAGACTGCAGAGGAAGCCCTCCAAGTCCAGGCAGTGTTGACTGAAGGTGCCGGCTTCCAGCAGCGAGAAGTGAGTGTGGGTGGAAGGCAGGACAAGACGTGATGAGCAGGGAGTGAAGGTGGTTAAAGAAGTCCAGACTACAGAGGAAGCCCTCCAAGTCCAGGCAGTGTTGACTGAAGGCGCCGGCTTCCAGCAGCAAGAAGTGCGTGGGTGGAAGGCAGGACAATACGTGATGAGCAGGGAGTGAAGGTGGTTAAAGAAGTCCAGACTGCAGAGAAAGCCCTACAATTCCAGGCAGTGTTGACTGAAGGCGCCGGCTTCCAGCAGCAAGAAGTGAGTGTGGGTGGAAGGCAGGACAAGACGTGATGAGCAGGGAGTGAAGGTGGTTAAAGAAGTCCAGACTGCAGAGGAAGGCCTCCAAGTCCAGGCAATGTTGACTGAAGGCGCCGGCTTCCAGCAGCAAGAAGTGAGTGTGGGTGGAAGGCAGGACAAGACGTGATGAGCAGAGAGGGAAGGTGGTTAAAGAAGTCCAGACTGCAGAGGAAGCCCTCCAAGTCCAGGCATTGTTGACTGAAGGCGCCGTCTTCCAGCAGCAAGAAGTGAGTGTGGGTGGAAGGCAGGACAAGATGTGATGAGCAGGGAGTGAAGGTGGTTAAAGAAGTCCAGACTGCAGAGGAAGCCCTCCAAGTCCAGGCAGTGTTGACTGAAGGTGCTGGCCTCCAGCAGCAAGAAGTGAGTGTGGGTGGAAGGCAGGACAAGACGTGATGAGCAGGGAGTGAAGGTGGTTAAAGAAGTCCAGACTGCAGAGGAAGGCCTCCAAGTCCAGGAAATGTTGACTGAAGGCGCCGGCTTCCAGCAGCAAGAAGTGAGTGTGGGTGGAAGGCAGGACAAGACGTGATGAGCAGAGAGGGAAGGTGGTTAAATAAGTCCAGACTGCAGAGGAAGCCCTCCAAGTCCAGGCATTGTTGACTGAAGGCGCCGTCTTCCAGCAGCAAGAAGTGAGTGTGGGTGGAAGGCAGGACAAGATGTGATGAGCAGGGAGTGAAGGTGGTTAAAGAAGTCCATACTGCAGAGGAAGCCCTCCAAGTCCAGGCAGTGTTGACTGAAGGTGCTGGCCTCCAGCAGCAAGAAGTGAGTGTGGGTGGAAGGCAGGACAAGACGTGATGAGCAGGGAGTAAAGGTGGTTAAAGAAGTCCAGACTGCAGAGGAAGCCCTCCAAGTCCAGGCAGTGTTGACTGAAGGCGCCGTCTTCCAGCAGCAAGAAGTGAGTGTGGGTGGAAGGCAGGCCAAGACGTGATGAGCAGAGAGGGAAGGTGGTTAAAGAAGTCCAGACTGCAGAGGAAGCCCTCCAAGTCCAGGCATTGTTGACTGAAGGCGCCGTCTTCCAGCAGCAAGAAGTGAGTGTGGGTGGAAGGCAGGACAAGATGTGATGAGCAGGGAGTGAAGGTGGTTAAAGAAGTCCAGACTGCAGAGGAAGCCCTCCAAGTCCAGGCAGTGTTGACTGAAGGTGCTGGCCTCCAGCAGCAAGAAGTGAGTGTGGGTGGAAGGCAGGACAAGACGTGATGAGCAGGGAGTGAAGGTGGTTAAAGAAGTCCAGACTGCAGAGGAAGCCCTCCAAGTCCAGGCAGTGTTGACTGAAGGCGCCGGCCTCCAGCAGCAAGAAGTGAGTGTGGGTGGAAGGCAGGACAAGACGTGATGAGCAGGGAGTGAAGGTGGTTAAAGAAGTCCAGACTACAGAGGAAGCCCTCCAAGTCCAGGCAGTGTTGACTGAAGGCGCCGGCTTCCAGCAGCAAGAAGTGAGTGTGGGTGGAAGGCAGGACAAGACGTGATGAGCAGGGAGTGAAGGTGGTTAAAGAAGTCCAGACTACAGAGGAAGCCCTCCAAGTTCAGGCAGTGTTGACTGAAGGCGCCGGCTTCCAGCAGCAAGAAGTGAGTGTGGGTGGAAGGCAGGACAAGACGTGATGAGCAGGGAGTGAAGGTGGTTAAAGAAGTCCAGACTACAGAGGAAGCCCTCCAAGTTCAGGCAGTGTTGACTGAAGGCGCCGGCTTCCAGCAGCAAGAAGTGAGTGTGGGTGGAAGGCAGGACAAGACGTGATGAGCAGGGAGTGAAGGTGGTTAAAGAAGTCCAGACTACAGAGGAAGCCCTCCAAGTCCAGGCAGTGTTGACTGAAGGCGCCGGCTTCCAGCAGCAAGAAGTGAGTGTGGGTGGAAGGCAAGACAAGACGTGATGAGCAGGGAGTGAAGGTGGTTAAAGAAGTCCAGACTACAGAGGAAGCCCTCCAAGTCCAGGCAGTGTTGACTGAAGGCGCCGGCTTCCAGCAGCAAGAAGTGAGTGTGGGTGGAAGGCAGGACAAGACGTGATGAGCAGGGAGTGAAGGTGGTTAAAGAAGTCCAGACTACAGAGGAAGCCCTCCAAGTCCAGGCAGTGTTGACTGAAGGCGCCGGCTTCCAGCAGCAAGAAGTGAGTGTGGGTGGAAGGCAGGACAAGACGTGATGAGCAGGGAGTGAAGGTGGTTAAAGAAGTCCAGACTACAGAGGAAGCCCTCCAAGTCCAGGCAGTGTTGACTGAAGGCGCCGGCTTCCAGCAGCAAGAAGTGAGTGTGGGTGGAAGGCAGGACAAGATGTGATGAGTAGAGACCGGAAAAATTCGCGGATTCATTTCGTGATAGGCTGAAATTCAAACATGTGTACAATTATGCTGGTTCTACTATTGGCTCGCGGTTTAACTGGAGCTCTCTGGGCCATTGAGAGACTATCGACCAAAGAAGCGTCGAATCACAAGCTACCCAGTGGAGACGACTCACAATTTAGTAACCAATAAACACGCGTGTTTACTTGAGAAGTGCAGAGGATAATGGAGGCTATCCTAGAGGTCATTGAATCCGCGAATTTTTCCGTCCCTAGTGATGAGCAGGGAGTGAAGGTGGTTAAAGAAGTCCAGACTACAGAGGAAGCCCTCCAAGTCCAGGCAGTGTTGACTGAAGGCGCCGGCTTCCAGCAGCAAGAAATGAGTGTGGGTGGAAGGCAGGACAAGACGTGATGAGCAGGGAGGGAAGGTGATTAAAGAAGTCCAGACTGCAGAGGAAGACCTCCAAGTCCAGGCAGTGTTGACTGAAGGCGCCGGCTTCCAGCAGCAAGAAGTGAGTGTGGGTGGAAGGCAGGCCAAGACGTGATGAGCAGAGAGTGAAGGTGGTTAAAGAAGTCCAGACTGCAGAGGAAGCCCTCCAAGTCCAGGCAATGTTGACTGAAGGCGCCGGCTTCCAGCAGCAAGAAGTGAGTGTGGGTGGAAGGCAGGACCAGACGTGATGAGCAGGGAGTGAAGGTGGTTAAAAAAGTCCAGACTGCAGAGGAAGGCCTCCAAGTCCAGGCAGTGTTGTCTGAAGGCGCCGGCTTCCAGCAGCAAGAAGTGAGTGTGGGTGGAAGGCAGGACAAGACGTGATGAGCAGGGAGTGAAGGTGGTTAAAGAAGTCCAGACTGCAGAGGAAGGCCTCCAAGTCCAGGCAGTGTTGACTGAAGGCGCCGGCTTCCAGCAGCAAGAAGTGAGTGTGGGTGGAAGGCTGGGTCGGCGCGCCAAGACTACACATGCATCAGCATGACAAAAGGGCCGTGGCGCAGGCGACTGAGGGCGGGCCCACAAGACTGCAGTCTGCAACAATGGCCGGGCGGCGCGGGTAATGAAGTGCCCGCGGGGTGAGGGGCGTGTATAATGAGGAGAGAAAGTTGCCAGGGGACAGAGGGCGTGACCTAGGAGACCTCCCCCCTCCCCCCTCCAGGGAGTGAAGTCCCCGCGGTGGCACTGAGACAATGCTGCCTCCGAGGTTTATGGCGCCGGCGTAGTTGCGACCGAAACCCACAAGAAGGCGCTGAAAGAAAGATGATTAATGCTCTTTTTTACCGACCAAAATTTTCTCGCCGGTAACAGTTCATAATTTCAGCGCATGAATAAAATCAAATGAAAAACTTTCGGTATCTATAAAAGCAAAAAAAAACACTTACTAGTAGGGACCGGAAAAATTCGCGGATTCAATGACCTCTAGGATAGCCTCCATTATCCTCTGCACTTTTCAAGTAAACACGCGTGTTTATTGGTTACTAAATTGTGAGTCGTCTCCACTGGGTAGCTTGTGATTCGACGCTTCTTTGGTCGATAGTCTCTCAATGGCCCAGAGAGCTCCAGTTAAACCGCGAGCCAATAGTAGAACCAGCAGAATTGTACACATGTTTGAATTTCAGCCTATCACGAAATGAATCCGCGAATTTTTCCGGTCTCTACTTACTAGATATTAAATAATTCCTATAAAACAGTGGGTCATACTATTTTTTAAAATAATAAACGTTATGAATAGTTTGACTAAACGTACGACATATATAAATATTTTTTCTTCCATATTACAAGCACATCATTAGTCCCAGTGAATGCTTCAGCCTTAAAGTTAACATGTAGTTGTCAAATTTGGAACATAGTGTGCGTGTCTCGTTATTGAATGACAGTTTATCCTAATGAATCATTGAAAAGTTAATATAAATTGTTATCAGCCATTTTTTTGTCCTTTAAATATTACATCCTTTTGTAATGTTTTATGGCAAATGATCAACTTTAACGTGAGAAGAATTTGTAGACGCTCTAAATTTACTGTTGAAAAATGTTTAAATCGGTTAGAGACTAAGATGCATGTATGAGCCTGCAAAGTATTTTTTTTAATATGATCTGGAAGTAAGTTACATTTTGTTTGTATCCTTCAGTGTCGGGCGTGGGTTTATATATATATATATATATATATATATATATATATATATAAATTATTAGTTACGTTTTGTCATCATGCGTTCTTCAGGATGTCCATAAAAGAATATCACAGTTTCAATAGTATATTATAAAAGATTAATTTAAACTATTTACAACATTTCATTTATAAAATTTAAGGACTAACCTAGTTTTTGTTTTTACAAAATTTCAATATGTGTACTTTTAGTTATACGGCACACATCAAATTTAAAGTCCAATTATTCCCACACTTTGGTTAACACAACGGAGTAATGGAAGAAATATCCACTTCAATTCTGTGTCGCAACTCTGGCAAATCATTAAGTGATGGATGAACGTAGACACGATATTTTATAAAGCTCCGAAGGAAATAATCGCATGACGTTATGTCAGGTGGACGTGGAGGCCATTGAAAAAGAGCTCTGTCGTCTCCATCGTTACGACCAATACAGAGGTCAGTGTCTTCGACATTCAACACCTCTCGTATCAGGAGATCCCAATGGGTAGAGACCAGAATAATTCGCGGATTCTTTTCCCGATATGCTAGAATCCAAACAACTGTACATTTATATTGCTTCTGTGATTGGCTTACAGTTTATCTGAAGGACTTTTAGCCAATGGGAAATCTTCAACCAAAAAAGTATCGAATCGCAAGCGTCCCAGTTGACAAGTGTCACGAGTCAATAGCCAATGAGCAAGTGGCATTTGCCTGAGTATGTAGAGAGTTGTGGAGTCTATCCTAGAGGTCATCGAAAGCGCGAATTTTTCCAGTCTCTACCATTGGGGTTGGGCTCCATCCTGTTGCCAAATATTTCTACAGATTTACCCTTTAATAATTGTGTAAAGAGCCATTATTTCGCACTGCAGGCGAGAAAACAACAGAGCAGTACTCGCGGATGCGCGTATCTAAAACTGTTTCAGTTGCTATTTAATTGTGACCTTCAAACAACAGTCTACAACACTTACAGTTGATACTATTAAATTTTATAACTGGAATATTCTTTGATTGGCATACTGTATTACTAGAGACCGGAAAAATTCACGGGTTCAATGACCTTCAGGATGGACTCCAATATCCTCTACACACTCGGGCAAATGCCAACTGTACATTGGCTGCTGACTTGAGATTCGTCTGGACTGGGTGACCTGTGATTCGACACTTCTATGAGTGAGGGTCTCTAATTGGCCCTTAGTCCTCCAGATTAACAGTGGACCAATGGCAGAAGCAGCACTAAGGTATAATAATTTGAATTTTAGCATAACACGAAATGAATACGCAAATTTTTTAGGTCTCTATGTATTACAGACCTATTTGTAACAAAACCTATGTGCAAGGTCATAAAAATAAATTAAAATAATTGATTCATACAAAGTTTCAGGGGAAAAAGAAGGTACTCCCACTCCTACGTCACTATTCTGTAAACGCCACTGATATTCAAACCCATCGTTAAAGTATGTTTTTCACATGTTTTAATTAAAACCAGCAGCGTCATATGCAGCGAGTGTCGTTAGTTAATTTACAAGTCAAAGTTAAATAAAACTATGAAGTTTTGTGTATGGTTTGATGAATTAAGTGGAATGTAATCTTAGAAAATATTTTGAAAAGAAGTAATTTTTGGAGATGTTTTATTGACATGGGTCGCAAGAGCATAAAACTAACTGCACACATATGTGGGGTGATGTTGCTCAATGACAAATGACGATGGCATTTAGTAATGACAAGTGAGTGCATGGAACTGTCTAGTGGCAACTGGTACCCAAGTCTATCGAAATGAGGTCTAGAAAACTCGCTGCCAATTTTTACGAAGTATCTCTTCAGTTATTTTCCGAAGAACATCATATAAATTTGTACGACATCTCTAACACCTTGAAAAAATACTCATTTTTACCCCAGCCTTTACAAAAAACCTTTGTGACGTCACACTGGAATTAACTTTGTTCAGGACGTACAGAAGCATAATAGATTGGACTTTATTGGAATGGAGGAGGGATGTATGGAAACAGAAATTAAATTCTCCAGGAAGATGCTGGGAGAGGATATAATGCTAGAGAAGTATGGACGCGAGTGCTTGAAGGAATCCAGGACGTATTGCGCGTCTCATACGTAAAAATAGTCCACTTCCTCACAGTCGAATACGACAATAGTGCTCAAAGAACAGTCTTTGAAATCATTCTCTGGCAGAGTCGGTATTTCTCTTTATTAACACCTATGTCCTGCGCGGTCCTTTGAAACGGAACAGACAGTCTATTTACTAAAAAATAAAAATAAAAATTAAAAAAAATTGGTTGTCTGTAAAGTCGGTTTACAGACGATAGTTTAAAGTGACAAAGTCATAACAAAACATTGATGAAATGATTGCATACTTTTATGAATAAAATTGAATGATTTTGATTTTAATAGTAAAATAATAAATACTTTAAATTATACTAGTAATCAGATTTCTAAAATGCAATAATAATTAACCTTTATTTGCGAAATTGTTGTTGTAATAAGCAATGAAAACCACATTAACTTTTCACTTCACTTTATAAACAGTCGACGAAACAGTTCACGTGTAGATGACTTGTAATTAATTTTAAAAACTGGCGTTTAGCTATAAAGTTTAAATATAATTATGAACAAGTTTTCATATAAATAAACTGTAATCAAATATATAACATAAATATATGAATCACCATATTTTTTTAGTTAATTGTAACATAACCTATTATTACTGCACTAGCCGACAGATGCTACTTTTTTTAACAATAAAATAATAAATACTTGAAATTAAACTAGTAATCAGATTCATTTTCTTACGTACATTTGACGTAGAAACACATTTATAAACAAAGTTTCAAGTTTTCACTTCTGTCGGTGCGGCGCAAGCGTACAATGAGCGTAACGGGACACAGCGTTACGGGAAAATGTGCGTAACGGGACACTTTTTCGTACGTGCAGCCGGCGTTCATCGATTCATTAGACGTTTCCATGTCAAAAAAGCTTATAAAGCAAATAATTATGTTTTACAACATTTGTGAAGCTTAACCCTAAGACCAAATTAAAAATGATCATTCAGCTAATAAAAATATTCTAGGAATCAAACGGAATAAAAGTCACTTATGCATGAAAGTACAAGATAGGAGTTTGTTTTTAAGTAGTGATAATAAAATCTGAATTTAAATCAAAAATAAGGAGTGTGGCTGTGTCATGGACACGGCCGTGTGTTTTACGTGAATACGTGTACGTAACAGGTAATATTTTCTATACAAAATATAAAATACGCTTTTTTATGTATGTTATAATCGTGTTTTTGTTTTAACTTGAACACCATATATATTCACTGTACCTATTTTACACTAAGTTTTTATACATGCAGTAGATAGATTTTCTCGAGAGCTGAAGATTGAAGCCAAAAAGAACGTCGTAGCTTCTCTGAGTCAAAATTTATACTAAATGGAAATCTCGAAACGCAGCAAAATGACCTCAAAATGGCGACGCTTCCCCTTCCACCGCGCGCGATGCGTCACAGTCCTCACTTAGCGTAACGAATTCTTTGATCCTTTAGTTATACAGTGGTGTATTCAAATTTTGCATGGAGATGATAGATATGTAGCTTCAACACCAAACTGTGTCCCCCGATGATGTTATCATTCGTTTTTTGAATAATTGCCTCCCACTATGGGAGCATTTTGAAGTGACAACGTCTAATAAATCGATGAACGCCGGCTGAACGCACGAAAAAGTGTCCCGTAACGCACATTGTCCCGTTACGCGGTGTCCCGTTACGCTCATTGTACGCTTGCGCCGCATCTATCTCTCTTCCACTCGATTGGTACAACTTTTTCGAGGCACATTAAACTTGAAACACTCCCATTCGTTTCCTACTTTTCCTATCATCGTCCTATCCTTAACAGAATAACACAGATTGGAAGAAGTTAAATAGCAAACATGTATAAAAGTTAAAGTTATAACAATCTGTTTGTTAAAGTAATAAGCATATTTGAATTAATGAGTGCAAATAAAAGTAAATTTATCAATAAAATTGTAGATTTCATTTCACTCCATCTTTGTATCCATATAAAATAGTGGTAATTTAATAAAAATGATTCAATTTTATTCATAAAAGTATGCAATCATTTAATCAATGATTTGTTATGACGATGTCACGTTAAACTATCGTCCGTAAACCGACTTTTTAGACAACCAATTTTTAAAAGACGTATTCACGTCAAAAACATATTTTATGTAACCTGATATTTAAAAAAATTTGCACTTCGCTGTTGTTGTAAAAGAGCTGCTGTTGATTGAACTCGCGAGACTGCGATGCTACCTGTGAGTCTCACCTCCCGGTTTGTTTGTATTCCCGAGGCGGGCCTAACTCTCGCCGCGACCGGCCAAACGACTCCTCAAAACTCCTCAGTATCCCGTGTGTTCCGTCTCCGCTCGCCGCTGCACTCCGCACGACAAAGCACCGACGGAAAGTTTCACCGCAGAGTTGGTGGACGGGAGCGCTCAGGGCTCGCAATATTTCAGTGAAATATTTCCCGTGCTCCCCCGCGTCGCGTGGGAGCCGTTTGAGGATTGGGGGGGGGGGGGGTTGGTGCGGACGGGACTTCAAGAGCGTGGTTGAAAAATAGTCCGCCGCAGAGCGCGCGCTGGTTCGCTTGCCACACGAGTTGGCACACCTACACATCAGTGCCTTGTTTTACAAATGGAGTCTCTACGACCTGCGAATAATGTATCAACAACCTGAAACCATTATTTTAGTTCCTTCATTTTTACGGCCACGTTACTTGATGTAAGCTTTCGGACATACGCCATTGCTAACCGCATGTATGTCTGTAGAAGAAAACTACAAAAAAAAAAAACACAAATGAAAAAAACACAAATTAAGAAAACAATTGCTGTTGTCAGGATATAAATACCACACAATACTCCACAACAGGAATATGGTAAAAAAACAAAGAAAAATGGACTAACAGAACGAAAAAAAAAAAAAACCAAATGATGACAGCACAAAATGTCCAAATGCTTACATCAAGTCATGCACTCCCATTGCGCAAATCTTTCAAAGATAATAAGGCCATGTTGTTTCAAAAATACGTGAAACGCTTATATCTTAATTTAAAATGATTTTGTCAACACCACCTAAGCTAGTGATAAGCGATTCACCATTTTTAAAGCAACAGGTTTTGTGTTGTGCCTAGTAAAACATTTAATTTTTTTAAAAATTACTAGACAAGACATATTTGTACTCTTTAAATGCTTTGAAAACAACGTAGTATTGCAAGTCACTTAACAGGTGATATTAATTACTAAGCACATTCTAATTTGGATCAAAAAGAAGACAAATCATATGGACACTATTTACAAGTTTTTTGTTGATTGTAATGCAAAGAAATGTAGTAAATAATTTGGTTCAAAGGGTAATTATTACTGGATTTTTAGATCATCTAAGATATTCAGATGCTTTTCATCAGCTTTGGCTAAAAAAAAAAAGAATGCATGCTAAAGAATCCACGCTTTTATTACAATTTGTTCATAAAAATACAGTAAATATCATTAGAAACGCAAACACAGATCAAGAGAAATAAAAACTGATAAATTAATAAATTCTGCATGGCAAAATTATGAAGACTAAGAAAGCAATTGTAATTGTATTAATTTTGTCAATTTATGATATAGATGTTGTCGCAACAGATTTATAGAAGTTAGTTATTTTTTAAAATTTATATATATATATATTTGATGTGTTGCTGTACGCTTCAGTTATTTGAATTATGATCTCTAGTTTCAGTACTACTCACCAGTCGGCAGTATCTTATGAAAAAAATTCGCTGCGAACAGATTGCCAAACATTAACATCGCGGATTAAGGTATAAAGTGAGTGGCCCATTCGTTCTAAACCACCGATAACAGTAGCACGATCTTCATTTCAATTTTTAAGTGAAAGCAGGAACGAGAGAGGTAGGGAAATTTTCATTGCTTTCGTTTTCGAATTAAATTTTCCAATTACAATCCTGCCTGACAGATTCACGACCTGAATTTCGGTCCACAACGAAAAACAAATATTAACATAAAATACTTTCCAGGCTAAAGAAATCATGGGAAAAACCTAGTGTTGACACAACTAATTAAAACTTCTCTCTTTCATATAGTTTATACTCGCAAAAATCAGATTTGCTAGTGGAAGCTTTTTAAACCTTCTATATAACATGTAAAGTTATTTAATAGCATAATCCGTCGGTCTGCACTAAGTGACAACGTTTAAGTACTTACGCCAACTTATTTTAAATGGCGAAGATCGAAGATAAGATCCGCCGTCTTTTTTTACATTTGACCAATTAAAACTTTACAAATTAGGTACATACAAGATAAGCTTAATATAAACTATAGCTTACAAGAAATAAAAAGTTCTTACAAATATGATAAAATAAAAACTAAATCAATAAATCACTAACAAAAATATAATAACAGCAAAAAATAAGCAATTAAAATAAACATGATTTTCTTAAAGTACAACATATTAAAGAGATATTTAAAATTAAAAAATCTATCTAAATGCTGTTGTATTAATGAATTGTTATGTTAAAAAATTCAAGAAAGCAAATTAAGAAATAAAAATGAAAATGTAAACCAACAGAGAACATGATTTTCTTAAAGTTTAAGATATTAAAGAGATATTTTAATTTTTTAAATAATCTGTATTAATGCTATAGTATTAATGGTTTTAACACGTTCATGATAAAAAATATTGAAATAAATACTAACCAAGATATAAACAATTTAATAAATACAAGTAAATTTTTCTAGCAATAATTCAACAGACATTCGTGCGTATACAGTAACACAATGCTGATAAAGATAGATTAAAAATGGCATTATTCTTATATCTTATTATGTTTTAGCCAATATCTTGACACCAGCACGTGAGAATGAATGAATGAAAAATGCATGAAATAATGAATATGTGTAAATTGCCGCTGACATCAAAGTCTTTATAGAGATGATAAAAAGGGAATTAGTCGAGATGGAAAAGATCACTTCAGTTTATTCAGTGATGAAGAACATAAAACAAACTTTAATTTAAATTTAAACTGACAGGCCTGCCTTTTCAAACCAGCAGACACACAGAGTGAGGTATCACAGTGGTGAGACGCTTGTCTCGCATTCCAGAGCAAACTTCTTCGAATCATTGTTCGACTATTCTGTTTCCAGGGTTTCATATTCTCCCGAAATACTTCATTACTTCAGGAAAATGCTGGGACAGCCGTAGCTGAATTTTTACCCTGTTTCTCGGAATTGCGTTGTTGGGTCTGAAAGTCTCTTTAATTCTGGCTGTCAACTATTAGATAAGTACAAACAATTATAAAAAAATTGTATTAATTTTTTATCGTATCCATGGAGAATTAATTTATTTTTCATTCTAAGCTATAATAATGAATACATAAAACTTCAATTGAATAGAAAATCATTTTTTAAAAAAAGGAGCTCCAATTCGAGATTAATAATGGTAGGAATCCAAATATGCCTTCTTTATCTCGGGTTTTCATGAAACAAATAAATAAAAAAAATGGGCGCGTGTACTTATGCACGCTCGTTAGATGTTAAAATTATTTAAAATAATAAAACACCAACTTAAATTTTGCAAGCAAATGATTAATAAATAAAATAATATAAGAACAGAAGTTATTATCTTTGAAAGATTTTTGCAATGGGAGTGCATGACTTGATGTAAGCTTTTGGACATGCGCTATTGCTAAGTACATGTATGTCTGTAGAAGAAAACTACAAAAAACCCAAAAGTCAAAAACACAAATTAAGCAAAAAATTTCTGTTGTCAACAGGATATAAACACCACATAATATTCCATAACAGGAATATGGTCAAAAAACAAAGAAAAACAAAGAAAAATGGACTAACAGAACGAAAAAAACCCGCAAATGATGACAGCACAAAAATATTGAAACCAAAAAAAATTGAACACAACAGTTGAAACGAGTCAAAAACACGCACAGACAGAAACAAGCTTGTTACTGTTTTGGAAGCAATGGCGTATGTCCAAAAGCTTACATCAAGTCAAGGACTGAAGTATTAATATAAATAAGGACGCTAAAGTATAAATCAAATCACTTTAAAAAATCGAAATAGGTACTCAGCAATCTATATTAATATAAACACATGTATAAAATAATCACCCATATAAATATTAATAAATAATTAAAAACAATAAATAAACTGAATGTGTATTATAATTATGATTAAAAATTATTTATTAAAATTTATGTAGTAATTTATTATTTGTAGGCAAATAAATTATGCATACGGGACTCAAACACACTTATATAAATAAACTTAAATACACTTGAAAATTTTTATAAACACCATTAATATATTTTAGTTATATGAACCAGTATTCAATATTAAGCACTAAATTATAAAATTTCAAAGCACTTATATGATATTTATTTGTATATAGACTTTTTTACTCTGTGAATATTTTGTTGCATGATGCGTGCGCATCATAAAAATACTCTGTCTAAATTTATTATCATAACATGCCTAAAAATAAAATAATTAAAAAAATTAACGCAGTTATTTTTTTTGGTGTAACCTTTTTTCAATCAGCACTTAATCACTTTATAAAATTTTGATATATTCCGGTTATGAGTATTAAATTGTCACGGCTGGAAAAAAACACTACAGTGAACCGTTTATTTTACTTACTGATGAAATAATCTGGCAAAAAATTATTTTTTCAGTACCGTGATGGCTGAGAGGAAATACACGGCGTGTCCGCGAGCCGCCAGTCAATTATTTGATCGCGATCACGTCGCCGGTGGAGATTAGGCGATGGAGGGAATTAATTATTGGCGGCTCGGCGAGATCTCTGCGGGTCGTTACCATAACGCCGAAATACCACAACGCCGAACGTACAATAACGCCGAATACTATAACGCCGAACGTACAATAACGCCTAATACCATAACGCCGAATGCCAAATTGACCGCAACGCCGACCGCTAGAAAACTACTGTGTACCACAAAGCCGAAATACTGTAACGCCGAAAAATGTTGCTGCGGCGGGGGGGGGGGGGGGGGGGCGCACAGCAGCAAAATGAAAAACAACTGAATGAATCTGTGTGTGTTTCTTAAATGTATCTTAACGCCGAAATACCACAACCTAACCTAACCTAGGAGAGCCTAACCTAGCCTAACCTAGCCTAACCTAACCTAACCAAACCTAACCTAACCTTTGTGGCAGTCCTGCAATGACATTTTTCGGCGTTCATGTATTTCGGCGTTGTGGTAATTCGGAGTTGTGGTACACAGCAGTTTTCTAGCCGTCGGCGTTGTAGTAAATTTGGCATTCAGCGTTATGGTTTTCGGCGTTATTGTACGTTCGGCGTTGTGGTATTTCGGCGTTGTGGTGCGTCTCCACTCTCTGCTGGTCGCCGTGAGGGGTGGTGACGAGGATAGCTGATTGGGTAATGTCTAGCTGCAGCTATGGTTACTGCAAATGGAACGAAAAAAGCTACCTGCACAGTAACGATGCCTTTGAAGATTGTTCTCGCTACAGGCTCAAGAGCTGTCCTGACCAGCTTGATGGTGGATATCTAGGGGAATTTTTATGATTTACAAAAAAGGAGGGGTGTCTGTAAAGTCGGTTTACAGACGATAAATTTTTACGTGATAACCTCATGAGAAAACATTGATGAAAAATTGCATACTTTTTAATTTTCAAATATTATTTACAGTTTTTGAAAAATTTAATTTAAATAATTTGTTTAAATATAATCATGAAAAATTAGTTAAAAAGCCTGCCTTAACGAATTTGATGTTATAGAAGATTTTCTCGCACGGTGGTTGATCGGTTATTGCACACTCGGCTCAGGCGGAACGTGACAATTTTTCGTGCGTTCAGCCAGCGTTCATTGATTTATAAGACGTTACCACGTCAAAAAAATAATATTAGTATGCAATAAGTTATGCAAGTTCTCGCGATTGTTTCCTTGTAGTTGGTGGCCGTTGCAAGAGTAATCATTGTATTATTTGGCCGTACCATTCAGTACGCGTTTGTATCCATACTGGATGGCGTGATTGGTGTGCTGATAGCCAACATGCAACTTAAATAAACACAACCAAACACAACGAAACACAAGACAAAGCTACAATGATATAACACATAGTCGTTGTGGAAAATGTTTGCGAAATATACATTGCCCTATCGACTCCAATGCCAGCTTCTGGGTTTCCAGAAAGAGCAAACTTCGTAGTGTCGTCTCTACGCAAGTGCAGGCTGAGTGGTCACACACTCGCCTCTGGCCAAGCGGTGGAAGGACTGCTCACGTAGCCTCACGTGTCATGCACAGAGCGGTGTAAAGATTGCGCTAGAGGTACAGAAATTTTTGCAGAGGAACCTTTTCCGCGTTCCGGAATCGGCAAAACACACTCTGTCTCATCACTACTCTGCGCCCTTTCCCGAGCCTCGTTCTCCCGTGTGTGAAGACGTGGCAACAACATCTCTGTTCCTGTTCCAATCATGAGTGTTGTTCTCCTCTCCTCGTATACTACCCTTTCCATCCGCTCCTCAACACCCCTACGTCACTCGCCGGATATGAAAACATGAGCCTCACACATAATCCGAGTATCTTCACCACCCCTATGCGAGCTGCTTCCCTCGTCCAAGATCTGTCCCACCCCCGGAACTGCACTGCCGCATGCGGACAGAGAGGGTTTACAATTAGGAGCTATTGGGTGCGTATATTCCTATTGAATTAGAATCATTCTCAAGATATCTCTCGTTAGCCGTTTGTACACCCACATGAATACGCATAGTCTATATGTCACGCGGCATGTTGGGTGTTTTATTTTATCATCATTTCTTTTGTATCACAGCTTTTTACTCAAATGTATTTCCATAATACTTTTTCAGTGTACGTTTCCTCTCACATTTTCTTAACTCATATTTACTTAAACATTATCTTGAAGCGGTAAAAAGGCCCGTAAGTGTTCTTATTTATGAATAATTACACAGTATTAATAACACGGAAATAATTCTTATTAAATATTAAGTTTAAAAAAATCTTAAAATAAACCCATATGAAAGTGAGCTACAGGAATAAAATTACTGGAAAGTCCCTTAATTAAATGAAATGACAAGTAAATAATTATCCAACTCTGCGCGAGAGTTTGAGTCTCAAGCGTCCATCAAATACTCTAACTTTCCTGTATAAATGGGCAGATTTAGTTTAGCGCTATATGAAACTAGACTTTACAGCAGAATGTTCAATAGGAGTACACAGTAATATCGAGTTATGAAGCTCTGCTTAACCCCTTAAATCCTAAGGTAGGCCAGCCCGCATAGCTGGTACGTATACCGCGTTGCTGTGTTCAAACGCTAGGCGTTCAATACCAACTGTTACAACATCTAGAAGTCTTACATATTTTACTTTTCAGTCCCATAATACAGATAATGAAAGTTATAATAGCTTAAAAAATTTACCAACAAAGAGTTAAGAATGTCGCCCCTGTAAAGCAAGCCTTCGACTGGAATATCGCAAGTTCGATCGTACTGCTTGCTAGTAGAGGTGCTACAGCATCAGATGCTTCAGTAATTGTCACCTTTAATGTCGTTTTACACAGTTTCAAAGAAACACATATTTTCTTGTGCCGGCAGTAAGAAGACATTTATGAGTGTGACGTCATCGCTAAACAAGAATCTTCCCTCCTTCCTACTCTCCATCTTATTGCCCCCTCCCTGGTGGTCTGTCCTGCCCTCCCTCCTTTTCCCCTACTCCAGTCTTCTCCCTGCGCATGCGCTCTAGCGGCCGGTAGCCCTGGTGGTTGCAACGGCTGCCTGACGTTCTTATTATTTAAGGTTCGAACGAGGCATTCTTAAAGTTCATCCAATTTATAGTCACCGAAGATCCAGAGAATTAGCGCGTTATAAGGTCACAAGGTAGACTTCAAACATTGGTAGTTATGCGTGTCTGTGAGAGTTGTGCCGCTATGCGCCTCACTGGATCCAACTGCAGGTGGAGATATCCTAGCGTGAGGTGTGCGTATGCCAGCGATGCGATGTTGCAAGTGGAGCGGGAACATTTGAACCTTTTTTTCAGCAATACCTTAACATATCAAGGCATGAATGTAGTATAAAGTTGCATTGCGTGCCTATGGTTACTTAAAAATAATATTCATTATATTTTAATAACTTAAAAATTACTTTCAACAATTTTTTTTTTGTATTTTCCACCTTAAAACTAATTGAGACAAAACACAAGGTAAAAACCACTCCGACCTGGACTATTTCTGAAACTTTCTTCTTAAGTAGGAGTCTCTAATATATTTTTAAACAGTTGAAAATCATGCTATATTCCGATCTCTGCGCGACCTTTGGAGGGAGAGAGAGAGAGAGAGTGAGAGAGAGAGAGAGAGCAACTCCCCTTAAGGGAAGGAAACCCCCGCCATCTTGGAAATGTTTAACACCAAGCCACAAATTTTACGCAATTCTGTATTAGTTTTTAAGACTCGGCTGTACATAGGATCTTAATTTGGTCAGTATTAGTTTACTGTTGTACAAAATCAACACGAGAAGCAAAAAGCTATGTAAGATATAATTTAGGTACTGCCATGTTAAAAACTTGTAAATTAACTTAAAACTATATTTATTGCAAAAATAAAACATTAACCAAGGTGGCGTAGCTAATTTACTTTAAATTTATTCAGAAGTTTTATTCCACTTTTGCCCCGACACCAAAATGAAATGGGCAGCGGAGGAATCCGGGTATGAAAAGTAGTGTGTTGAACAAACATCGTAATAGATGAATCTTCCAAGTGTCTGGGCGGGAAGCCTACGATTCACGCCGAGTATTCGACATGCCCGAAGTTTACCGAATACCTGCCTTCGGGTGACTTCGGAATTCTTTTGTTTAGGTGAAAAAACGCATTTTTTACTTTGCCGTGTGTTCGTTAATGTCTAATTAATTACTTTAAATGGTCGATTAGGTCTGGTCAGTTACATTATAAATACTTTAAAACTAAACAACCATTAAAAATAATTCATATCATTTTTAATGTCCGGGACAAAGGATGAACAGTAGGAACTCATGTTTTTTTTTTTACTTAAAACTTGCGCAACAATATACAAACAACAAATAAATCTTAAGTTAATTACATGATATTTTAATTTGATGACATTGCAAGACGGATGTAAAAGAAAAGAATGTTCGTATATTTACTCAAATATTATTCTTGGTTTTAATGGCTTAATTTGTATTATTGTTATGAAACTTCCTACCTTTATTTGTTTATGACCAGCATTTAAAACATACGTTTTTTCACCTAAACAAAAGAATTCCGAAGACACCCGAAGGCAAGTATTCGTTAATGTTCGGGCGTTTCGAATACTCGGCGAGAATCGTAGGCTTCCCGTCTGGGCCTCTTGCCGCCTTAAAGAAAGACTCTGGACCAGGCGCCATGTGTATGTCTCGTCCCATGTCAGGCGCCCACGTGAGGGCACGAAGACGAAGACCAAGAGAAGAGGAGGTTAAGGGGCCCGCCTTGTCAGAGGTGTGTCTGTGTTAGTGAGGCGGGACTGGCTGGTGCTTCTAGCGCGGTGTCGCCTCTGGACTGGCGCGCAGTCTTCTCGTCGTCACAGGATAACTGTGATATCTCAGCGGTGACCGTAACATTATATTGCAGAGAAACGAAGATAAAGTTGTAATGCAAGTCCCTTAAGTGCTTTCAAGCATCTATACCGTTTGTTTTACGCCTAAAATTTACTCTGAAATCATGCGTTTTAGCCATTTTGACTCTTCTGAAAATACAGTTTAAAAACTTAATCCGAAATCAAAAGTACTTTTCGGCCCTCAGCGAACTCTTAAACGATTTTCGTAAGCAGACCCCACCCGGATATCTTGATTAGTTTTGAAATCGCGTTGTTTTACCTGAAGCTCTACGCACCGTGTGTGTGCCCGGGTGGGCTGGGGCCTTAAGGCCACGCCTACCCGGGCAGCTTCTGGTAAAACAACGCTGTTTGAAAACTGCTCGAGACATACGAGTGGGGTTAGTTTACCAACAGCATTTAAGAATTCGCTGAAATTTCCCTGAAGAGTACTTTTGATTTCGGATTAAGTTTTAAAACTGTATTTCTAAAAGAGGAAAAATGGCTAAAGGGCGCGGGTTTCAGACTAGTTTTTTTTAGACATGTAACAACTGGTGCAGATTCATGAAAGCACTTAGGGGACTTGCATCACACCTTTTATATTCATTTCTCCGCCGTATAATGTTAACGGTCACCGCTCAAATTCCACAGTTGAGTTGTGTGTGGACGATGAGGAGCGCCAGTTCAGAATCATAGGGATGACATAGAGACGACACCTCGCTAGAAGCAGCAGTGAGCGTCGACCTTATCATCCCGTCTCACTTAACACACACGGGGGCCCCTCAAAGGCAGCTGTAGCGACGGGCTTCTGGAATGACGTCACCCCTGCTGTGGGCCGACTGTCGCGTCGCTAGGGGTGAGCAGGGCTGTCCGGGGGGGGGGGGGGGAGGGTGATGGCGAGCAAATATGAGACCACGCAATCACGGCAGACTGCGAGCATGTTGGGCAGGGGAGGGGAAGCCTCACTCTCCCGCCAATTGCAGTGTCTCTCTCTCTCTCTCTCTCTCTCTCTCTCTCTCTCTCTCTCAGCTGAGCGAGGGGAAGGGAGGGACCGGCAGTGGTGTGCGGAAGGGAAGACGAGCGTGTAAACAAGCCGACGGCTTGCGTGTAGGTACGTCACTGCGATGTCCACGCTGCCGACGCTACAGTGGATCTCCTTGGACGTCTGCGACTGGCGGTAAAACAGTCTGCTACGTATTACATATTGTTTATTAGAGCTGCAATAATTAATATGTTTCAAAGGGATAATCAGTTAAATTATACAGATCATAACTATCCTACACGGCATGGACAGAATATAAACTTACAAATCCCTCAATTTCATAAAACAATATCTCAGAGATCTTTAGAATTTTTTCTTCCAAAAATTGTTGTTATTCTTCCTGCAAAACTAAAAACTAAAAATTATTTTCAAAAGAAAAAAAAATGTTAATATTTGGCTACATAATTTAACTGATGAAGAGATGGCTTTATATTTAAGTAAGTTTTATATATTGTTATAACTTTGTACTCGTACTTTACTTAAATACTAATTTTTATTTAATTATATTTTTATTTATTCATTTAACAATGTTATAATTTATTCGTTTTTTGTTTATAAATAATATTGAAATTTAATAAATTGCTCTTTTTAACTTTCATCTTTATATAACTAATGTAAAGTTTCTTAGGGTATATTTTATATTTTTATTTCTCAGTTATTATTCATTTACAAATGTTTACAATCGTCAAAATACCGCATGTAATTTTAAGTGACTAGATGCACTCACATAGAAGCTTGCTTTCGTGAGTGCTACATTTCCTGGTTAATTAAGTGAATATTGTTAACAAAGTGAAAAAAATGGGAAATAAATTATTATTATTACTATAACAACTACAATATCGTAAAAAAATGGTCCATGTACGTTAGAAGTTATAGTAAATTGTGGTAATAAAAAAACAACTTTAATATTTGCATGCAAATAATTCATAAATATAAAATAATAAAATGACTGGAGTGATATTATAAATACAATTTTTTAATCATAAATTGTGTCAAATTAAAAAAAAATATTAATACTTAGTATTCAATGTTAATATAAACATGTGTATAAATTTAATTATTTTATTTAGTTAAACAATCGAGGTAAATTTTAATTCATATTGAAAAGCATAAAACTTTTAACTGGTTTTTTTTCCAATTTATTATTAATAATAATTTTTAAATAATAATTTAATAATTTATAATGCAAATAAAATATACATACGGGAAAAAAACCTCATTAATATAAATACACATAAAAAGGGTTATAAACATGGTTTATATCACTAATAGTCACAATAAACAAATGTTTTTAATAATATGGACCACTTTTGAATATCAACCATTTAGGTATAAGATTTAAAACACATATATAATTTATATTTGTATGTAGCATTTTTATGTATGTAGGCTTCTTTTTATCCTGTGATAATTTCTTTGGAAGTTGCGCGTGAATCATAAATCACACTTTCAACTTTTTTTCATAACGCACCTAAATAAGTATAAATTTAAAAAAATTAATTTAATTTTTAAACATATAAAAATTTTGAATTTATGGTAGCAACAAAAATAGTTTACGCCATACTATTATTTGAAAATTTGACAAAGAAGGTAGTGAGTTTTATAAGATTTTACATGAATACCAAGCGATTTCGACTGATTTAGTTGCGGGGTTAATCTTGTATGAAATTATAAACTTAATATGTGGTTGTATGTAAACATAATGTATAATGGAAATAAGTTTTATCTTAGAATTGTCTTATGGATGGTGGTGTGGTTTAAACCGTCCTGGTGTATAGCATCTCAGGTGACAATTCCTTTTTGTCTACACGGGGTCGATGAGGGGGAAGTTGGTTGTTTTTAATGGAGTTGCGAGCTCGTTACGTGAGAGATAAATTAATTGGAGTTGCCAAGAAGCAGTTAGTTCCGGTCGTGTGAGCGCGGCGTTGGGGAAACTAGTTAATAACTGTAATCCCCTGAGTGGATCCGAGTGGCGGTCTGCTAGTGGACTTTGTCCAGCCTCCTTGCAGTCCGCACGCGTCCAGACGCTGTCCGTGAGGGCTGGTCTCGTCCACACCAGCCCCAAGTCTGGACAAGTCATCGAGTCCCAGCACTCTGCACTAGTCATCATCATCTGGTGTAACAGCCATTCCCCATATTTGTAGCCAGGGAAAGTACCTTTGGAGCCTAAGTAAGTAGTCAACACCATACATTAGGTGACTTAAAATGCCTATACAGTTGTTCACAGAAACGTGGCTCTTCTCATGGTGTTATTCCTCAAAGTAATGTCTCCGGAGTTTAATGTCGAGCTTATTTCATTGGTGTATTGAAGGGTCATGTTTACTGTGGAAACCTTTGTTAACAATAAACAATTATTTCACGTACTTTTGCACCACAGCTCTGTGATTGAAAATATTGCCCCTCCCGTCCCTCTTCACCGGACAGGAGGTAACACAGTTATAAGCTGCTTCGGTGAACTTAACATTGGAGTAGTCCGATGCATGTTTTTTTTTAAGAAATACCGTTTTGAAATTTTAAAAACAAATTCACTTTCGGCACAGCCTACAGGCGTAGGTATATTACGAAGTACCTATTTATTTTCGAAACATTTGGGAAACTTCTATAAACTTCTGTAACACTTTAAGAACTTAATGTACATAACATATTTATGTTCTTTAATATTACAAAATGATCGATTAAATTTTGGCCAATTTTCCATTACGAAATTTTTTAACTCAATGTAGCCAGCATTCAGTAGTTTACAACGCAGCATTGAAAACCCTACAACGAATTACATATTATTTGCCAACTAAGATAATTGTTTAATTTTTTGACCTTCGAACAATGTTTAAATAACTTGCACTAATAAGGTGGTCATATAAAACTTTTCTTTGCACCAAGATTTAAGATAATACTAAGATCAATCAATCAATATTTCAGTCCCTACTTATAGGTCTCGAACTGTTTGGTCGGTGGCCGGTTATTGGCCGGCTCAGTCATCCTTCAACGGGAACTGTTGATCCCACTCGGGATAACGTGGCACAGAATATTTTACGTAAATGACTACCAGGGGCGCACACCTGTTGGATTCCAAGGGGGGCGGGGGGCGTGGTCCGTAGAGTTATTGGCGTGGGTTTTAACCAACACAAGTCATCTCTGAATGGGCTGCTTGCATGTTGTATACTGTCCATGTGTTTTGTCTATATGTAGGGACTGGAAAAAATCGTGGTTTCGATTACCACAACCCTCTTCATACTCAGGCAAATGCCAATTGCTCATTGGCTATTGACTCGTGACACTTGTCAACTGGGACGTTTGCGATTCGATACTTTTCTGGTTGAAGGTTTCCCATTGGCTAAAAGTCATTCATATAAACTGTAAGCCAATCACAGAAACAATATAAATGTACAGTTGTTTGGTTTCTAGCATATCGGGAAATTAACCCGGGAAGTTTTCCGGTCTCTATCAATAAATCAACATGTCATTACAATGTATCGAAAATGCTGGTATGATAAGTTTAGCATTATCTAAAAAGAAAACCAACACAGGACGAAAAAAAGTTCATAATTTAATAATGTATCAACATTTTCAATATTTTAGACCAAAAAGAAAATGTTCGTAAGAAAAACAGCTTAAAACTTTTGATAGTCACTCAAAAACAACATAAAAATTTAACTAAGAGGGAATCTGATATTTAAATATTTAAAACATTTTAAATAAATAATATTGGAAAATTTCACAGAAGGGAAATATTCCAGAAGCTTGATAAAAGAATTAATTAGCGAATAGTAAAGTTTAATCTAAAAGCATTTAGTTATCTGTGGATTCAAGGATACGATCACATACATGAAAAGTATACGTAAATGCATACGTGGCATAGAACTATTATCCTCTTATAAATAAACCAAACAATGTATTGCTAAACTCCGTGTCGCATTTAACTGAAACGCCAATCATCTTAAAGTGTGCGGGATTATGGTCTATAATAAATGATAATTTTGTACTAGGTAATTGGTTCAAATTTTAAGTTTATTTATTAAACTTACATTCCTATTGAACATACTATAGAAATTACGTCTTCCTTTGTTATAAGTAGCATCTTAATGAAGCTCAAGCAATATTGAGTTGTCGTTTGATCTTTTCAGGGAGCAAATCGAATTTATTACGTAACACTCATCAATTATAACTAGAGACCGGAAAAATTCGCGAATTCATTTCGCGATAGGCTAAAATATAAATAGTTATACCTAGGGACCGGAAAAATTCGCGGGTTCAATGACCTCCAGGATGAACTCCATAGTTCTGCGTACACTCGGTCAAATGTCACCCATTCATTGGCTGCTGTCTTGTGAGACGTCTCAACGTAGCAGCCTGTGATTCGATAAAGCTTTGGTTGGGTGTTCCTCATTGGCCCAGCGTCGTCCAGGTGAGTTGTGAGCCAATAGCAGAGGCAGCACTGAGGCATAAATAATTGTATTTTAGCCTATCGCGAAATGAATTCGCGAATTTTTCCGGTCTCTAGTTATACCTCATTGACGCATCTGCTATTGGCTCACAACTCACCTGGATGACTCTGGGCCAATGAGAAACACCCAACCAAAGCTTTATACGAATCACAGGCTGCTACGTTGGGACGTCTCACAAGACAGCAGCCAATGGGTGGGTGACATTTGACCGAGCGTACGTAGAACTATGGAGCTCATCCTGGAGGTCATTGAACCCGCGAATTTTCTCCGGTCCCTAATTATAACAGTAAGTTAACTAATATAAATCGTAGCATTAAATGTATTTTTTAAACATTAATAATTTTCCAGAATAAAATAAAAATAAAAGAATGAATAATTTTAAATACGCAAGCTTTTTAAAGTTCGAAAATTGAATGTTGTTTTTGTTTATAAATGAGCCCTGTTCCAAGAAGTCGCTGCGGAAGCTGAACTACGCGGGTCCATGCAGGGGATAACGGGGCTTGTGCGGTCCCAAGAGCCGGCACGCACTTGTCTTCCATTAGCCGCCGTCATGCGAGCCGGGTAACGGTCGCGGGTAAGTGGATCCGGGAAGCCTTCGCCCAGGGTATTACCCATGCGTTCCCCAGCGCGCGGGCCGCACGACAACAGCGAAGAATGAAAATAAAGGCGCAGCCCAGATTGAATCCGTTTCCGATATCCTCGCAGCGCTAGTAAAAGTTTTCTAGTGGAGGGATTGTGGGAAGATGAGGCGGTGCGAGTGGGGGGATTCAGTGGGAGAAGCGGAAACCCGCGTGAAGGGTGTAGGGTGTGGGAGGCGGTGGGGGGGGGTGAGTAAATGGGAAGTTGTGGAAAAGCTTTCCTGGCAATTTCGAGGTCCTCTGATTTCAAACTCTCGCCGATGGAAAGAGGGACGGTTTTCGAGGGAAAATTATCCTCTGAGTTTTTGTGGGTGGGGGGGGGGGGGGGTGGTGAAGTTGGGGGGGGAGGGGGAAGAGTCTGCTTTTAAAGCCGCTCGGAAAATCCCCTAACCGCGGGCGACAGGCAGCGATCTGCTCTCCCCCCCCCCCCCCAATTCAAGAGGTGAGTCGCTCTCCGCTCTCTCTCGCTCGCACCCGCACCTAGGCCGGACTCCTGTTGTCGGCGCCGACTTTAATCCCTCCAGCCCCCCCCCCCCCGCGAAACATCAACTCGCGACGACATCGAGGGACGAGGCCTAGCCCGAGCAGTCATAGACGACTTCCTTCAGCCCCCCCTCCCCCCCAACCATCAGTCTCCTCCCGACGATAACGGATGGTCTCCCTTTAAGGACCAGCGCTGCCGGCCACATCCACCATGCAGAGTCCTTCTCACTTCCTTACTCCCGAGAGAGACAAAGATCACAGCTTGCTCTCGCCCGTTTAGGGACAGAGAGAGAAGGCGGTTTATCGAGGGAGGAAGACGGAAAGGGATAAAGAGGGAGATGCGTGTTCGTTCATTGGCTAGACGCCCAGTCGCCCGTTTAATTGTCCACCCCTCCTCCCTCCCAGCTTCACACCCCCTCCCCTCCTTTTCGGCAACCTCCCTCCACAACCCATGCGATGGCAGTCCACGGGGAAACCCCCCGTTTCCATCCTATCTCTCCACTACGACCCTTTTTCTCGCGTCGTAACCGATTCAAAACCAACCACTCTGCCAGGCCCGGGGAGATTAAGTCTGCAGGGACGGTCGTAGTTGGTCCCAGGGACATATTTGCTGCGATTCTGGGCGTATTTGCGTTGGGGGGGAGCGTCCTGGGAAATAAACCTGAGGGAGTCCCACAATCCATTTCCCACCCCCTTCTGAGCGCGGCGACCTCTCTTCATCATGGTTCAGCCAGGGTGTGAGCTAGGGAGGAGGGGTGGAAGGCCACAGGCCCGGGACAGGCTGAGGGGTGGGTTCGGGACTGCGGGAAGGGGTAGTTTCCGGCCCTCTTGCTCCGAAGTGGTGGGGTTCCGAGACTCCGGTTCTGCACTTCATTAACACTCGACGACTGCCCGTCCCGCCGTCACTGGGTTGTTTACTGCCCCTGGTCGAGACAATAGCCTCTTCCTCCTTGCCCCGCATAAACTCGCATCCCTCCGCAGCTTCCTTCCTCCTTGGTGAATGCGCTTCCTGGGCAACACTTTCCCACGGAGCAGTCACGCAAAATGCAAGGATTTATCCAACTGTAAGGGTCTTGTTTCGCTGAGTTTCTGCTCTCCTTTGTACAGTTCCCATTGAATTTGCATTTACTTCTGAGAATGCGACGCCTGATCTAAGCTACATGAATACAGATTCTAGTCTATGGTTAATCATTTACTTTAGTAATCTCTACTAAAATTACTTATACTTTTGTTTCATGCCATTTGCCCAGGTCCAAGTACCAATATCACACTGTTTTGTTATTGACATCTGCACCTATTTTTTTATTTCTTAGGGGTGATAATACAATTGTTGAAAAATCTAATTCTTTAGAAATTGAAGCATATGATAAACACAACTCGGGAAAGTAAAATGCAGGAAAAACGGGAAAAAGTCGTCCCTGAACTGGCGTAAAGTGGTTTTAACATAACGGAACACATTCATCAGGATAACTGCTCTGCAATTCGAACCCTGCGGGGTGATTATGAAAACTGTTTGCGATACAAGACAAGGTTAACAACGAAGGTAGTGGATATAACTAGGGACCGGAAAAATTCGCGGGTTCAATGACCTCTAGGATGAACTCCATAGTTCTACGTACACTCGGTCAAATGTCACACACCCATTGGCTGCTGTCTTGTGAGACGTCCCATCGTAGCAGCCTGCGATTCCATAAAGCTTTGGTCAGGTGTTTCTCATTGGCCCAGAGTCATCCAGGTGAGTTGTGAGCCAATAGCACAGGCAGCACTGCGATATAACTATTTGTATTTTAGCCTATCGCGAAATGAATTCGCGAATTTTTTCGGTATCTAGATATAACTACAAGAAGAAGTTGCGTGATTATGAACACAACATTTGTCGTTAAACTCCAACTATTGATGGCGTTGTGACGGTATATACCATAATATTTTAGTATGAGCACACATTTCGGACGGTATTTATCGCACCGGTGCTACGTTATATACCACGTTTGTATCAGGTGGGGGTGTGAAACTAATAAGAGGTTAGCGATCTAATTTAATTACAATTAGTATAAAATAATGTGAATTTTTAGTGCCACGATTTTCTTTCAACATAGCTGGGTGTGTTAGAAGCCAAACCTATTTTCAACGAAGTTTAACGTAAACAATATCTCAGGTCAGTTACAGCAGAACTTACATCTATCGTTTAATGTTTGCTATGGCAAAACACAGGTTGTGCAACATTGGCGACAGAAATTTATTTTACTCGAAAAATGTATTTCGTATATGCAAAAATAACCATAACCATGTGTTGTACGAAGTTACGATATCTTTATTGTAGTATCACTAACTATTGATTGGCAACTTTTTTCCAAAGGAATCTTTTGTAAAATGTACAGAATTTTTTTTTCTGTGCGGACAGGGTCATTGCGAGAAACAGAATGCTTTAAAGAAGTAATTTACTGGTTTAAATGGAGTAATTATTGAACAAATTACAGACAGTTTTTAAATGATTGACACCAAAATAAAATCTAAAATTAAAATTAAAAAAATTTGCATTATTTATTTTAATAATTAACCGACAAAATGGTTATTCAAAACATTCATTAAATATTTATTGGTTACCTTTGGCGTCATTGAATTCGACCGTGGCTCACCAGTCCCGCGGATCATAAGTAGGGGCAGGCATTTTTCGCGAATAAATCTGAGAGCCTATTAGACTGCAACAAGGTATACCCGTACCAGTGGATTCTTCCTTGTGATTGGCGGCCGTCTGCGTGAGAAGTTATTGTCTTATTTGACCGGGCCAATCAGGACTTGTTTGCTTCCACACTGACTCACGGTGATTGGTGTTGTGAAAATCTACATTGACCTGAAAGAAACTCACCCAATTAAGAAACACAGATGATGCTACAGTGTTTTAACTTTCAGCTGGTCTCGGAATATTTTCGCGAAATTTGCATGCCCCCAATCATAAGGAAACACACACCGTTATATTCAAAACGGTCCGTGTTCCAATGGAGCATGGAGAATACCGCGTGTCTGCGCGAGTGTTCGCAAAGCATTATCTTCGCGTCGGCGCTTCGCTCACTTGATCAAAGAATAGACACGTGACCGGTGACAGGTCCGACAGTCACTACTGAACCTGGCCTGGGGATTCACCTCTGCTGATTGGCCCTACTGCAGACAGATATAACATGGAATGTTGTTTACGCTGGTTTTCACGGGAAACCCCTTAGGAATGGACAACAAAGATAAATAATTCTTGAACTGGAAATAATCCAATGTCAGCTGATGTCAAAACACTCGTGCTATGAAAACAAAGACCGTAAAACCGTAAAAGTATGTCAAATAAAAAAATGACAGTAATAACGAAACAGTAGAAATAAGGACTCATCCATGCAAATTCACGAGTCCTGCTCTGTGCTGATCACGGTGTCGAACGTTGTCTAAACAGGAACCAACCCAGAGCTAGTATGATTTTTTCCAACCTTCTTCTGTTTGAAATATTTCATTGTTAATATACACATGCATTCCCTGATAATCACATAGCAAGACGTGTGAAGAGGAATAAATAAAATACAAAATCAGCATACTATTTAAACTGTAGAAATCACATCAAACATTTTCATTTACAGTCACGAACTTCAAGGCTTTTGACTTCTGAAAGAGTAAACAGAAGGAAACAAATGCTCCCGGAAAAAAAAGGAAATCTCTCTTGGAAAATAAACCTGCAGGGAAACGTTATTTTCTTCCTCCCCACGGAAATCGAAATCTTTCTCAAGTATTGTGTGTCCTGGGCTATCTCGTGAGAAGCTTATACGTCCCGGAGAGAGAAAAGGGGAAGTAAATCATCTTTCCCATACGATTTCTTTAGAATCTACGACAGGGCAAGATCCGCGGAAAAAGACACGGCATTCACTGCAGAGGTCAGAGCGTATCTTGTGACCAATACAAACGATGGGAATCATGAATATATACTAGTTCCTTCTTTCCTGGAAATGACGGCAGGTAAATAGCGTCTGCCTGGCCCACGCGTCCAGCCGGGAAACGCATTGTTTTCGTAGCGAAACTTCTCTGCAGCCGGAGGGGTAAGTTCAGGATATGACGTCATGACAACGTAACGAAAAAAAAAATGTTCGCGGAAAAGGTTTAATGAGTAGGGCCATGCAGATTTCGCGCAAATATTCCGAGATTAGTTATAAGTTGAAACACTGTAGCATCGCCTGTGTTTCGTGATTGGGTGACTTTCTTTCAGGCGCATGTCGATTGTTACAACACCAATCACAGTAATTAAGTGCGGAAGCAAACGCATCCTGAGTGGCTCGGTCAAAAAAAGAAACGACTTCTCTAGCAGACGGCCGCCAATCACAAGGAAGAAACCTCTGGTGCGGGTATACCTTGTTGCAATCTAATAGGCGTTCAGATTTATTCGCGAAAATTGACTGCCCCTATTAATGAGAAGAGAGTTACGTAAAGCACAACGATCAAGAATAGAGTTGTTCAACTGCATATATATTTGGAGCCATGTTTGTTAAACTTCTGGTTCCATAAAGACACTGAGCAATTTTGTGTGGACAGGGTATTTTTTGCTACGTATACGTCCGTTGAAAATTACCCTCATTGCCATGAAGCCTTTTAAAACCACCATCAACTAAATTTCCTCCTTTGTATAACTTTATGAACGTATAACTTACACATAACCTGTAAATGTACCGTACTAGCAATTACGCCAAAGCCCGTCAAGTATTTAATTCAGGTATATTTCAGCTATTATGTTACTTGCAGGCACACACCTGGAAACAGCAGCAGTAGCAGCGCTGTTAGTGAGCTGACGTATAAATGCAACCAGTCTGAGAAGTTTCGCCTGTAACGCGCGGGGCGACCACCCACCGATGAGGGTGTTCAGACGCGCGGGGTTTCTTTGCCTTTGAGCAGCACGCAGATAAATGCACTACCCTTTCAAATACACATGAGGTAGCACTGCGGCTTGGTGATGCATTGTTCACAAAATAAGTAGACTTTTGACGTGACAACGTCTAACAAATCGATCAACGCCGGCTGCACGCACGAAAAAGTGTCCCGTTACAAACATTATTCCGTTACGCGGTGTCCCGTTACGCTCATTGTTCCGTTACGCTGTCGACGAGTGCAGAAATAATAGGTTATGTTACGATTGACTAAAAAAAATTATGGTGATTCATATAATTGATGATAGATATTTGATTACTGTTTATTTATATGAAAACGTGTTCATAATTTTATTTAAACTTTATAGCTAAACGCCAGTTTTTTAAATTAATTACAAGTCATCTACACGTGAACTGTATCGTCGACTGTTTATAAAGGTAAGTGAAAAGTTAATGTGGTTTTCATTGCTTTTTACAACAACAATTTCGGCAATAAAGGTTAATTATTCTTGCATTTTAAAAATCTGATTACAAGTATAATTTCAAGTATTTATTCTTTTATTATTAAAATAAAAATGATTCAATTTTATTCATAAAAGTATGCAATCATTTCATTAATGTTTTGTTATGACGTTGTCACGTTAAACTATCGTCCGTAAACCGGCTTTACAGACAACCAATTTTTAAGATGATTACTAAGACTTTTCCATAATTGTACACTAATATAGCATTTACAGTTTCAATAACTTTTATTTGAATCATTAAAATGTGAATTTTATAGGATATGTTGAATTCTTTTAAATGTAATCCTACATTTTATCAATGTAGTAAAATTTAAAACTTTTAAATTTTAATTGTTTTGTTACTGTTTACCGTCTGAACCTTCATGAAAGCATTTGCCATATGCTAATACAATTTTTTCAAGGAAACGTTTTTCTTATTAATTGAAGCACACATTTCATGATGGAGATAATGGTTGATGTTACCCGTAATCTAATCATTAACTAAAAAAATAAACTATTTAATTAGGCAACCAATTAAAAATATTTATTTTTGTAACTGGAGAGTTTTAAAAATATTGAAGTTTCCTACTAACTTTCTTGCTCCAGATAAAGTCAAAACAGTGATTAATAAATATTTTAAAGTTACTTTAGAAATAAATTTAATTATTTGATATTTTCTGCAAACTCTGTGGAATGCAGCGTTATGAACAGCAGATAAATGGAGGACACGTTTATTTTAAGTAAATTAATTTAAAAATAATATCACTACTGGTTATAAAGAAGTATAGGCAATGCTGGATTTTGTTTATTCATAAATACGAGTAGTATTTTAGTTTGGGGTAGCTTCAAAATACACCATATTTTAGAAAAAAAATTCTAGTGTAGCTTTTAGAACATAAAGCTTCCATTATGCGTTTTGTGTATTACGATGACATGTACTGTTTGCGAAGTATTTGTACTCATAGGTCAGTAACCCGAGAGTGTAAATCGTGATTTATAGTACGAATTTACTGATATATATGAAGACTACTATTTCCTAACGTTTGGAAGGTATGCAAGATTATCAACTTTTACATTTTCATTTATTTTACTTTTGGAAATAGGTAGTTATACAGTTAGGGGAAACACTATCATCTGCCTGAAATAATCGTGTAAAAGGGATTTTTTTAATAACAAGAAACCTCTACAGGCTGTCGGAATCAAACCCCATTATCGCCAAAATAAGTCTTAAATGCAAACTTCATAGCACTTGTTTCCGTGGTCTATCGTTTGACAGGCTCCTAGACATTGGCTAATATTTGGCTTGATTATTCGTCCTCAAGTCTATAAGAAAATTTCTTCCAAGCAGCCAATTGAAACTCATTTTCTTTTGAAAATAAGCATGAACAGCTCACTATACTAGCAGGATTAAAAAATTATAAATATTTACGAGTTCAGAGTTGTCTAATGCAGTTCAAAACCCTCTGTTTGTTCACTTGTTACTACCAAAAATATTTTGGGCTGTATTACCCGGCCATTATTATTATTATTATTATTTGAGCCCAGGGTATGCAAGGTTTATGAAATAAAAATGTGTTCTGCTTTTCTTTCCAAACGGGTTGCTAACACGTCTGAACCAATCCGGTCTTTCAGGTGCCTTTCGCAAGCCGTGTTCTCTCTCCTCTGTCTCCATATTGTATTCGCTCACGCATCTCTTCACAGCCAACGTCTCCTGCTATCGCACTTGGTTCCTCTCTCTTCTTTCTCGCTTTCTCGGTGTGAAGTTGCCTTAAGCCGACTGATTGGGCGAATTTCGCTGATCTCTCTTGCTCGTCCAAATATAAATAGAATACGTCTCTGGCTCATAGAAGATACAGGCCACTCAAACACTACGACATCCTGTAAACTCACGCTATTTCAGAATTATGAGATAATTTCTGCTGTTATAAAAACTTTTCTTCCTGCTCATTTGTGTAGCACATGATTAGAGACCTGTAAAATTTGCGGATTCATTTCGCGATAGGATAGAGTCCAAATACTTTTTACATTATTTTGCTTCAGTGATTGGGCCACAGTTAATCTGAAGGACTCTGGGCCAATGAAAAATCTTTAACAGAAGAATTAGCGAATCACGATGATTCCAGTCAACAGGTGTTACGAGTCGGTAACCAATCAGAAGATGTGATTTGCACTAGTGCGTAGATGTTCATGGAGTCTATCCTTTAGGGATTTGAAATCGCGAATTTTACAGGTCTCTACACATGATTGTTTTCTGCTTTTGCCGTAGATTTATTTAACTTTGTCTCATATATAGTTATAAAGGGCATATTAAATTTTCTGTGACCCAATTGAAATAGTGGCGCATAGGTGAAGGGGTCAGAAATTCCCACTGAGAATAAAGTGTGGTTGTTGTAACCAATTATTTTTCTGATGGGCTGTTCATACAATAAAATTATTCCCTACAAGTCATTTATTTGTAATAAAATAAGTAATTTTCAATCTACGTAAAGAGATTATGTTTTTTTTGTAATGCATTTTGATTTCTGCTAGCTTATAAACTATTGCATAAGTGTGATGTTGTTCTTTCATCTCATTTATTTTTACAGGTTATGTGTAAGTTATGTGTTTATAAATTTATACAAACCAGAAAACTCAGTTGGTGGTAGTTTTAAATGGCTTCATAGTAATGTGGAAGATGTGTGATTGACACACCGTTGCAATAAAGCCTAGCCACACAAAATTACTCGGTGTCTATAAAAACTAAAGTTGAACAAACACGGTGCCAAATATAAATGCAGTTAAACCACTCTCTTCTTGATCGTTTCACTTTACGTAATTATTTTCTCATCAAACCTTTTCCGCAACGCTATTTTTTGTTACGCTCTCATGACGTCATTTCCTAAACTTACCCTCCCTGCTGTACAGAAGTTCCGCTACGAAAACAGTGCTTTTCCCGTCTGCATTCATGGGCCAGGCAGACAGTTATTTACCTGCCGTCAATTCCAAGAAGGTAGGGACTAGTATGCATGCATACAACAAATCCTGATTTAATACAATTCCTTGGACTTACGCGACTTCAGTTTTGCACGGTTTGTTGAAGGAAAAATCAGTCTGTTTGTGCCTGATGATGGGATCAGATGCCAGTTCCCGAAACGTCGCAACTATTTTGTCATAGGGAACCTTCTTCGTTCGTCAGTTTTGACGTCGTTCTGTTGTCCATAATACCTGATTACATGCATCATTGCTCATTGGGCTTATCTTTTTGACATAGCTAAACTTGGCTTGTTTTTCATGGGTTTATATTATCATACATATAATTTTTTTGACGTGATAACGTCTAATAAATCGATTAACGCCAGCTACACGCAAGAAAAAGTGTCCCGTTACGCACATTGTTCCGTTACGCTGTAGCCCGTTACGCCCATTGTTCCGTTACGCTGTGTCCCGTTACGCCCATTGTTCCGTTACGCTGTGTTCCGTTACGCTGTCGGCGAGTGCAGTTATAATGGGTTATGTTATAATTGACTAAAAAATAATGGTGATTCCTATCATAGATGATAGATAATTGATTACAGCTTATTGATATGAAAACTTGTTCATTATATTATTTAAACTTTATAGCTAAACGCCAGTTTTTGAAATTAATTACAAGTCACCTACACGTGAACTGTTTCGTCGACTGTTTATAAAGTGAATTGAAAAGTTAATGTGGTTTTAATTGCTTACTACAACTATTTCGGCAATAAAGGTTAATTACTCTTGCATTTTAAAAATCTGATTACTGGTATAATTTCAAGTATTTATTCTTTTATTATTAAAATGAAAATTATTCAATTTTATTCATAAAAGTATGCAATCATTTCATCAATTTTTTTGCTATGGCGTTATCACGTTAAACAATCGTCAGTAAACCGACTTTACAGACAACCAATTTTTTTTTATTTGTGTTCTTAAAATAACAAACTGCGCAAAATTACAATGGCGTATGACCAAGAAATTGGACACAACAAATGTGCCAAATGTTGAAACCTCCACTGGTACTTCGGTTCAAACACCGCCTTGTGTCCGATAGAACACTCTTGCGCTAGGTCGGAGCGATCATTCAATTGGCCGGTCGTGCGAGCGAAGGAGCTTCGCGGATCACACGCCACGCGGCGCTGCAAAGGCGGCTTCAAACGCGCGGCAGACCGCCGGCTGGAGTCCCGTGAGGAAGGGTAACCCATTTGCCGATAACAGCTTCCCTCCGAGGACGGGCGCTGCAGGAGGAAGCGTCCGTGCGTCGCGTGGACTGTGCCAGCACCGGGCGAAGGAAACTACTTCAGCCCTGCGATCAGTTTAGGCCACGAGGTAGAGACCGGAAAAATTCGCGGATTCATTTCACGACATGCTAGAATCCGAACAACTGTACATTTATATTGCTTCTGTGATTGGCTTACAGTTTATCTGAAGGACTTTTGGCCAAAAGGAAACCTTCAAACAAAAAAGTATCGAATTCGCAAGCGTCCCAGTTCACAAGTGTCACGAGTCAATAGCCAATGAGCAAGTGGCATTTGCCTGAGTATGTAGAGTGTTGTGGAGTCTATCCTAGAGGTCATAAAAACCGCGAATTTTTCTAGTCTCTACTACGAGGCCATTAAAATATATAATATACTAAAATTAATTTGCTATTAAGTCATTAAAAAAATATAAATTAAAAAGTAATATGTAAGTGATATTTTTTGGTCGTCAAAAAACGTTTTATTCGCCCCTAAAAATCATTAACGAAACTGTTTACAAAAAAATCATATTTAATCATTTTTACTACAAAATAGTTTGATTTTATGCTAGCCAGATTTATTGAAAAAAATATATTTTTTTTTAAGTATTTAAACCGATAACAGTTTATCATAACATCAGATATTATATTATTTTTTAATTAATACATAGTTTGAGTAATAATTTATTTGTTTTCCGTTTTATTAAATATAAGTTTAGTGTGAAACTGGGTTGGCGTATAAACAGAATTTAATTTTAACATAAATTACATAAAAAATATCTAAAAAAATACGCTTAATGAAAAATCATAGTAACATAAGTCTTATTTTTGGGTATAAAACTAATTTAAAACATGGACTAAGTACTTGCACCATTGATGTTTTCGGTTCATATACAACGTTTCATGTCTTTTATGTAACGTATTTTAATAGAATTAGGTAAAAATACAATCTAATATTTCCCAAAATAAAACATAAGTGTTGCTTTCAAGCAATTACACGTTACTTATTGTCTAAACTATATAATCGTACGGATACAAACAACTAAACTGTTAATTCAACTGTTTTGTAGCTGACTTAAAATATTTTCCCCAATTAAAGAACAGTTTATAACAATTTATAACAAATTTATAACAATTTCATGCAAAATATTTTCATATCATTTGAAATAGTTTTGTGTGAGACATAAAATTTTTTCTTTAATTTTTAATTACGGAGTTTAAAATACTTCGGACATATCAATTTAATTAGAACTGAATTTTTACGGCAGCACAGATTTCTGTTCAGTTTATAATTTACATTAATTGTTATAATTCTAAAAAAATTTAATTTATATAGTCTTAAAACACTCCTGATTAACATTGTTTTAATCCGTTCATTTTAACCCTAAATTCTTCAAAATAGTGTTGATATTTAAATCCTTAACTAAAAACTAATAATTGTAAAGTTTGTATTAGAAAATAATATTGTATTAAATTCGATTCAAAAAAAAATTAATATGAAATTTAAACTTAAAATTTTCACTTCGGCTGAACAATATAATTATAGGTAAAAATAGCATATTTTACCATCACTTATAAAACCATCCACATAGTAAAAATTACAAAGTTCTATTCCTAGCAGAAGAAAAATATTTATACTTAATAATGTGAAAGCTTTGGCTTATTGTTTGATTTGATTAATGCAACAAATAAAAAGTTTTAAAAATAAACGACTATGTGAAAACTTTTCTTTTAATTACAACGATTTATTAGAATCTAGTCAAATTAAAGTTCGTTTAGTGTGTGATGGTACTATATAGATAATTCCACCAAACTGTGAACTACTTAAATTTGGACACTTTCTACGTTAAATGCATCGAACCATCCGACCCGTTCCTCAGAAATTTATCGCCAAACCACGTTCATTGTTTCGGTCGCGAGAAACCTGTAACGACATTTTTGAAAACTTGAGTTAATTTACGAGTGTGTTCACGCGATTCACTGAAACACAGTCTGTCATCGCGAAATACGGAATTGTTCTACGCGTTCGAGAATGAAAGGGTAGCTCCGAGATTTATCACAGATAGTCTTTTCGAGCTGCAAACCTACCCGGCCCTTGGGTTGGGGGGAGGGTGTTTTGTTGAGGAGGGGGGGGGGGGCGGACGCACAGTGCTCTGTGCCAACGGAATTGAAATAATTTTTGCCCTGAAAATAATGGTGAAACAAATGCAGCTCAGCAATTTTTCAAATAGAGATTTTTTTCTCTGCTGGCTATTTTAATACATTACTTCAGAAACCGAACTCATAATTAAACTTGTGTTGTAATTTACACTTGATGAGCTTGCATTAATTGGTCATAATGTTGTTCGCAGTCAATAGCAGGGTTGTGTGGAAAATAGTCTCTATGACCTCGCATGGTCATGGTGGTTGATAAGGAATCTACCAATCAATCTATATTATTATATTATGAGAGTTTTACTTAGTAATTTGTATTGTTAGCCGTTGAGAGCTCTCCGTGTATATTGTATTCTTCATGGTGAGAGCTCTACCTAGCAATATATTGTTGGATGGTAATGTCTCTACCTAGCTATCTGTATTGTTGATGGTGAGAGCTCTACCTAGCAATATATTGTTGGATGGTAATGTCTCTATCTAGCTATCTGTATTGTTGATGGTGAGAGCTCTACCTAGCAATATATTGTTGGATGGTAATGTCTCTACCTAGATCTCTGTATTGTTAATGGTGAGAGCTCTACCTAGCAATATATTGTTGGATGGTAATGTCTCTACCTAGCTATCTGTATTGTTGATGGTGAGAGCTCTACCTAGCAATATATTGTTGGATGGTAATGTCTTTATCTAGCTATCTGTATTGTTGATGGTGATAGCTCTACCTAGCAATATATTGTTGGATGGTAATGTCTCTACCTAGATCTCTGTATTGTTAATGGTGAGAGCTCTACCTAGCAATATATTGTTGGATGGTAATGTCTCTACCTAGCTATCTGTATTGTTGATGGTGAGAGCTCTACCTAGCTATATATTGTTGGATGGTAATGTCTCTACCTAGCTATCTGTATTGTTGATGGTGAGAGCTCTACCTAGCAATATATTGTTGGATGGTAATGTCTCTACCTAGCTATCTGTATTGTTGATGGTTGAGAGCTCTACCTAGCAATCTGTATTGTTAGATGGTGACAGCATAAACTACAGACCTAACTGCACAACAGATTACTGTTTTTTTTTACATATTAATCGGCCTCCCTAAACATTATTTTAAATGCCTGGCTTCAACGCGAACTTGACTCTGTTTTGCAGAGAGTTTAAGACAAGTTAACCCTTTGTTACCGTAACAACAGACACACTGAACCAGTCAGTCCCAAGTCCGATCTGTGGATTGTTCCAGGGCCCTAGTGGTGTGGCGCTCGAGAACTCACTTTACCACGACACATCGAAAAGCGTAACTGCATTAAATGTTAATCATAAATATTTAATTAATTTGGTGTATTACAGAGGATATTAAAAATTTATTATTGTGAATGACGATGAAAATATTTTTTGTTCTACTCCTTACGAAATATTATTATGAACACTTAAAGTTGGTTTGTAAAATAGTTAAGAAACCGAATTATTTTATAAAAAAAACAGGTTTAGTAAATTAGAGTCACACCTATTTAAAACACTTTGTCCTATGACTTAAGGTACATGATGTCATCAAAGTGAATTAGTTTCTAACATTGCAATATGTTTGAAGAGTTAAAAATCGATAAGGGACGTATGGAACCATCTAGTTTACTTACAATCATTATGATTCATAATTAAAACTTTGACGAAGATAAATCAGTACAGAATCAAAGGGAGTCAAAAGTCTTATCATTTTATCAAGGGAAATCACATCATTTTTTACGACCATTGCCAACTGTTTCAAAATAAACTGCAATCAATATCATTGCACACTGGAAAAATAAAAATAAAAATATTGTTTTATATTGTCGCGGGTTGAAATTTTGCAGGGGTGTTGAAATCAAATTTAGGGACTTTACTGACGGGACTCTGGGCTGGCTGCTCTGTTCACTCGTCAGCGCAAGTGGCGTGACCATGTAATTGTGGCACGGGGCCGGCGCGGCGCGCTGCGGGCTTGCAGAATTTTGTTTGTTTGTTTGGCCGCGCGCTGGCGCAGCCACGGGCCGCAGTTACTGGGGCGCGCTGTCGTAACAAGCCGCGCGGTGTGGCCTGCACATTGGGGTAGAGGGGGGGTAGTCTTCCCAGATGTTCTAGTTAGTTGTTTAGTAAATTTGACTTCAATAACGAGCTTTTGTTATGCTAGGCGCGGCAGGGCGCGCGAATTTAAGCGCAAGTGAGTGGTGACTCGGGGCTCACTCAGGCGGAGGCTATGCGTCTCACCTGTGGTCACGAGTTGTTAGTTCGTTCGTGATGTAGGAATTCAAGCTTTCGGGCGGAGGCTATGGCCCTCGTCCGGGGTCACGCGTCATAGTTTTTAAAATGTAATGTTCGTTCGGGATTTCAAGGGCAGGAGAGGCCCCTACGTTATTTTTTTAAAGTAATCGATCAAGAAAGGCTTTTCGGAAAATGTGAGTATGGACTTATCTTTGTTTTAATTTTAAGTATTAATTATGATTTGAGGTATTCGGAAGGACTAGGGAAGTGTTTAGTGAAGTTCTCTCATTCTCTCTCTTGTAAGGTCGTTCAATCGTTAAGGAAGTAAAGAGATTATTGTTTTAAATTGTAATCCCGCTATTTAAATGTTCTTTAAAATGATGTTGAGTATTTGACTTTAAGAATAAAATAATTTTAATTAAGTATTATGTTATTTTGCAAAATCTCCTTAGTTCAGCTCTCACCAGACATCCTGTACGGGATGACGAACCTATGATCCTAGGTACAGTAAAGTATTTTATGAAGTTAAGACTAGTTGATGCCAAGCGAGTTGTTTCTATGTAAAGAGCTACGATTCTCTCCCCCCTCTGAAGGTGGATCGTGACAGAAATGGCGGTGGCACCGGCTAGGTGCACGTGACAGAAATGGTAGAGTTCGCCGGATAGGTTCTATTTCTGGAGAGAGAGAGAGGTAGATTTTTATGTTTATTATTAAGTTAGTTTCAGCTTCTGATAGCAGGTTATTAAGAGTTTACTTGAGGAGAGGATTACGGAATTTTAGTCTATAGTGGAGGAAGTCTTTGAGATTTTTTTTTTGACGTAACAGATGTTTATTTGAGGATACTTGTAAGGATAAAGTTTATAGTGATAAGTTGTTTTAAGTCGTTGAATTTATTGTAGATTTATATCGGGGATTATTACGTGAGGAGAATACGTTATAAGTTAAATGCTTATTAGAGATAATGCAAGTGGTTTAATTTAATTGAAGTTCATTTTAAGATTGTAGGTTAAGAGAATTATAATTTAAAATAAAGTTTTTTGTCGTAAATAGGAATTATTTTCAAGAGAAGTTTGTTTTGTTTTCGTGCGCGTAGGAGACGAGACGTACGAATTAAATCAGTCGAGGGAAGGATAAACGTTAGAAAGGAATTAAAGAGAAAACGAGAGTTTATGTAAAAGAGAGTTATAGAATTTATAGTGATGTTTTGTTTTAATTAGAAAAATGTTGAGAGTTGTTTCAGAACGACACGTCAGTGGACGTGGCAGAATGAACACGTGACGGGGAGGTGCTGAGACCTAGCGGAGAACGGAGGAACCGCAAGCGAGGGTTGGCGCACCTGATGGAATTCGGTGACGTCACGGGCTCATACGGAGACGTGGACAGGCCGTGACCTTGTTTTGATCAGCTGTACGGTAACTTAGCGATAAGAAAATAGACTATTGGTTAAATACATTTAAATTTAAGTGTGTTTTAGGAGAAGAGGAACTTTCAGTATGTAAGTAATTTAATTTAAGAAGTGTATGATGTATAGGCTAGAAGTGTTTCGTTGTAAGTTGTTTATGTTTTTGTTAGTTAAATTCTACCTCGGTTTTAAAAATATTTTTTTGGGATTTGTAAACATTATTAAGGAGGTACACTATAAAATCGATAAGCATTGAGAAAACTGGGAAGGCTAGATTTTGTGTGTAGAGGGAATTTACTCCAAAAGAACAGAGAGACAAAATTAATGTTTTCATTAGGGCGAGGGACCCTAAGGTGAGGCGTTGTGTCCCTGGGAAGAAAGGGAATTGTAGCGCAGACCATAGGAGATGGGCTGACTACGGAATTAAGGGTCAGGAGAATCCTGAGAGTTGTGAGTAGTTTGGGGCAGGAGTTCCCCATGGTAGTACCGAAGTGGCTATCCTGTATGGGATAGGGTACCATTTCAATGAAGTTTGTTGGTGGGGTTAGAGCCCCCTGTGTAGTGGGCCTATAGCAGATAGGCACTACAGTGAAATTTTTGGTTATTTTGTGAGGTAAATTCCCTGGAGGTTAAGTAAGATTGGATTCAGTTAGGAAGGAGGGAAATGAGAAACATTGCTGTAGAGAGTTAGTGTACTTGCCTAATGTGAAATTGAATGTTACTAAATTAATTTAGGAGAAAGTTTTGTTCGGTAAATAAATAATAATGGAAGATAGCTAGATAATTAATTAATTTTTTTTGAGTAAGGTGTTTTAAGTAATGAAATAAAATAAGGTGAAGTAATTTGAATAATTGGGGAGGAGTTTCTTTAAGAGTTTAGATAATTGTTTTTGAATTTATTGAGATATTCAGCCAGTGGAGTTTGAGTATGAGAGATACAGTGAGATTTCAAGGAAATTGGTTGTTTATTAATTAGGACGAATGAGATTTTATGATTTAGAGTCAGTAAGCATAGTTAAATTTACGACATAATATTTGTTGACAGTTTACAGTTATTAAGGAGAAAACAGAGTAATCTATTTATTTTTATTTTAAGGGTTTGAAGATAAGATTATGAATTTTTTTTTTGAAAGTTTCTTGGGCATGTTTGAATAATTTTTATTTGGATTTTAAGAAATTACAGAGAAAATTTAATTGATTTACATTAGTTTGGAAGTATGGAGGTTTAGTGTTCGATTAGCCCTAACTTGATGGTCGGATCCCAAAAGAATGCCGTAAAACCGATAGCCAATTGAGAGGAATGCGGTAGGCGCTTGTGTAGAGAGGGGTTGTGGGAAAACTCCTTGGGACTGATGGCAGATCAGGGGCCCTAAATAGTGTGTGATGCTGTAAAACCAGTGCAGGGAAAGCCTGGTATGCTTAAATTTTTGGGCACAGGTTATGTAAACCTGGGGTTCCATGGGATTTAGTCATGTTAGCTGCTGTGAGACATTAAGATTTCCAGGCTCCATAGTAAATTCAATGTAAATTTTTGTTTTCTTAAAATAATAAATTTGTTTTTAATTTATTTGAGATATTTGATTTGGAACAGTGAATACAGACCCCGAGGAATAAGAGTTGTCATGCTGTGAGAGGAGAAGGTGGTAGGCCTAAAAGGGTACAGGCACCACAGAGGTTATGTGCATTGCATAATTTAAATATAAGGAAACTTGAGAATTTGAAATTTTGTTGTTGGTTTGTACACCCATAAGAAGAGTATAGGCAGAATTTTTATTGTTATGAGATGTCTAATTTAATTGAAAAGAAGAAAGTTTAAAGATGCAAGGTAACATTATTATTGTAATAATTGAAAGAGATTAAGAGGTAGAGAGAAATAGGCAGTTTTTGTTTGTAAGTACTAAAGTTTACATATAGAAATTTAGTAACTAAGAATGAATAATAAGTTAAGTCTAGTGTAAAAGTTTTTTTTAAGTTTGTTAAGTTAAGAGTCACAAGTAAATTTTTTTTTAGAGAGAATGTCTTTGATAGGAAGTATTAGAAACTTATGGGAATTTTAGGGTAACATAAATAATGTAGGTAATGAATAATAAATATATGGTAGGTCTTAAGTTAAGATTAACATTTGAAGCAGAATTTAATTAAGAAGAAGGAAAATAAATAGGCCTAATGAAAAGAACAAAAAAAGGATTTTATGGTAAAGCATTTTTTTTAAGTAATAAACAATGAATAATAATGTTGTTTCAGGGTAATGTGTACTAATAATACAATTTTTTTTAGGACCAAAGAACAGGAATTATGTAATTTAAATTAACATGTATTTTTGAAACTGTTACAGATTCCTTAAGATGAGCTGAGCAGCAGTCCAGTTTACAAGATGACAAGAGTTCGAGAGACAAGATACAAGATCACTGAAACAAGAGCCAAGACTGAAGATTCAAGAGAAGAGAAAGCTGGCAGCCATGGACTTACAAGTGGAGATTAATAAGGTCATGTAAAGTTTTATTTTTTTATGGAAGACAGTAACTGGAGTTTTTTTTTGTTATAAACATTATTTACAGAACTTTTTAGGTTATAGTAATGTAATGGAACTAGTGAGTTGTGGTAGCTGTCAAAAAGAACTAATACCTTAAGTTTAATTTTTAAAGTTAATTTTCTTAATTTACAGAGGGATTAGTAGTTTTTTTTAAAACCTTATTTAGGTTGGAATTTAAATACAATAGCTTATTATAAATGTGTACGAACAGTTCAAGTTCACAGTACTGATAGGTAGGTCAGATGATCTTATTGATTTTGATGATTTGTTGTTTTGAGTTGATTTTTAAGTGTTGTGAATTAGACAATGAAATAGTTCTGAAAACTTAAATTATTTCAAGCTAAGAAATAGTAAAGTTAATTGTAACTCAAAGGACACCAGAATTTAATTTTTTTTTGAATTAGTAATGTTTGAAAATTTTATACTTTACAAGAAAGGTTATAAACAAACAGATCGGATGGAACAAGGATGCAGTAAATCACAATTTCATTTAGAATTATTGATTAGCTTTTGAGGTTATGAAGTAAAAGTAATTATAGTTTAAAAGTTTGAATAAAAAAAAATGTTTTTTTTTATTTGTTTGAAATAGAAAGTTTAAAAGTTAATTAGTCATGATCTAGGTGGGTGATGGGGTGGGAATTGGCCACTCTTTTTCCCTATAACCTCCCTAACATGGCCTTCTATTACATCTAACAGAAAAAAAAAAAGAAAAAGAAGACTTATTAAGTATTAGTTAGAATGTTTTTTTATGAAGATACCTGATGAACTTTTTTTTTATTGTTGGGAAGAATAGTAGCAAGATTAATCAGATGTTTTACTCAGAAGAAGAAGAAGATAAAGCAGTTTTATGACTCGACAAGCCAGAGATTGGTGTTTCCCCTCTGCGCTTCTATTGACTACGTTGTTTACTCTCATGGGATAGCTGGTTCGGCACCATGGAGAGAGATTGGTGGGCATTGTGGTTGCCCCCAGAAGAAAAGAAGAGTAGAAGAGGTTATGGGTGGGTCATGTGAACTGACCTTCAACCCAGTTACTTCGTGGGGACTATTTGCTGTATCGAGAAGATCAAGACTCAAGAGTTAGGGAAAATCATTGGAGGTCATGTTTCCCTTCCTTAAGTTTTTCCTATCAAATTATTTGCCTGATTAGATTATGCTAAGGGTGGGATACTTTATGTTAGCAGTTGAATTAATTAATTTTATTTTTTTTGTGTGTTTACATCCTTGCCCATCGATTGCAGTTTAGTAGTTAGTTTTGTATTTGTCAGGCGTGATGGTAATGCCTGTTGATGATGTTTCAGAATTGTAATCTGTTCGTGATGAGGATGGCACAACTCCGAAGCAGATGTGGGGAGAAGTTGTGAGCTGCCCTGGAAGCCAGTCCAGTAGCTGTTGGAGTTGAGTGGTGTTTGCTGATGGCCAGCCCAGGGAGCTACTCTTCTCGACAACACTGACTTCGAGGAGTTGCACCAACCTTCACGAGATAAGAGTTTAATTAATTGAAACACTGTAAGGACACTTAATTTTTTTTGAAGAACGAAAGAAGTATGGTAATAAACGGAAACCGAAAAAAAAAAATAATAATAATTATCAAGAATTTGCACATTGTTTAACGAATACTGAGAAACTAAGAACAGTAATTTAATTTGTAAAGAGAGCTTCACTAACAGAACAATTTATTTTAGAATTGAGAACTCGAGCCTCTGAAGGTTCCTGTGAGAACAAACCAGATAAAAGTTTTACATTTAATTTTATGAATACTTGTTGTTTTAAAATAAATCTTATGCAGAATCTAGATGTATGTTCAGACAGCAAGGAACTAAGAAAATTATTATTTTTGTGAAATGAGGAATTTATAGTTATGGTTTAATGGAAAAAGACAATTTGTAATTTTGAGGTAGCTCGATGGGGCTCGAGCTCTGTGAGGGGAGGGTTATGTCGCGGGTTGAAATTTTGCAGGGGTGTTGAAATCAAATTTAGGGACTTTACTGACGGGACTCTGGGCTGGCTGCTCTGTTCACTCGTCAGCGCAAGTGGCGTGACCATGTAATTGTGGCACGGGGCCGGCGCGGCGCGCTGCGGGCTTGCAGAATTTTGTTTGTTTGTTTGGCCGCGCGCTGGCGCAGCCACGGGCCGCAGTTACTGGGGCGCGCTGTCGTAACAAGCCGCGCGGTGTGGCCTGCACATTGGGGTAGAGGGGGGGTAGTCTTCCCAGATGTTCTAGTTAGTTGTTTAGTAAATTTGACTTCAATAACGAGCTTTTGTTATGCTAGGCGCGGCAGGGCGCGCGAATTTAAGCGCAAGTGAGTGGTGACTCGGGGCTCACTCAGGCGGAGGCTATGCGTCTCACCTGTGGTCACGAGTTGTTAGTTCGTTCGTGATGTAGGAATTCAGGCTCACTCAGGCGGAGGCTATGCGTCTCACCTGTGGTCACGAGTTGTTAGTTCGTTCGTGATGTAGGAATTCAGGCTCACTCAGGCGGAGGCTATGCGTCTCACCTGTGGTCACGAGTTGTTAGTTCGTTCGTGATGTAGGAATTCAGGCTCACTCAGGCGGAGGCTATGCGTCTCACCTGTGGTCACGAGTTGTTAGTTCGTTCGTGATGTAGGAATTCAGGCTCACTCAGGCGGAGGCTATGCGTCTCACCTGTGGTCACGAGTTGTTAGTTCGTTCGTGATGTAGGAATTCAGGCTCACTCAGGCGGAGGCTATGCGTCTCACCTGTGGTCACGAGTTGTTAGTTCGTTCGTGATGTAGGAATTCAGGCTCACTCAGGCGGAGGCTATGCGTCTCACCTGTGGTCACGAGTTGTTAGTTCGTTCGTGATGTAGGAATTCAGGCTCACTCAGGCGGAGGCTATGCGTCTCACCTGTGGTCACGAGTTGTTAGTTCGTTCGTGATGTAGGAATTCAGGCTCACTCAGGCGGAGGCTATGCGTCTCACCTGTGGTCACGAGTTGTTAGTTCGTTCGTGATGTAGGAATTCAGGCTCACTCAGGCGGAGGCTATGCGTCTCACCTGTGGTCACGAGTTGTTAGTTCGTTCGTGATGTAGGAATTCAGGCTCACTCAGGCGGAGGCTATGCGTCTCACCTGTGGTCACGAGTTGTTAGTTCGTTCGTGATGTAGGAATTCAGGCTCACTCAGGCGGAGGCTATGCGTCTCACCTGTGGTCACGAGTTGTTAGTTCGTTCGTGATGTAGGAATTCAGGCTCACTCAGGCGGAGGCTATGCGTCTCACCTGTGGTCACGAGTTGTTAGTTCGTTCGTGATGTAGGAATTCAGGCTCACTCAGGCGGAGGCTATGCGTCTCACCTGTGGTCACGAGTTGTTAGTTCGTTCGTGATGTAGGAATTCAAGCTTTCGGGCGGAAGCTATGGTCGACGCCAGAGGCCACGAGTCGTTTAATTTAAGTTAGGTCATAATGTAGTCGTCAAGCTTTCGGGCGGAGGCTATGGCCCTCGTCAGGGGTCACGCGTCATAGTTTTTAAAATGTAATGTTCGTTCGGGATTTCAAGGGCAGGAGAGGCCCCTACGTTATTTTTTTAAAGTAATCGATCAAGAAAGGCTTTTCGGAAAATGTGAGTATGGACTTATCTTTGTTTTAATTTTAAGTATTAATTATGATTTGAGGTATTCGGAAGGACTAGGGAAGTGTTTAGTGAAGTTCTCTCATTCTCTCTCTTGTAAGGTCGTTCAATCGTTAAGGAAGTAAAGAGATTATTGTTTTAAATTGTAATCCCGCTATTTAAATGTTCTTTAAAATGATGTTGAGTATTTGACTTTAAGAATAAAATAATTTTAATTAAGTATTATGTTATTTTGCAAAATCTCCTTAGTTCAGCTCTCACCAGACATCCTGTACGGGATGACGAACCTATGATCCTAGGTACAGTAAAGTATTTTATGAAGTTAAGACTAGTTGATGCCAAGCGAGTTGTTTCTATGTAAAGAGCTACGATTCTCTCCCCCCTCTGAAGGTGGATCGTGACAGAAATGGCGGTGGCACCGGCTAGGTGCACGTGACAATATCCTACAAAGTCTCGCGAAAAACTAAACATACTCATTATATTATCTTTGAAAGATTTGTGCAATGGGAGTGCATGACTTGATATAAGCTTTTGGACATACACCATTGCTAAACACATGTATGTCTGTAGAAGAACACTACAAAAAACACAAAAGACAAAAACACAAACCAAGCAAAACATTTTTTTCCTTCTTTTAGTCCATTTTTCTTTGTTTTTCTTTGTTTGTTGACCATATCCCTGTTATGGAATATTATGTGGTGTTTATATCCTGTTGAAAACAGCAATTTTTCGCTTGATTTGTGTTTTTTGTCTTTTGTGTTTTTTGTAGTTTTCATCTACAGACATACGTGTGCTTAGCAGTGGCGTATGACCAAAAGCTTACATAAAGTCATAATCATTATAGGCAAAGAAAAACGTTATTTTTATCACATTAGCAAGATGAGTAGTAAATTTTGCTCAAATTTAATCAGATTTAAATTTTTGCGGACATGCGACAACTGCGGATTTTAAGACTGTTTTAAATGAAACTTCAGACTGGGTTTTAGAGGTGTTATCGGCTTGTCACGCTATCACATCACACGCTGGCTTATCGAGGCCGCCAGGGGTCGAACCAGGGTCAGCGCGCCTGGTTGTCTGAGAGGGCGGCCGTGTTTACACGATTGCTCGGCGTGTTTACCGACAACCCGCGCCGCACTCCGGGCTCTGTAGCGACAGAGAAGACGAGCGAAGCGCGTGAACACAACCTGCTTGAGCACGAGACATCGACGCTACAACTGTTCCTCGGAGTTCGCTGCTTCTTCTGAGTAAATAACCACTTTTATTGAAGTAGCTCGGCTTCCGGGTTGCAGCCGCGTCCTCGGCGAATAACTCAACAACGTTTCGGTCGACATTGCAGTCGCCATCAGCAGGGAGCAGTTAACTAAGTTTCGGTTGACATTGCCGTCGCCATCATCAGGGAGCAGTTACCTAAGTTTCGGTAGACAATGCAGTCGCCATCATCAGGGAGCAGTTACCTACGTTTCGGTAGACATTGCAGTTGCTATCATCAGGGAGCAGTTACCTACGTTTCGGTAGACATTGCAGTTGCCATCATCAGGGAGCAGTTACCTACGTTTCGGTAGACATTGCAGTCGCCATCAGCAGGGAGCAGTTACCTACGTTTCGGTAGACATTGCAGTTCACCATCATCAGGGAGCAGTTACTTAGATAACTGCTCCCTGATAATGGCGACTGAAATGTCAACCGAAACGTCGTTGAATTATTCGCCAAAGACGCGGCTACAACCCAGAAGCCAAGCTACTTCAGACAATGGCCGCGAAAGCCTACGAACATTATTTACCACTTTTATTACCTCATATAAAATATATATTTGCAAATTATTAGACATAAATTAAAAATTTTGAAGTATCGAAGTGAAATTTTTTTATATTTTAAAATATTATTGACATTATAACCAAGTATTTTTTTCTTCAATTCGAATAAAATAGGTTTACAGCAGGTCCTTCTTAAAAAGCCAAAAATTAATTTGATGAGTAATTAGAGTCGGCAATTTCTTCTGACGCCTTGACTTTCACGATTTTTTAATTATTTTTTTTTCTGTTAGAAAATAATTCTTTAGGTAATATACAAAATTAAACGTATGCTTGCTTACTTTATTTTTTAACACGTGCTTAGTAATTTGACAGTTTATTTCTTTCCCAGTCCAGCAACGAATACACAATTAATGTACATATTTGGTTGTATGCACTCAGCTTCACGTAGGATGAAATATTAGATGATGAGCCACATCACAAAAAATGATAATTATTTAAATAAACTAAAATATAACATTTTTAATTTAAACTTTTGCACAAAAAACCAAACTGGTATTTTTTAACACAAATAAAATAATGTTTTCGAATTTGTCTGTATTTATTTCTGACGTTGCACAATTGCCGGTTTACATTTTACAGGAGTAAATACCCGAAAGGGATAAATTTCAGAAACAAAAACAAATAGTTATCTAAAATTCAATGTTCTTGGCATGTCTCGTTTCAAATCAACTTTAATTTATTCCGATAGGCACTAAAAAACATATGGCTGACAGAAATAAAACATGTAGGCTACCAATGGCTACGAAACCCGATGGCTGTCCCTGAAGCCTGATACATGTCCCTGAAGTCTGACACCTGTCCCTGAAACCTTATAGCTGGCCTTGAAGTCTTATACCTAGATACTGGAAAAATTCGCGCTTTCGATGACCTCTAGGATAGACTCCACAACCCTCTACATACTCAGGCAATTGCCACTTGCTCATTGGTAGAGACCTGCAAAATTCGAGGTTTAGATGGCCTTCAGGATAGACTGCACATACTTACCCCTGTACACTCCGGCAAATAACGCAAGTTCACTGGCTGCCGACTTGTAAGTCGTCTCAGCTGGTTTGTCTGTGATTCGATCCTTCTTTGGTTGAGGGTTTATAACTGGTTGAGATTCGTCCAGATGACCAGTAAGCCAATAGCAAAATTATCTAAGGGTGTGTTTGAAATCTAGCCTATCACCGAGTGAATCCGAGAATTTTGGGGTCTCTACTCATTGGCTATTGACTCGTGACACTTGTCAACTGGGACGCTTGCGATTCGATACTTTTTTGGTTGAAGGTTTCCCATTGGCTAAAAGTCCTTCAGAGAAACTGTAAGCCTATCACAAAAGCAATATACAATGTACAGTTATTTGGATTCTAGCATATCGTGAAATGAATCCGCGAATTTTTCCGGTCTCTACTTTTACCTGTACCTGAAGCCTGACACCTGTCCAAAACTGCTGGTTTCGCCAGAAAGAAAGTATATCTTTAGGAGACAAGGCGACATTAGTAAATATTCAATTTTTAGAGTGTGTTTCACAACGTTTGTTTTAAGTACACGGGTTTGTTATTCGTGTAGCAATTTGCACAAGTCTTAACACCAAAGTTAAATATTTCATAAATATAAATTGTATGTTTTGTTTAAAAGAATAATTGTAATCACATTCACCAACACTAATGAACATGTTATTGATGACGTTTAGGTTAGGAGAGAACGTCCACTCAGACACCGGATTTATATTAACCTTCTTTGTAACAATTTTTGAATGTAAAACGAGAGGTTCCGAATAAAAGCCAAATTGTATTTGGAAGACTTTGTGAAGATATAGGTCATCAAATTTAGATGCTAATGAGCATTACACATTAGAAAATACCTAATCAACAAGCTACAGATTAAAACAAATGCGTTACTTATCAGAACCAAATCTATATGCCCACTTTATCCCTCTCAGATTTGCAAAAGTATCCATTTAGTTTTTTAGGTGAAGAGTCCTAAAGGCAGTAACAAACTGTAAATTTCAGACAATGAATTCATTTTGTCTTTTCTTGTCAATTTTTCTGAAACGGAAAAAATAATATTTGCTCTTTAATTTTTGAAGGACAGGCAGAATTTTTTTTTTAATGAATTTCCGGGTTCTTCAAGCTTTTATTTAAATTCTTACATAAAATTTGCTCTCTTTATATTAATTGACCTCCATACATAAACAAAATTCTAGCTTATTTGTAGACTTGTAGCTCAGATTTATTAGTGTGTCAACTTTGTCATGTCAAACCATTTTTCTCGACGAAACAATCCAGTTCTACAGTTGTGAAACTCGCGCTTGTAGCTTGTGGTTTGTAGACTCGGTAGTTTTATGAAAGAGGGTCCCGGTGTCTGGGCTCGATATGAGTGACGCAGTCAGGAGACAACTCCGCGTTGGGAAGTACAACGGTCTAGTTCTGCGCTCTTGGCAAGCCGCCAGCATCGCTCGCGGAGGGATATAGTACATTCCTTATCATCCCTTCCTATCTGATCCAGTCACAAGTAATGTACTATTTTATGGTCAACGGGAAAACCCAGAAAATGCGACAGTCTGCAATTTTGACATTCACTGCTGTTCACGGATATTGTATCATCCCCGGTTTAGAGTACGATATTTTTAATGCCAATTAAATAATTAACAACAATAAATTGAAACAATAAATTGAAGCCAAGAATTTGTAAGCATTCTTTATTTCCGTGGTAAACATCTCTAAAATAGGACATTTTGCATTCAGGTACATACTTTTTCACGACCATTCAACCGTTAATTCGCTGCTACTTCAATCAGGCGAGGTTATAAATTATTTTTACCTTCAAATATTTCGTTGAAGACAAGTGAGTGTATGGAATGACAGCGAATATAGCTGATTAAAAGATTGCAACGAACAAACAGTATTTCGGATAAATTTTATAATCTTAAATAATGTTAAAATTTTGGATAAGATTTATAGTACGTTACACCTCTGCGCTATTATTAAGCACCCGAAAAAGTTAAACAAATATGACAGTGAAATTTAGAGGTGTTTATTTCGTAACCTAATAAGACAAGGAGGATAAAATGGAGTTTTAGCTTTTCAGAAAAGTAAGATAGGCATCAGCAATAAAATATGTGAAAAATCTTCTTTTTAAAAAAAAAGAAGCACATGAAGTTCATACAGACGCTCATTTTCAAATTACATCAAAGAGTTATTTTCCTGCTCGTAATTTCAATGCATTTATTCACACGGTGTTTTTTTTCCCCTCCCTTTTCCAGGCAACCCCCTCGAACACGGCTCTCCTATTTCTCACGACCCAAACATTTTACGGCCGCCATTTTGTCCGCGATAGAGGTAATCTCCATGGAAATAGCGGTGGGACGGCGCGGCGTCCAAACGCCTCCTTGTGAACGGCGCTCGCTTCTCATGCGGGCGTGTGTTGCTGGTCCGCAGATAAAAATACATTTTTACGTGGCAGGAATAAAAAGGGGCCAGTGTTTTGTGTTCGCGGCCGTTGTGGGGGATTGAGGGGTGGGGGTGGTAGTGGACGCGAGTGCCCCGTGGCCTAACAGGGGGTGTGGGGGGGGGGGGGGTTACGACCCGGGCCTCCGCTCCTACTCGCGAGCCAGGCGCGCTCCACGCGCCGCTAGCACGAGCCATGCTCGGCTGCGCGCGGCTTTGAGCACCAGTCATGCCAATCGCCGAAAAAAAATAGAAATAAATATATTCACCGCTGCTCCGCGAACCATAAATTTCAGTTCGGAAGTTGTCAAGAGTTTTCATTAGTCGTGCGAGCAAAGCTTTACGGCATCCAATTTTTATCCTTCCCATTTTATTTATCCTGCAAGCGCAAACTATTGGTTTTAAAACCTGAGTTGATTTAGAACGGCCATTGAAATTTTTATACTGCACAAAACGCTTTTATTTTTACAGAATTTCATACGCGAACTGTGGAGAACACATATGGATCATTAAATGAAATTTAGAAGTTTTCCGTTGTATAAACATAATTAATAAATGTTAAATATATCATTTTATGTGTTACATCGAAGCTAAATTGCAGCGAACTACTTGAATTTCATCATATAAAATTAATTATTTGCTTTTGTTTATTATATAACATCTTTAAAAAAACTTAATGTACCGTTAAGAAATTATATAAGAAACATTAATATGAAAGGATTGTGTAGGTACATAATAAAAATATTAAACTTGTAAAATATTAAAAATTTGTTTCCACAAATCTTTTACAGTAATTCATATTTTTGTACATAGAACTTGCTGAATTTGAGTATATTGAGACATTCGTAATCAATTTTTTATTTGATTTGATGTTTAATTAGAGTTTATTTCAATAAAAGTACGCCAAAATGTATAAATTTATGTTAAAAACGTCTAGAATAGTCTTAATAACGATTAAACATAAATTATAATATTAAAATACTTTTGTTGTACATGCAACATTGCAAAAGTTTTTTTGTGGAAGCATGGTATTGGGTGAGTGAAGACGGTGTAATCATAAAGAAGAGAGCTTTGTGAACACCGCAATGCAATTGAATGTGAATCCACTACACGACTGATCAAACAAAATCAATCAAACAGCTGCCACTCACTGCGGGAAAATGAAGAAGGAACTCTGCATTCAGGTCGACGACGCGGCAGGCAATGACGTGGAAGAGGCTGTTTCAGCAGAACACAGCCCAGAGGACTACAAACCAATAATGATACGCTCTTTACAAGTCATTGACCAGGATTCCAGACGGGACTCAGTGGAAGGGTGGAAGAGAGGGGAAGGGGAGGAAATTGCATTTGCAACAAGATAGAAACCAGTGAACCAGAACGAAATAGGCGTGTTTGTACGAAAACAATTGTAAAAATGAAATGTAGTGGCAATAATTAGAATTTGGCAAAACAATTTTTTTTTTCAAACTTGGGAAAAAGCTTACGCAAGCTTTGTTCAAAAAAAATTGTAACAGTGTTTGCGGGACTTAACACAGTGTTATGCTTTTTTATTAATAGCTGTGTATTCATTTAACTCATTTTATAACGTGTGAATAAAGGTCAATTGAAGTAAGACATCGGCTTTAGTTCTTCTATACGAGGAATTAGAATTACTCGTTTACAGAGAGGAGGTAGATCTGCGGGGTTGAAAGAGTGAACCTCGCCAAGTCTCGCCTCACACGCATTGAAGCGGTTATCTGCGTCAGGATGAGCGGAAAACGGAGCGTCGCCGTCTAGCAATCGATGCATGACGCCGCTCCAAGGGCGATAGCGGCTGTCGGACGACGCAGGCCGGAAGCATTAGTCCGGACATGGTTCTTCACGACAAGAGCGCGCCGTCGACAGTGTTTCTCATTTCCGTGGTGCGCTGCCCTGGTCTGCTCTCGTGACGCAGTCTGCTGAGTTGCACTTGTAGTTGTGACACAGTCTGCTTATTTGCACTTGTAGCTGTGACACAGTTTGCTGAGTTGCACTTGGATCTGCGACACAGTCTGCAGAGTTGCACTTTTAGTTGCGACACAGTCTGCTGAGTTGCACTTGCAGTTGCGACACAGTCTGCTGAGTTGCACTTGTAGTTGCGACACAGTCTGCTGAGTTGCACTTTTAGCTGCGACAGTTTTCTGAGTTGCACTTGTAGCAACCACACAGTATGCTGAGTTGTATTTGTAGTTGTGACACAGTCTGCTTATTTGCACTTGTAGCTGTGACACAGTTTGCTGAGTTGCACTTGTAGCTGCGACACAGTCTGCTGAGTTGCACTTGTAGCTGTGACACAGTCTGCTGAGTTGCACTTGTAGTTGCGACACAGTCTGCTGAGTTGCACTTGTAGTTGCGACACAGTCTGCTGAGTTGCACTTGTAGTTGCGACACAGTCTGCTGAGTTGCACTTGTAGTTGCGACACAGTCTGCTGAGTGGCACTTGTAGTTGCGACACAGTCTGCTGAGTTGCACTTGTAGTTGCGACACAGTCTGCTGAGTTGCACTTGTAGTTGCGACACAGTCTGCTGAGTTGCACTTGTAGCAGCGACACAGTCTGCTGAGTTGCACTTGTAGTTGCGACACAGTCTGCTGAGTTGCACTTGTAGTTGCAACACAGTCTGCTGAGTTGTACTTGTAATTGCGACACAGTCTGTTGAGTTGCACTTGTAGCTGCGTCACAGTCTGCTGAGTTGCACTTGTAGTTGCGACACAGTCTGCTGAGTTGCACTTGTAGTTGCGACACAGTCTGCTGAGTTGCACTTGTAGTTGCGACACAGTCTGCTGAGTTGCACTTGTAGTTGCGAAACAGTCTGCTGAGTTGCACTTGTAGCTGCGTCACAGTCTGCTGAGTTGCACTTGTAGTTGCGACACAGTCTGCTGAGTTGCACTTGTAGTTGCGACACAGTCTGCTGAGTTGCACTTGTAGTTGCGACACAGTCTGCTGAGTTGCACTTGTAGTTGCGACACAGTCTGCTGAGTTGCACTTGTAGCTGCGTCACAGTCTGCTGAGTTGCACTTGTAGTTGCGACACAGTCTGCTGAGTTGCACTTGTAGCTGCGTCACAGTCTGCTGAGTTGCACTTGTAGTTGCGACACAGTCTGCTGAGTTGCACTTGTAGCAGCGACACAGTCTGCTGAGTTGCACTTGTAGTTGCGACACAGTCTGCTGAGTTGCACTTGTAGTTGCGACACAGTCTGCTGAGTTGCACTTGTAGCTGCGTCACAGTCTGCTGAGTTGCACTTGTAGTTGCGACACAGTCTGCTGAGTTGCACTTGTAGTTGCGACACAGTCTGCTGAGTTGCACTTGTAGTTGCGACACAGTCTGCTGAGTTGCACTTGTAGCTGCGTCACAGTCTGCTGAGTTGCACTTGTAGTTGCGACACAGTCTGCTGAGTTGCACTTGTAGTTGCGACACAGTCTGCTGAGTTGCACTTGTAGTTGCGACACAGTCTGCTGAGTTGCACTTGTAGCAGCGACACAGTCTGCTGAGTTGCACTTGTAGTTGCGACACAGTCTGCTGAGTTGCACTTGTAGTTGCAACACAGTCTGCTGAGTTGTACTTGTAATTGCGACACAGTCTGTTGAGTTGCACTTGTAGCTGCGTCACAGTCTGCTGAGTTGCACTTGTAGTTGCGACACAGTCTGCTGAGTTGCACTTATAGTTGCGACACAGTCTGCTGAGTTGCACTTGTAGCTGCGTCACAGTCTGCTGAGTTGCACTTGTAGTTACGACACAGTCTGCTGAGTTGCACTTGTAGCTGCGTCACAGTCTGCTGAGTTGCACTTGTAGTTGCGACACAGTCTGCTGAGTTGCACTTGTAGCAGCGACACAGTCTGCTGAGTTGCACTTGTAGTTGCGACACAGTCTGCTGAGTTGCACTTGTAGTTGCAACACAGTCTGCTGAGTTGTACTTGTAATTGCGACACAGTCTGTTGAGTTGCACTTGTAGCTGCGTCACATTCTGCTGAGTTGCACTTGTAGCTGCGACTCTCTCCCTCGGAAGTGACTTGTCCGTGGTGTAAAACTTTCGTAACAATCGACTGCAAACACTAATCAGTGATAACCAACATCTTGTTCGAAGCTAGACTTACAGTATTTTTTAATGCAAACTTCGGGAAGTGTGACTCGCTTGCCTGCGGTCAAATTTTTAAGGACTCAATCCCATTTCATTTACTTGGCACATTTTAAGGAATCAATCTCATTTCGTTAACTTGGCACATTTTTACATTTTATATGACAAACATTGTTAGTAAAAGTTGAATCTGACGTGTTAGTAACTATATGTTGCCGTGTTAAAGCGAATTTTTTTTTTTTTAAATTCCTGGAGTAGGAAACTTAATGGGAATAAGCAAAGTCTTGCATTATATGACGTTCTGTCAATTTAAGCTAATCCACTTATAACAACGGACGTATAAGATTTTATTTTTACATTTATTTTAATGGAAAACAACTGTACAAAATATATTGCAGAAGTACAATAGGTTCTTGTCTACGAAATTCACGGGGATGAAAAAACAACTTGCCAAATTCATCTAAAATTTAGGTCAGTTTTGTCCTAAAGGTCATCAACTAGAATCCCAAACATTTAATAGTGAAAAAAGATTTTTAAAATACCTTTGTACAGATAAATAAGAAAAAAAGAAACATGTATCTCAGACATTGCAGCGAAGATAGAAAGTTGCTAAACGTTTAAATTACATTAAGAAAACACACTTAGAAATTAATCCGCCAGAATTATCTGAGGAGAACGTTCCGAAAAAAAGCAAATATGATTTTCAGCTGATCTGTGGTGTATTAAAAAGATTTGATTTTACAAATCATGTGTGTCCATTGTACTGTGCAGGGAATACGCAGGAATTTATATTTTGAAGTGCCCAGTATTTATGAGAGAGCTGTGAGGAGCCGGTAGTGATGAGCGAGTAGTGAAGAGCTAGCATGCGTGGACGAATAATGATGAGCTGATAGCGATGAGAGAACAGTAATGAACCAGTAATGATGAGCGAGTAACGGTGAGCGAAAAGTAATGTGCTATAATACATATATGTTCGAATAGTGATGAACTGATAGTGGTTAATAGAGATGTGATAAGCCAGTAGTGATGATGAGCGAGTAGGAATGCAGCTGATAGCGATGTGAGGACAGAGACGGACCCTCTGCCGGCCGCACTGTCCCCCTGGGAGGTAGGCCACTTGCTAGGCTAGCCTCAGCCCAAGCACGCCTCGAAGAGAGGGGGTGGATCCAGCCAGTGTGACGTCACATAGCGAGCAGGTGGCCAACTCTCCAGAAATATCGTTGAGCGCCGGATAACGTGAAACTACTTATTTTTTTTTAATCTCAGGAGTTAACAAATCTTACCTTATTAGGAATAGCGATTTCATACCACTAATAAATCCTTTTTTTTAACCAAACCTTATTGATCTGATTATAAGTTAAATAAATTTTTCTTTTTTCGATGACATTTTAAAACCATGGACCCAACACTTACAAAGAGCACACCTTACCACCATGCTACAAGACCGTTGGACAAGAACGAGGAGAGTATGTATTAAAATCATTGTAAAGCCAGTTATTTTTAGTTCATTTAAAACTTTCGAATACTTTTTCTTTTAACATTATTTCAGTTTACCAAATATATTCCAGGGAAGTAATATTTTCATAAAGTTTCATTTGGCACACCAGTACCAAGTGACATATACCAAGATCTAAGATGTCTACAGATCAAAAAAAGAAAGAATGAAATACGTATTTGTAAGAGAAAAATAATTCTCAAACTGATATTCTGATACTTCTATTAGAAATATGATGCAGCTCTTAAATACGTTTTCCTCTATCGAAGCTCTGCATACTGTTTGGCGGTCAGACGGGAGGAGAAAGTAAACGAGTCTAGTCACTTGCAAATTTTATTCCAGACGTGAACCGGTGAACCAGGAAACGAAATCTGCCTCCAGCAGTTTTTGCCTTCACGTGGTCCATGCGTTGGGAAGAAATGTCTGTGGGTTGAGCGAAAACGCAAACAAAATAGAAGAGAAACAAATAAAGAAGGTTCCGTGCAGGATAAAGAAGAAGGGGATTTGTAATAGGAAGTTGCGGCACAAAAGAGACGGCGTATTATCCGACGGAAGTGCTATCAGTACAACAATGCGGATGCTGAAGAATGGGGTCTCAGTGACAGCACGACGGAAGATAAACGGGGCCGCTATAATGGAACGAACAAGCGACCTCATATGACGAGTATTTAGCTGGGAATGTCCTCTGCTATCGACAAGACGACAACGTATACGCTTGGAGTATTAGTACGAGGAACAAAACGTTGGTTTTAAATACGGCAACAGGTATTGTGCGTTTTGGTTATTGTAAAAATGTCTCGAATACAATATTTTTGCGTGTATTTCGAACTAATAAATTCTCTCTTATTTAAAAAAAAATTATAATGAAAACCAACGATCCCTGAAAATATATAACGTTCCGACAATTAGTAGGTACTAAATATAAATCTCTCACAACACTGATGCATCGTGTTTACCAGCTACGAAGTTTTCACAGTCTCTTATCATTGTGAATTACACTCACATTAAATAGGGACTTCATTTTATCCTGCCTGGAGTAACATGATTACACGTCGTACCGTCACGTCAAAAAGAATTAAACTCCCGACAGCCCTGAATAACATAACCTCAGAACAAGGAAGGTAGAAATACACGTAACATAACAAAGGACTTCCATCGCTTCTAAAAAAAGATCAAATATGTACGCACGCACAACTAAACGCAATAGTCACCCTCGTCCGTCACATTTCCACGCTAAAACTCACGCGTTCCTGGTTGAACACGGAACGAAACAAAGAGAAGAGAGAAGTGGTCTCGTAGGTGGGCACGGGACGCCTAATGGCGCGAAGATAAAAGAAAGAAGGGGGAGGGCCGTAAAAGACACCGCTTGGCAATTCCGCGCCACCCCTTTCTCTCCCCCCGGGAGGGTGTTTACGGGTTGTTTTTAAGTACCCGCGGCCGCTTGCCGCCTGTTCTCCACGCCGCCGTAATGGGGCGGGGTAAGCCTCAGCCCGGAGCGGTGTGAGTAGAGAAGTAGCGCAGGTTCTGGTACACTCCCCCCTCCCTCGCGCCCGGCCGGGAATGGCTGTTTGCGAGCGTCGTTAGCGAGTGGCCAGCGGGCCTTGAACACGTGATCGCAGCCCCTGGGAGGCTCCGGAGCCCACTCCCCACCCCCTGCAGCCGTGGTCACGACTGCACGACATGAATAACACATCGCCTCCTCGAGACCGACCCAGCGGACGACCAACGAAAAAACTAAATATTTCTTTATCTCAGCATTCAAGACGCGTCCCTTCTGATGTGTCTTCAAGTTAGTACGCGCCTACGAATGTCGCTCGCAGCTGCGACTCGAAAGTGAAGAATGAAAAAAAATGAAAGAATATCTTCACCGAGAGTTCCAGAGGAATTTTCGTTTAATATTAGAGCCTTGCGCGACCTGACGGAATGACTGATGACTCCTTGTCCTTTTCTTTCTTTAAATTAAGTTAACGTAGAGTAAAGTTTCTCGCTGAATGTGACAAGAATAAGTTAAACATATTAACATTATTTCTCAAAACAATGGAACCTACAGTCTAAACATCTCCAAGTTGTTGTGAAGCAAGAAACTTTTACACTTAGCCTGTGTCTTTGTCATAGACATATTTTTATCATGTCATAACAAAATAGGTTCGAAATCTGTTGATAATGCATACTTGGTTTACATTTACAAACATGAAAAGTAGCTTCACAATTAATTGAGGACCAAATCTGAAATAATTCAGATCAGTGATCTTGAAAAAATAAAACAATTATAGTATAAAATAAGTGAGTTTGGATGAAACATTTCTGTAATTTTTTTTACTCTGCAATTTCTAAATGTATCTATGAAGTAATAAAATGTGTATAAACGCAGTCATCAGGGTTCCCTTAATTGCCTTTCCAGATGGGGGGAAAACAGTTTTTTTCTAAGCACTTAACAGTGGCGTAATTCCTGTTTCAACCTCGTTACTGCTCAGATTTTCCATGTGCTAATTACTTCCTTCCCCATTTTAAAGTCATTTTGTGTAAAAAGGCAGCAAAATACCATACCCTCGCAGGCTAGCTTACATACATACAAGCAGAAGCTTAAAAAACGATCATGAAACAATTGTTGCTGTGTTAATGTAATGTTAGAAATATTTAAATATGAAGGTTACTAAACAAAACTACATACGTGACATTTTTAAAAATATTGCTAGGTTTTTATTTACGCTTGAAACAATTGAAAACGGAGCTACAGAAAACATATTTTTAACTTCTCATAGAATACACTAGTACTTGTACGCAATAGAGTTAAATAACAGGCACATAAAATTCGTGGTAAAAGTACAAATATCTAAAAATATAATATATCTTTGAATAGTTATTTATATGGCATAAAATTAAATTAAATGCAGTTACTGGTGCTTTGGAGATGCATAACCAAAGGATTTATAAAGGCGATAGTGGTATTTACATTAACTGCGTTATCAACATTACAATCAAATAAATGAAATGACGTGCAGTTTTTCGTTAACGCTGTTAATAAGTTTATTTGTTGAAAGTTTTTACATATATCTCAGCTGTAAGCTGCATGGCCTTGAAACATATAATAAGCATCGATATTGCACATTTCAAATCAAAGGTAACGGAAACATTGTGTTTGGATATGTAAAGTGGCTTCAAATTAATTCTTAATATACGTAAAAAGTATTGAAAATTGTTTCAAGGAATATTTTTAAGCTTTTTTTAAGACATTAAATTATTTTTAATGTTCGTTTATAAAATATGTTAAAAACAATACGTATTATTGTTTAAATAAATATTTCAGAAGGCTTAAAAATTTCCCTCATAAACTTTAAGCATTAAAAAAAATTGCAACTTAAATTATTTGGATTAACATCCCGTTTCACAAAAAAAACAGTTGTTTGTTTTAATTAACATTCTTTTTCGGATAGAAAAGATTAAAACAATATTTTACAATTTTTTTTGTATTTAGAAAAAGTAAATCTATAGGATTATTTCCGTTCATGAAACGTACTTAATTAAAATTTTTACTGAAATAAATAAGAGTTATCTACGGATTTTTCAGAGAGAGCCGGATGGAGAGATTGAACTGGAGTGTTGGGATGAGAAATGGATTTAAACTCTCACTTCAGAAAAAAAGGAAACTCGTTGCGACCGTATGAGGCAGCGGGCAGCTACTGTTAACTCATCTGCATATTTGTGCAAAGTAATTAAAACTTCAGCTGTCCTGTTTTTTTTTCTGTAGCTCACGATCTGAAGGGGAGGGGGGGTGCACTCTGAACAACTTCCACTCGGAGCTCACGTTGCAGTGTTGCCAACGACAAAATGTTTTGGAGTTTTCGTGTTTGTATGTATTTTTATTTTATCTTCAAACAACGGCACTGCATTTCTGGCTACGTTTCAGTTTATATATATTTTTTTATTTTAAGAATGAGATCTGCTAATGGAGGCCCAAGATGACTAAGAAATCCGACTGAACAATATTCAAATAGTCTATGTCAAATGAAAAAATGAGATGTAATCTTAATTTAAAATTAGAATAACTATAATCCACCGGAAAAAATCCTTATTATGTTTACTTATTTTTCCTTTCAATTCAAGCATTTTTTTTTGTCTTGACCTGCTAGCCTGATGATGGCAACTGCAATGTTGACCGAAAATAAAACCCAGAAGCCAAGCAACTCCATATTCGTAAGGTTTTATTTTGTAACTATACTTGCCCAGTTTTGACAATTTTTTTATCAGAAATAACATAATACAAAATTGGTAACGACACAATTGGTTTTTTTCACAACGAAATAAATAATCCTGTCTTCCGTTAATGTATTTAGGTTTCAGTTTTGCAATCGTACCTACGCCTGTTTCTTGGAGGCTAGCTGACATAGTTTATTTTTAAGATTGGACACAAATTTTACTTTTTTGACGTGATAACGTCTTATAAATCGATGAACGCCGGCTGCACGCACGAAAAAGCATGACTTATTGTCACGTTCCGCCTGAGCCTAGCGTGCAAGCGAGAGCGCGGAACAAGCGATAGAGGCACGATCGGCTAGTGACGCATCTATCTCTCTTCCACTCCGTCGGCCGATGCGTCCGAGTAGAAGAGAGACAGCGGCAGCACACAACTTAAGGCTAGCCTACAAATGATTTAGCACAGAAAATAGCACACGCACTCGCACAGGGCACACGAACAGCACAGAACTTCAACCTACAATTAAATAACACACGCACAGAGAAATCGGAAGTTTATACAAAATATTTACGAAAATTAAAGGAAGTGCAGCGAAGGAAAAATTGTGTACATTTATTGGTAGCCTTGTCAGAGGAAAACAGCTGAAATGTGTTTATTTGTGTTGCGCGCGCTGTGAGGATGGATGAGAAGGAAAAGAATTTGGTTTAAGGTAGCAAAAATCACAATTTCCCTCCAGGTCTCTGAACAATCGTACACTTCTAACCTTAAACAGAATATCCTTAGAAAGGGTACAATGTTACAGACCTTTACATTGTATGGCATGTTTACGTATTTAACACTTTTTTCTGCACAGGAACTTTCAATCCGTAGTTCTAAAATGCTATAAAAATCGTAACTCTATAACTAAGAAATGTAAACAACACTAAATGAAAATATGTCGTTTTGGCGCCATTAAGGTAAACTGGCATAATAATAATGTGAAACACAGAATTAAAATATATGACGCCTTGCAAGGTAATTCTTTTCATTTACAGAATACTTACAGTGATATGAAATCCTTGTTTGCGCAAGGCATCAACGATCGATTTTCATCTGCAAAGGGTTGATAAGAAAAAAAACTTTACAGTCAGTTAAAAATGTTGGTATTAGATTATTTAATAAATTACCATCAGCTCTAAAAAATATGGAGCAATATAATTTATTTAAAAAATAATTATTTCTTTATTTATCACATAAGACTTTTTATAATATAGATGATTATGAACAGGAGGTAGCTTCGTAAAATGTTTACTGTAATTATGTATTAGTTTTCTTTTATATATAATATTATCTAAATAGGTGCTTATTCATGGAAGTGCAGCTGTTATATTATTTTAATTGTATGCTTTTAATACTGTTCTTGTACCTGTTTATGTGTTTGTATTTATGTTTATTTGTATTTTTTATGACATATTCTATACCATTATGTATGGTCTATTGAATGCAATAAAAAATCAAATCAATCAAATAATAACGCCTGCCACGCATTTTTCTTGGCTTCATTTTTGAACGCTGCCAGGGTTTTATCAAATAAAATTGGTTTGCTTTCAACCAGGCAAACTAAACTAATGTCGAAATTAGTCTTTTCATTCATGTTGAAATTGAAGGAAAATATTTAACTTCCCGCGCCTAATATCAAAACAATAATGTACAAATCTAGTCAAATTACGTACGCATTTAACATTTACAATTGCGCATGACCTCGGTGGTAAGCCAGTTTTCATTGGTCAGCGAGCAGCGCACACGCACAGAGAATATTAAAAATTGATCAACTTTCTGTGCGTCGATCCTGTGCTATTTTCCCGTGCGTATGCTGTGCTCGACTGTAGGTGGCGCAATTCAAAAACCTCGTTTCTATTTTCTGTGCGTGTGCTATTTTCTGTGCTAAATCATTTGTAGGCTAGCCTTTACACGTGAACTGTTTTGTCAACTGTTTATAAAGTGAAATGAAAAGTTAATGTGGTTTCCATTGTTTATTACATCAAAAATATCTGCAGAAAAGGTAATTAATTCTTGCATTTTAAGAATACGATTAGCGATTTAATCTCATATATTATTTCTTTGATTATTAAAAAAAAAGTACCATCGGTCAGCGAATACAGTAATATTAGGTTATGTTACAATTTTGACTAAAATATTAGTATCTCATTTAAACGATCGTATAAAAAGCCAACTGCTTTTAATTAGTATTCAATGAAAAAAATTGTAATTTTCAATTAACTCCTTCAATGTATTATACAAATTAATAATAATTCAATTCAATTCATAAAAGTATGCAATTTTTCATCAATGTTTTCTTATGAAGTTATCACGTAAAATTATCGTCCGTAAACCGACTTTACAGACAACCCCCTTTTTTATTTAGGCCCAAAATGTACACTTTACTTTAATTTAAATAAAATGATTATTTGAAGGCTAGATCAAAAGCGGTCGATTGATCTCACACTTCTTTGTACAGTTCGCGTGGGTGTGCCAGTTCCACCATTAGAGTTAGAGCGTGGTCTACGGTCAGAAACCGGTTTGATCGTGGTTCGACCTCATTTTCTGTTGCACTTCTGTGTTTCTAAAGCTGAACGAAGTTCACTGGGAACTTGGATACGAACCGACTCTCGTGGCGGCTCAGGGAAGATGTTCTCTGATCGACTCTGCATGAGCGGACATGTCCGGAATTTCAACTGACTTTCTGCAGGTTTATTTAATCGCACGTAATTGTAAAAGCATTTTATTTACAGAATTTTAGATGATTCATAAGACAGTTATCAAAACCGCTCTTTGTTCTAACGTTACAACCACTTCTCACGTAAAAAACCCTATTTTATGTGTTTGAATGCTTGCTATTTGGTTTAATGTTTTAATAAGGCTTTTAATTTCGTCATAATTACTTTCTATATTAAATAGAGGCCGTTTTATTCAAAGAAAATTAGTATTTCAGACTGTTTTGATTTATATTAACTTTTAAACAACAGCTTGTGTCTTCAAACGTTATTAAACTTGAGTCAGCGACCGCCATGTGCTGCTATCATCGGTTAGCCGTGTCACAATCGATTGTAGCGACTGGCATAGTTACAGACCACCAATAGAAATGCACCTAACATTTCTTCGACACTGCTGCTACCTGTTGTCGAAGATCGGAAATGTATGAACTTCAGTTCACGTGAGGTACTTTGGTGTTGTCTGAGTATGCGTCGGAGCAAAGTTTAGATGACAGGATCCAAAGATCATTTTGATCATTTTTTCTGGCCGAGATCATTTGGATCGCCGGTCGAAGGGCAGAATGGTGCAGCTGGCCACAAGACGAAGCCAGTTGTAGGCAGAGATGGAAGGAGTGGAAGGGGTGCAAGGAGGTGGAAGGGGTTTGGAGGGGGTTGGGGGAGGGAAACAGGACATGTCGATGCGAGGAAGGGGTAGGTATCCCAGGATTGCTCCGCGCTGCGGGAAAGAGATCTGGCACCCTCGTCCCGCCAAGAGGGCTCGCCGTTCCACGCCCGCGCACTTATACACTCGTTCCCTCCACGTGCCCTCGAAGTCAAACACACGCGGCCGGTACGGTTACTTTATCACCTCGCCGAAATTTCTGTGGCTAAGTATTCATATGGATATTTGTATGTTGTGTTGTGTTGTTTGTATTTATGTCCTACTATTTGTTTTGTTCTTGTAATTGTTTTGATCTAGTATTTGTTCTGTTCTAGTATTAGTACTGTTACTGTATTTGTTTTGTACTTGTCCTAAATGTTGTGCCCACCATTGGAGCCTTGTGCTGTTGGTGTGGCATGTTACAAATCAAATAAATAAATAATTAATTAAATAAATAAATAAATAAACATAGATTGTTTGAAAATCACCAAATGATTTAAAATTATTAAACTAATTTTATGGAATAAGAAAGGACGCATGCTCCAAAGTGAGAATTCATGACGAAATTCAATAAAAAGATGGTTAAATCTAACAGATCATTAAAGAGGTGAATCCCGAACTCTTAGCATGAGTGAACATTTGGCAATCTAAATTTAGAGGAAAAAGTTTTTCGTTAATTTTTTTTTTTTAGCAATTACAAAAAATAAATTTTATATGCCAATTAGTATCAACACATTTGGTTTTAGAAACTGTGTCCCAGCAAGTGACATTCGAAAAACTGTCGGACGTTTTGCTTCGCTTTACAACAGTTAATTTATCAATGAAATTAATTCTCGAAAGAGATGAGTAGTAGTTACTCTGGTGGTGCAGTGTGTAATCACGGTAGAAATATCTTACTTGGAAGGTATTTTTATAGATTAATTCTAAGCAGAAACAAAACAGATTAAAAAATTATAAATGAAATGACATATTTGGTGCGGGAGGTTACGGAACCCACCTTTTTTTCTTCACTATTTACTTTGTCGATTGTCACAGGATCTAGTATTCCCGATGTTCAGAGTCTAGCAAAATGACGGTCTCAGGCGATATTGCCCTTCCTCTCTGCCAACAGGCGCTATCAGGGCAAGGAAGTAGAAGCTATCAGGGCAAGGCAGTAGAAGCTATCAGGGCAAGGCAGTAGAAACTATCAGGGCAAGGCAGTAGAAGCTATCAGGATAAGACAGTATAAGCTATCAGGACAAGACAGTAGAAGCTATCAGGACAAGACAGTATTGGCTATCAGGGCAAGGCAGTAGAAGCTATCAGGGCAAGGCAGTAGAAGCTATCAGTGCAAGGCATTAGAAGCTATCAGGATAAGACAGTATAAGCTATCAGGACAAGACAGTAGAAGCTATCAGGACAAGACAGTATTGGCTATCAGGGCAAGGCAATAGAAGCTATCAGTGCAAGGCAGTAGAAGCTATCAGGATAATACAATATAAGCTATCAGGACAAGACAGTAGAAGCTATCAGGACAAGACAGTATTGGCTATCAGGGCAAGGCAGTAGAAGCTATCAGAACAAGACAGTAAAAGCTATCAGGACAATGCAGTATAATATATCAGGGTAAGTCAGTAGAAGATATCAGGGCCAGACAGTAGAAGCTATCATGGCAAGGCAGTAGAAGCTATCAGGACAAGGCAGTAGAAGCTATCAGTGCAAGGCATTAGAAGCTATCAGGATAAGACAGTATAAGCTATCAGGACAAGACAGTAGAAGCTATCAGGACAAGACAGTATTGGCTATCAGGGCAAGGCAATAGAAGCTATCAGTGCAAGGCAGTAGAAGCTATCAGGATAATACAATATAAGCTATCAGGACAAGACAGTAGAAGCTATCAGGACAATACAGTATTGGCTATCAGGGCAAGGCAGTAGAAGCTATCAGAACAAGACAGTAGAAGCTATCAGGACAATGCAGTAGAATATATCAGGGTAAGTCAGTAGAATATATCAGGGCCAGACAGTAGAAGCTATCAGGGCAAGACAGTAGAAGCTATCAGGGCAAGGCAGTAGAAGCTATCAGTGCAAGGCATTAGAAGCTATCAGGATAAGACAGTATAAGCTATCAGGACAAGAAAGTAGAAGCTATCAGGACAAGACAGTATTGGCTATCAGGGCAAGGCAATAGAAGCTATCAGTGCAAGACAGTAGAAGCTATCAGGATAATACAATATAAGCTATCAGGACAAGACAGTAGAAGCTATCAGGACAAGACAGTATTGGCTATCAGGGCAAGGCAGTAGAAGCTATCAGAACAAGACAGTAGAAGCTATCAGGACAATGCAGTATAATATATCAGGGTAAGTCAGTAGAAGATATCAGGGCCAGACAGTAGAAGCTATCATGGCAAGGCAGTAGAAGCTATCAGGGCAAGGCAGTAGAAGCTATCAGTGCAAGGCATTAGAAGCTATCAGGATAAGACAGTATAAGCTATCAGGACAAGACAGTAGAAGCTATCAGGACAAGACAGTATTGGCTATCAGGGCAAGGCAATAGAAGCTATCAGTGCAAGGCAGTAGAAGCTATCAGGATAATACAATATAAGCTATCAGGACAAGACAGTAGAAGCTATCAGGACAAGACAGTATTGGCTATCAGGGCAAGGCAGTAGAAGCTATCAGAACAAGACAGTAGAAGCTATCAGGACAATGCAGTAGAATATATCAGGGTAAGTCAGTAGAATATACCAGGGCCAGTTTAGAAGCTATCAGGGCAAGACAGTAGAAGCTATCAGGGTAAGACACGGGGACACACCCGGCGCTCTGGACCTGTGTCTACTCGTCGCAACACCCTGTGCCGAATCAATGCTACTTTAGGCACGAATTGTTTTTATTTTCTTAGTTTTACAAAATTTTAAATTTTTTTATAACTTTAATTTTCCTCTTTCGCCCGCTGCTTTCGCCCCATCCAAACTTGTTCGGTCGAGTGTACCGGCAGGTTTCCCACCAAATTTGCTGGGTATAGCCGACTACAGGGCTATCATCAGCAACGGTATCCACTGGCCGTCGCGTTTCGTCACGAGTTTAGCGCTATGCGTGACGAAAGTAGCCGCTCTAAGCTTCCCATGGTCGCCTCCACCCCTTCTCGGAGGTGTGCTGAAGTTTGCGGTCTCTAACACGTTTTGGTGTCCTTTTTCAAGCTCCGCCACACGTCCCAACGTCTGGACGGCGATCTCTCCCAGGTCAGGTCATTCACCAGGTGTTCCCCCCCTCCCCCTTGCAAAATTGTGGCCACCAAGTGCCGCAATGGTCTCTGCGAGACTCCGATCCGCATGCCCACACCATCTATCGGCGAAAGGACGAACCAGCTGAGAGCGAGAGCGCACTACTGACCACCCTATCCCCACCAGGAGAAACAGTCGACCTCACACTCAGTCGATAGGTCGCAGGAGCCCTTTTTTTCTTTCGGAGCCCTTCGGAGCACTTCGGGTTTCCCGATCCCCTCCTCCAGAGGAACAGACGACCGGGCTTAATTTTAAGTTAGCGTCCCGGCGCCATTTCAGGGATTTTTAGGGCAGCTCTCATCCAGCGTGCATCTTCACAACAGGTCGCAGTAACGACCAGCAGCTATCGTGATCCGCTTTCGGTAATAATGTAGTTGGTTTCTGAGCCAGGCCATGTCGCCTAGATTTTTTTTAGTTTTTCTTCGTAGCTGCCCAAATAGTTAAGCTTAACTTTAATTGTTTTTGGTTTTCGGCATAATTATTTCTTCTATGGCTACCGCGAGCTCCCGCGCCGCGCGTCCCCGGATCACCCCCAGGGACAGCCACTATCTACTTCACCCTGCCAGCTAAGGTAAGCTGCACTTCGTCCCACACAAACCTGTTAGGTTGCCTTTTTTTGGGCTTAACTTCGCCCGGCATAAACTGCCTGCTAACCAAGCTACCGTCAGTTGGGGTAACATTGGCCCTTTGAGGGTAACTTTAGCCCAAGACAAAAAATTTTTTTAACCATGTTACAACTCTTCAAAATATTTATTAGATGTGATGATACATATGTAACATATGTTACATATGTATTATCACATATAATAAATATTTTGAAGAGTTGTAACATGGTTTGAATTTTTTTTTTGTTTTGGGCCAAAGTTACCCTCAAAGGGCCAATGTTACCTCAACTGACGGTAATCCATGTGGATTATTGGTTATAGGCAGGGTTCCAGAATCCCAGAGGGTTCCAGAATCCCAGAGTACTCAAGAATTCCAGAGTGCTTCAAGGACCCCAGACCAGTTCAAGATGGCGGCCCAGTTCCGGCGCCACATTTTGCACCTCAAAATGTAACTCGTGAGCCTCTATAACGGAGCCTCCCTCCATCTTTCGGCACTTCTCAAAAAGAAGTGAAGAACAGCTTGATAACTCCGCCATTTTTAGGACGTTTTCCTTATTATTATTTATTATTATTGTATTTTAAACACATATATTTGTTTTATGAGCCTGCGAGCTCAATGTTCCCAAACAGTTGAACTTAGTATAGCATGAAATGGTGTTCCTCCCCCCCCCAGCCCCCCCTCCTTTTTTCTATTTTATTCGTTAGTGTACTCAATGTATTGTATCAAAAATAAGAATCTAACATTGTTACCTGTTTTGTTTGTAATGGCTGTAATGCCGTAAGATATTTTCAAATGTAAGAAACCGGCAATGAAAAAGATACTAAACTACTAATCAACAGTAAAAGCCTCTAATGAAACCAAACCATACGATTGTTTTCATTTGCTGCTACTTGAAACCACAATCCACGTAACCTTTCCTACTGTCAGGGAGGTTAATTTTAAATTGTGTTTTGTAAGTGGGCTGTGCCCCTCTGGCAAGTCCTTTTAGATAATTAGCCTGACCCTTCCACCGGACATTTATTATTAATAATTATGGTTTTATCCTGAGCACAGCACCACGATTATAACCCATTTCGGAATATATAGGGGGTAGTGTTGTCTCGGGATTGAAAAAATACATGTTAGATATTATAGCCAGGGACGAGAGAAAGCAAGTGAGCGAGTGAGCAGTGTAAACTGCGCTAATATCACGCCGCAAAGGATGGGTTCATTGATTCGTAAATCAGAGACGTCAAACTTAATTAAGATTCGAGGAAGAGGAGGACTGGAGACGAAAGGCGAGTCAAAACTTCCACTGATCAAAGAGGGAAGCGCAAACGACGGAGAGAGAGAGAGAGGGACATACACACTTATTCATTCTAAGTGTAAGGTGTCGCGCTTTGCTTTTTGATATCATAAGTATAAAACAGCTAGAGAAAAAAAAAGAATGACATCTCCGTTGAAGAGAGCGTCGAGCAGTCTCAAGGTGTTTAAACAAAATTAGAAGCTCCTTCGAAGAGGAATAAATTTTTTGGAGAAGCGCAAGAAAAGCAAAGAGCGGAATAACAGACGGTGCAAAAATACACTGAATATTGAAGCAAAAATAAAAACTGTATCTCCACTGGCTCGTAAAAAGATGCATGTTTCTGAAAGAAACATTTCTCTTGCATTTCTTGTTAGATTTTCCTGGCACAAGACGAAGACGTTACAAACGTCTGAAAATTAAATAAAGATATTTATTGAAAATTCTAAGAACTTTTTTGTAATGTTGTTTCAATATTATTTCCATTTCTTCCATCTTGCTGTGAAAGTACGTTTGACTATGAAAGGCTTCTGAAATATAACCAGCAGACAGCACACTATTTTGTATTCATTATAATGAAACTTTTTTATTTTTGTTCTGGATATTGTATTTTCCATAATTTGGAAATAAATAAACTAAAGTTTAAAAAAAAATACATAACATTTGAGCAACGTGAGTTTTAGACTATCAAGAAAACTAAAGCATTCTTGTTCGACGATGTTAGTGCACTTTGCTCTTGGATGCCATTATTAATAATAATTATATATATATATAATAATTTTGCCTATTGTGTATCGCTTCACCACAACCATAAATTGGCACAAAAAATTTTATATTCAATTATTCTAGCCTCAGATGAATAATTTTATTAGTAAAATGGTAGTTCTCGTTCAATTTAAATTTATCTGCGTAAACATGTTTTTGTTAAAGGTACTTCTATTTTGTAGCACTTCGCAGAAATTTTGTAATTCAAGCTCGCAAGACGACATTGAAGTTACGTCGAGCAAAGCTTGTAACACGTTGTCTCTCGCCATCCAAGTTTCCCGATATTGGGGCGGGACAAAATTTAATTAAAACGCTGTTGACGCCCGGTGTTTTGATAAAGTTTGACTCTTTAGAAACAGACTGAAAGGGCGCGCGACAGGGAGAGAAAGAGAGAGAGAGAGAGAGAGAGAGAGAGGAAAGCTGCGGGGAACGCAAAAAGACCGCTGACATTAGCAACGTCGTGGTTGGTCCGCTGGAAGCAGAGAGAGCCGGCGCCGGGCCGTCTCGTCAGCAGCAGGAGGCGTCTGGGGGCATTCAGCGCTGGGTCCAACAAGTCACATCAAACCACGTGTCAAGTTTTCAATTACCAAGCGGGAACCGGAGTCATTATTCCGAACCTCATAAACCCCCCCCCCCCCCTGCCATTCTTCCATTTTTTTTTTTTTAATTTCTCCCTCGGTGGTGTAGACTAACTCTTACCATAGTATCCCTTTTCTGCACAAGAAAATCAGACCTTTAAACCCCTGTCCCCCCCCCCCCAAAAAAAACCCCTTCAAGCTCGCCTGCGCACAAACACACCGCCCCAAAACAGCTTTTGTAACTTTTAATCGGGTTGGGATTAGTCTTCGCTTCCAAACCCCAACCTCACCACCATTAGGAAATATTCCTGCGACACTTTTATTTCTCATCCACACCACCGAGAGCTCCAGCTGTTCAGAGCGCCCGTTATTCTCAGTTTACTGCAGAGCGAAGTGTGTTTCCGTTCCCCCGCAAGACTACACCTGGCCGATTACTACTTTTACTTTTGTGACTGGCAGTACAAACGATATTCAAACCTTTTTTTCCCCAATAAACTTGGGCATATTTCAGCAGCATCTTGTAAAATAATTTTAAATTGGGATGAGCATGAGTTATCAAAAAAATAATAAAGTCTTAATTTTTATTGAGTGGTTTGACTATGTTTTTGACGTGGCAACGTCTAATAAATCGGTGAACGCCGGCTGCACGCAAGAAAAAGTGTCCCGTTACGCACATTGTTCCGTTACGCTGTGTCCCGTTACGCTCATTGTACGCTTGCGCCGCATTCATCTCTCTTCCACTCGACTGTTTATAAAGTGAAGTGAAAAGTTAATGAGGTTTTCATTGCTTATTACAACAACAATTTCGGCAATAAAAGTTAGTTATACTTGCATTTTAAAAATCTGATTACTAGTATAATTTCAAGTATTTATTATTTTATTATTAAAATAAAAATGATTCAATTTTATTTATAAAAGTATGCAATCATTTCATCAATGTTTTGTTATGACGTTGCAACGTTAAACTATCGTTCGTAAACCGACTTTACAGACAATCAAATTTTTTTATTTTGCAAATCATCATTCAAGACTTGCCTTTGTATTTTCATTTAGCTGAATATCTGACTTAGGCAGTAATTATTATTATTATTATTTTATTATTTACCTTGTAAGATAGTTTTAATAGAGGGTGTTTGACTTGGATGAAGCTTTAAGTTAGTAAAACCTAGCTTAGTGTTGCCTTTCAAGATTTACTTTCTTTCTAATACAAGTTAAGTCATGGTAGCGTAGCATAGCATCCCTGGCAGCTGTAAAAGTCGTGGGTACCTCCGTCGTCGTGGGTGGTGGTGGCGCGTGGATGTATTTAGTTGGTGGAGCGATTTGTCTGCTCAATTAGTCGTTCCTCGGTGTCTGGTGTCACGATGGGGCATATTTACAAAACGTTGCGTTTTGTAAACTGGGACTCTGTTAGTCACGAATCACAGCGTTTCCTAAAAGCCCTTTGTGTTGCATGGTGCCTTTCATTCATAGCGCTGCGATCTGCCTTGCGTACGCAGGGTTGCCAACTCTGTCACTTCCCTCCCAGGCCACTGTCAAGAGTTTCATTCTGCTAGTCCAGGCAAGCGGCTCGCTGAGGCACTCCTAGTCTCGAGGCGAGGTTCGGGGCTGTGGGGTACCTGGGCTCCCCGGGTGTCGGTACCGCGTGGTACCTGCGCGGCCCGCGAGGGGAGATAAGGCCCCGTGGAGGGCCACCCTAATGGCGAGGGAGACCCGGGTGATAACGTCCCCCGCGCTTGGCGTGGTCGCCTGACATTACCTCCCAGGGTCGACCCGCCACACGCCATCGCCACTGCTTCTTCTCCCGCCGGCAACCACCAACCCCCACCCCCCTCACCGACAACTGACACTTGCTCTTATCTCGTTACCCGAGTTCTTCCAGAGGCTGGCCAGGTTCCTCGCTCTACCATTCATCTGTGTCATTGTCGTCGACAACACCTAAAATATCAGTTAAACAATTGTTACGGTGTAATATTATTTATTTGTAATAAATACGTGCTTCACACAAGACTTTTTTTTTAGTTTTCCTCGAAAATCTTAAACCTTCTCTTATTGCATCCTTAACCAGGTGCCACACACTCTTACATAAATAAAAAAAATGAGCCCCCAGGAGCTTATCAGAGCAACATGTTTATGGGCGGGACCATGCCATTCGACATATACGTTACGCTCTCGCGGGCCTATTGCTCTACAGAGCACGAACATTTAGAGATGTTACATTATCTGCATCGTAAATATAGATATTTTATAACATTTTTTTGTACAAGTTTGCTGAACCTTTTGCTGGGTGCAGCACAGCCGATTACGACCTTCAGATGACCTTGTGTTTGCTGCTTGGATCACTAAACTATGTTAAGGCCTCTCGCTATTATTTTTTTTTTTTAGATATTTTGATTACTTCAGTAAACACTACAAAAAGAAACACGATTTTAAACCGATGTTATTCGCTTCCTCACCAATTCTGTGCAAACACTGTATTTCAGTTCAAGAGAAGGTAAGTGAGTTCAAGAAACAAAATATATAATTGCACTAAAATAACTCATTTGTTACTGCCCTTGTGTACTTAAAGAGAGCTTTATTTTAATTTGGTCATAAACGCCCTGGAAGCTTCTGTGGGTGGGCGAAAGACACTACAGTATACTCAGAGGTACACAAGGGAGAAACATCAATAAAAGGAAACTTAGTTCTCACAAGAGGAAGTAGTAAAAACATGGATCGTATTTGAAGAAATAAAAAAAGAGGTTTTCCTCAACCTTACAATTTTTATTGTTAATTATTGCATTCATTATATCTTTTTGATAGTTTCAAGAATTACAAAATTACACAGAACAAAGATACTGGGGCCCCGACCCTCAAAACATATCGATAACAAATAGATGATTAATTGTACCTGGAATATAAATTTAACATTTTCTTTTGACCAAATAAGACGTCATAATCAAGCTTTCACAAGAAAAAACTAATATAAATAATTTAACTAGGAAAATTTATGAAATCCTGCCTTAAAACATTTGTTAGCCCAACCAGAGCGGGACTGTATAATTTAGGTAACTATTTTTGATTTAACAATATCTTCTATGAAAGATTTGTGCAATGGGAGTGCATGACTTGATGTAAGCTTTTGGACATACGCCATTGCTAAAGCACATGTATGTCTGTAGAAGAAAAGTACAACAAACACAAAAGACGAAAACACAAACTAAGCAAAAACATTGCTGTTGTTGACGTTTATATCCTGTTGACACAGCAATTTTTTGCTTAATATGTGTTTTTGTCTTTTGTGTTTGTTGTACTTTTCTTCTACAGACATACATGTGCTTTAGCAATGGCGTATGTCCTAAAGCTTACATCAAGTTAACAATATCTGATGTCGTTGACTGTTCACTGGCGGTTGACTGTTCACTGGCGGTGACTAGGAGCGAGGTGAAGAGGTGTCGGCTCTGTCGTCGTGTTTGCGAACTGGAGAACTGAGGTGCGACGGCGCCTGTGGAGGCGACGAAGGCGTCGCGACGCGCTGGAGTGTGGACGTGGCCTTGAAGGCCGGGGAGGGGGGTGATGTACGTGGCGGTGTTGCCGCTACATGCCTGCGGCGTCGACCTCAGGCCTGCGTTGTTATTCTTTATCGCTCACTGCCCGGTTGAGAGTTAGCGGTGAGTTACAACCTCCTCGGAACGTACATTTTTTACCCCCCGCAAACGTGTCTCGGGCATTTACAACGTATGACGGTTTTTGTTTTTTTACACCGCAGCCATTTCGTTCAGAGATCCACGCAACCCGAGACCGATAGAGCAGAGTGGTAATTTATACTTTATTAGATAAGGACCCACCTACATAAATTATAACGCGTTTTTTTGTTGTTTTAATTGACACCAGTACACGGATACCTACGTATGATTCAATATAGAACTGTAGATCAGTCTTTGCGGTGAGGATTCCCTGTGTGAATGTTCGTTAAAAATCATAAAGTAAAAAAAAGTGATAATTCAGTTTTTTGTACTTGTATCAATGTTTTATTGTTAAATAACTCTGAGCAAACTTCTGAACAAAATTACCCCCGTGGACTCATTAAACTAAATTTAATTTCAAGCGAATTAAATAATAACAAAAATCATTTACGCTTCCGTGGTCGAATTCTCATTAAAAATATTATATACATTATAATTTTACCTTAAAATGAAAAAAAAGTACTCTCATCAGTAATTAAAATTTTAAATGTTTACTTAACGGCAAAACTAAACAAAATTAAAATATAATTAGCTATGAAAAAAATAGGCGCGTGTACTTATATGTACGTGCGTTAGAAGTTATACCTACTTACTTGGAGTAATAATAAACACTAACTCAAAATTTGCATGCAAATAATTATTGGAATAAAATAATGAAAAGATGGGACTGATTTTATAAATATGGTCGGTAAAGTATATTAGTTCAATCAAATTAAGAAAATGAAATAAATACTCAGTACTAGATATTAATAAAAACACATGTATAAAATTTGCTATTTTATTTAGTAAAATAATTTAGATAAATATTGCTTAGTAATGGAAATCATTAAAATATTCTGAATGTTTATTTCTATTTATGAATTAATATTTATTATTTGATAAATAATAAATTATAATACAAATAAAATACGGTAACATAACCTCACTTATAAAAATATGTATGAAAATTCACTGAAAATATTTATTTATAAAATATTTATCACTAAAATTCACATCAAATAACTGTTTTAATGATGTGGACCAGTATTAAATATAAATTATTAAAGCATACGATTTAAAAGCACATATTTAATTTTTATTTGTATTTACCCTTTTTATTACCACGTGAAAATTTCGTTGCAATGTGCGCTTCATCGTAAAAAAAATTCACTTTCATAATTTATTTTTGTATCGCCCCTAAATAATGTATAACTTGAAATATCATAATCTAATAATTGAAATAAAACATTTGAATAATTATAAGCTTTTTTCGTAATGACAATAATATAAATCGATGGCGACGTCACTTAGAGTGTAGAAGATGATGATAAAGAACGCAGTGAACTTGGTTTCAACCAGTTATGAAAGACGGACAGGGGCGAGCGACTGCAGCGCCGAGCAGTGGCGCGGGCGAGAAGCTGGGCTGCAGACACGCCAAGCGGGAAGCCTTTTTTTCACAGACGAGAGAGCCAAACACAAGATTGTGCATCTTCGTTTTTTTTTTGTTCATTAGAACTCATGATAACTAATGGTCAATTAGGTTAGGTTAGCTACATTATAAATACTTTATAACATTGTGGACTGTTGATTTTGTTAGGATAGCTACATTAAAGATACTGTGAAATCATGTAAACGGTTTCCTAGCCCTGGATAGCTACATATTAAAAAGTTATTTGCTAAGCAACCATAAAATGATTTTACAGTATTTTTAATGTAGCTATACTTACCTAATATAACCAACCATACACAATGTTTTAAAGTATTTATAATGTAGCTAACCTATCTTAATCGACCGCAAAAATTTAATGCCTCACCGGTTTATAAAATGAGATAAAGCGAGCATGAACTTCGGGGATCTTCGGGTGTGTCTCTCTCGTCTGTGAAGTGAAGGCTTCCCCACGGGACAGAGACCACTGGTCACTCTACTCTCGGCTCCCCGAGAACACCAGTACAATTAACTATCCTTGTTCACGGGCCTGAGCTGCGGCGTGTTGTCGCAGCGAACACTATTCGACCGCTAAAAGCATTCCATGCACTCCATATATCTCCCAGGGGCGCAAGTCTGTAGGATTCGCGTAGGCGGCCCGCGGTGATTTCGCCCGCGCGCGGACAGAGTTTTGCGCGTGAGTTCAACGGGTGTTGATATCTTGTAAACTTCCCAGGTGTTGGGTTATATGCATGCAGTACGTAGGAAACTTTAAAATATACATGCCGGTGTTCATAAAACGTAGTTTTGACATCAATTCCGTTTCACGGTCAGAGTCAAAATTTTGAAGAAGCAAGGGGGGCGCCCCCATCAACGAGGGGCTTTTTAATTCCAGGGGGGCTTGAGCCCCCTATGCCCTCCAGGCCCCTTGCCCCTCTGTCCCCCAGCCACCCAGGGATCTACGCCCATGCTATCTCCATTTAACTGGATCAGTCACGTGCTTGTTCCCAGTTTTAGCTTGGTAGTGTCTGGTGTTATCGTTGCAATAAAAAAAAGTGACAGTCTCATTTAATATTCCTCCTTCCATATGAACATTAATATTTAGTTATATGTATACTTTACATGACCAAAAGTCAACTCTCTAGTAATCGTAACATAACATTTTCACCCAATGCAAACTATATTTTTTAAAGTTCCACTTATGACAGTTGTAAAATAAAACGTTTTGTTAAAATACTACGCAAGTTTAATTTTTTGTATTTAATAAAACATATGTGAAAAAAAGTAATTATAGTTAGTCAGCAAATGCTAGACTTTAAATTATTATTAATTTTAATAATTTTTTATTTCTTTCAGAAAGAATTTTATTGCATATCCCAAGTAATACTTCTATTTCAGACATAAACTGGACAGTTATGTGGTCTATGAAAATTTATTTTGTTGCAACTGCTAAACAATCACCTGGTTCGGTTTCACACACAAAAAAAAGATTTTTTTTTGCAGTGTAGTGTTGGTTGTTTAAGCGGGTCTTGAAGTTCTAGTCGCACCACCGCAGACAGACATACCTGCGCGGGGTAACTTCCCCGACGAGCCACCCGCTGCCTGTTGCGGTCTAGGGGCAGGGGAGGGGGGGTGTAGCTCGGTGGTCGCGAGCTGAGCGATGCCAGAGCCGGCCGTGCAGACACTGTCTGCTCCATCTCCCCTGGCGGCCCATCCGTCAGCCCTCTAACCCCCCACTCCCCCGGGCGGCGGGGACATCCATCACCCCCCCCCCTCCGGCGGCACGCGGCGGTAACGAGAGGCTGCCCCGAGGATGGGCAAAACATGGGGGAGTGGGGGGCTGTAAACTCCACGTCGTTATTAATTTGCAAAACACCTCCTCCCCCCCCCCTCAAATTCAAGGGCTCGATCCAGCGAACTTGGAAACGCCTCCTTAAAACCCCAACCCGAGGCGGACGTGACGTCACCAGGCGGAAGCTGCCGTGAACGTCCGAGTTCTGTCGCACAGCTGACGAACTGAATTCCACTAAATTCTGGCATAATGAAGAAGGAGACAAGGGTCGCCAGAGCTTAAATGCTAGTCACGAGGGCGTGCCGCGCATGCGCCGAAACGCAGGAAGGGGACTAGAGCAAGCGAAGGGAAGGGATGAATGCACTAAAAGGGAAGGAGGGGAAATGGAGAATGAGTGGGGGGGAAGGGGTCAGCCACGCCGCGCCGATTCACGCCGATGACGATGAAACTCCTTTCAGAATGTTTAACGGGAAAGAGCTAGTGAGTTATAGAAATAACAATGTTTCGTAATACCTGTAACCTCTACTTGCGTCGTTTGAAGATCGATCCCTGGAGTAACACAGTCAGTGTTTAAACAACTGAGGGAATTGGCGCAGTGTTTGTCGAGACCCGTTGGGCCACTGGCTTTCAAAAAGAGAGCTAGCGGAAAACACATAATATAAAATCAATATATTCTTTCCTTTATAAAAAAATTCCAGCACTTACTTTTTTTAATATTTGTTACATGAGAAACGTCCGTACTTCAAAAAAATAATGAATATGACAATAAGTTATTAAATACTAATTAATATGTAAATTAGAATTTAAAATCACACTTACATCACAAAAAACAATACACAGTTATTAACATTATTAAATAATCAATGGCAAAAAATAAGTGGCTCACTCTTGGTTTTAACTCGTGGGACACCATCCGGGCAAAGTATGGAGACCCAGCTGCTACGTGGCTACGACACAGGGGTCTCTCGACCAATCAGGACCACCGCGGATGACGTCACGCGAATGCGCCGCGGCTTCTGGCGGGTGGGGTGAGCTCTGGTCTGGAGCAGGCTTGCCCAGAGGACTGGCAAAGGTAGGCATTCCGCAGCTCCGGACTGTCTTGCGGGTTGCATAGGCCATTCCCCTGCCGGCGCATCTCATGTGAAACCAAACCTCGGATTTCGCGAATGCAATTTTGAGAGTAGCCTTTGCGACTCCTTGTATGAAGTAAGATAATGTTGCATTGAATAACTGAGAACTATAATACCATCCTAAAAAGAATGTAGACACGTTGCAAGTGGGCGGATAGTACAATCTATTTTTCTCATAGTTTCAGCTATTTTAGAACTACCTAGTCCACTTGATTATGATTCGTGAAATCCATACAGAACTTTAGAAAGTACTACAAAAAATTACAAATATTAGTAACATTTAAATTATTTTATTTAGTTTACAATTGCTGGAATACTTTCAAAGTCAAATTAAAAATTATGTCATGTAAATGTAACTTTTCCTTGTGTAAAGTTAGTAAAGCTGAACGAGGTAGTAGAAATAGTTACTGTTATTTAAAGAGTATTTGTTTACAAATATGTGACCAACGAAATTTTGTTCCTGTAATTTCTGTTTATTGTGTTCGTGGAGGTCAGTCCCCAGTTATCAGTAACGTTAGCTATTAAGGGATGAATTCATAAGGAGAGAAAAAATAAATAAACTGAATAAATACGGTTCTCATTAGTACTCACACAAACAAACTGAAATAAAAAAATATTAAAACAATTGTAATATCCATACATTTTTACAATATTAAACTATTTTATTTCCATTATAATAGCTGTATATGTTTAGCTTATACACGAGCACATAGCAATCATAGGCAGGTTTTAAACCACACCGACAATACTTGTTATGCTTGTTAACTCATTTGATAGAGAAACGCGTATGGCCCTGGAACGTTATGGAGAAAATTTCCTTTGGTTTTGTACAAGAGTAAAGTAAATGTTTTGTTTTTTTACATTATTCATGGTCGGGATACTCGGTGATAGTAAGCTCCAAGATATCACGTTCATGCAACGAAGGAAAAATCCGTAAAATCTATACCAACCACCAGCATTACTCATTTTAATTTATAAGCAACGATTTGATAGCTAATTGATATAGGCCCACTATAATTTGGGATGTTCAATCCTTTTAAAAAATCTTTTTTATGCGTAGACTTGAAACGGCAAAATAAATTTTTACTTCAACTTCAATGAGTATTCTACAATGTATCAAAAAAAAGACATTACTCTCCCTCACAACAAGCTACAAATGTTAACCGCCAAAATTGTATTTTTTTGGTTACAACTCCCAAGCGCTGTACAACGGCGGTAATCCGAACTAGCGCACAGAATTTCTTGCGTCTTTCTTAACACATCGGCGCCTCTAATTGCATTGTGATCGACGAAGTCGTATTTCTTTCTTATCACATTGGGTGTTAGTTTTTGTTTTTAATTTTGCTTAAATATATCATTGACACATGTCAACTATTTTTCGGAAAGAAATTTCCCTGAGCATACTTCAAAAATCAATCCCAGAGTTATTTCGATAAAATATGGGGAAAAAAAGTTCTGGATGATCAGACCAGGAACACATATCCTCCAGAAGGAAGATTTTACTGTGTTACCAGGGCAACACCTTGCTCTATGCTATGTGAAATAGGAAAGAATGAAGGTTATCATTGCATGCCTCTCGTTTCACATTCTCTCTTCTACTTGGTTCGTTTTTTCAACACTACCATATTTTTGTCATTGAAGTAATTTTTTTTTCGTTCTCAGTGGTCCACTGAGGAAACAAGGGGGTGGGAAATGGCGCGTGGGGGTGTCAGCCGTGCCCTCAGGAGCGGGCACGGCCGCGGACACTTAGGGGTGGGAAAACCCGCCCAGCGCAGAGTGGCGCAGCAACCACCCCCACGCACCCAACCAACCCCATCCGGCGACAACTCTTCCAGTCCCGCATAAATTCCGCGGCTTGCGCGCCTCAACCCCCCCCCCCCCCTGCCCAGCAGATCCACCGGCCACAGGACCCTCGTCGGTCCTGGCGACCCCCTCCCCCCCTCGGGGTCCAGCCGCACCCCCCCCCCTCCAACCACACCCCACCAGGAGGGCTGCAGCCGCCGGAATGTGTGCCGTGCCGTCGGCGCGACTTCATCTGCCGCGTCCCTCCCTCAGCCCAGGAGCGGTGCGTGATCAAACACCAACTTCAATGTTGCAAGCTAATAATTAATTAATATAAACAAAATATTAAAACGACTTCTAAAGTTTGGTAAAGTATTAATTCAATCCAATTTTTAAAAAATTTAAATTAATACTCAGTATCCAATGTGATATAAAACACATGTATAAAATTTAATTATTCAATGTAATTGAGACTAATTTTAATTAATAATTAAAATAAACAATATATTAATTTTAGTGTTTTATAAATGATTTAACAAGATTATGGTACAAATAAATTATACACACGGGAACATAAAATCGCTTATTTAAATACATTTTAAAACACACACGAAAAAGTTCATGAACACAATAACAGCTACTCACAAAAAAGAAATGAGTTTTAATGATATGGACCAGTATTAAATATATATCACTAAAGTATTGGATTTAAAAGTACATATATAATTTTAATTTGTATGTAGTCTTTTATTCGTCCTGTGGAAATTCGTTGCATGGTGCTCGCACGTCGTACAAATTCACTCTTGTAATTTTTTTTCATTACGCACCTAAATAAATAAAACTTCAAAAACCCCAATCAAACACGTGTTGCTAAAAATTTAAGAAAATGCCTGTATTAACGTCTTCCATGTTTACAAAATAAGGGAATGCCCCTAGCACAGCTGTAGCAGCTCCACAAAGATCTATAAAAAGTCCGCTCCGACACTGCCCTGGGTGTGAGCGTTCCTTCGAGATATCTCCCTTATCAGCTCCCTTATCAGATCGCTTATCAGCTCTCCAGAAGGTACGCCGCAATTTTAAAAGGGTTAACCAAACACATCAAAGAATTGTCTGAAGTGTCTACGATAGCATTTCAATAACCAAAGCTCATAAATAAAAATTAAAAAAAAAAATTGGCTGTCTGTAAAGTCGGTTTGCGGACAATAGTTTAACGTGACAACGTCATAACAAAGTATTGATGAAATAATTTCATACTTTTATGAATAAAATTGATTCATTTTTATTGAATTATCACTATTTTGCATGGATACAAAGAAGGAGTGAAATGAAATCTACAATTAAATTGATAAATTTACTTTTATTTGCACTTATTAATTCAAATATGTTTATTACTTTAACGAAGAGATTATCTTAACTATAAATTTTATACATGTTTGCTATTTAACTTCTTCCAATCTGTGTTATTCTGTTAAGGATAGGACGATGATAGGAAAAGTAGGAAACGAATGGGAGTGTTTCAAGTTTAATATGCCTCGAAAAAGTCAAATCGATGGTTGTTCCAATCGAGTGGGAGAGAGATAGTAGCGGCGCAAGCGTACAATGAGCGTAACGGGACACAGCGTAACGGGACAATGTGCGTTACGGGACACTTTTTCGTGCATGCAGTTGGCGTTCATCGAATTATTAGACGTTGTCACGTCAAAAATAAATATGTTTTTCCCCTATAGATTGGTCATAGCGCAAACTGTGCGCCGTTACTACTTCTTCCAAGTTGAGGCGATAGTCACACGTCCAGAAGCTTCCGTCGTCACCTCCTGAGCACTGCCGGATCTTGGCAAGCACGTCTCGACAACATGACTGAGAACATGTTTGTGCCAAACTAACCAGAGCAGAACGTATAAGCTCCACTCATTATTTAAAGCTTTTAAATATTTAGAGTGACTTATCGCTTAAACGTTTTTGTACCCAGGTTGGTATGTAATCGACCGTAACTTCTGAATACATTGTACGGAGAAGGAATCTTCAATGGTCTAGTTGTTTTGTAACCAAAGATGGATGTTCTTTAATACTTCGTGCTTTTCTTCATTTGCTGAGTAAAGTACGGAACAAGCTTTATCCGCCTACCAGATTAATATAGAAAATAAACTCTGCAAATACGGACCAAATTTTCCGCGATAAATCCTGAAAAATTTCGCCTGAAATCGCAGTTTCAAGCCAGTGATTGCAAAAGTAATAATGTTTTTTCATTATCGCTATTTGAATATTTTATATTTTAATATAAAATTTGCAACATACCAGAGGTGAGATACTGTAAGAATTCACTAATTTTCTGCGCAAAAATCAGGATAATGGGCAAGATAAAAGGCATTTTCCTCAGAGAAAGACGTGGTTGATTGGTCAAAGCACTTGCTTCCTGCCACGGCGATTCGGGTTTGAACCCCAGTGGAGAATTTTTGCAAGTGGAAAACGTGGCGGACGTTGACACAAGACTAATTTTTTCTTAGAAATTCATTCTATCAATACTCCATTCTCGTCTCATCTTCCCTCATCGTCTGTGTTACCTCTATGTCGATGAAAGGTTAAGCTCTTTTTCATTCGTGCAAAACTGTCTGTTACTAACATAATGAAGCAGCAAGCTGGAGCATTCCTGCGTCGACCATACCCCCAGATGCATCGCTCCAAACTCGTAGGAAGATTCACGAAAGATTAAAAAAAATAATTTTAAGTGCTCTACAGTATATTGTGTAAATAAGGAGTTAAGTTTCAGGGGGTGTTTGATCGCAAATTGAGAAACGGGAGAAAAAAATATCCTGAACTACTTTGTTTTGTTGGCAGTCCTGTATCGTGATTAAGTCAGAGTGTTACAAGTGAGCTGGATTATATAAATATTTTAAATTTTATTTGAGCCTATTAATACCTGTCGTCTTAATGCCAATTAGAGGGTTGGATATTGAGATACAGATTAAGATGAAAACTTTTGTTATTGTTTTCAACACAAGTCATTATTGTTTTTATCTGGATTCACACCCAGAAATTTTCACGCCTTTATTGAATGGCCTTCTAGACAATCACGGAGATCGGCTCATTAAAACTCTAAAAGTTTTTCTTCACACGTTCTGAACCTTTATACATGTCGTGGGTTAAAATAAATATACATTTTAACGTAATTCGCCTCTGTCTCACATAACTGTATTATTAATTAGTTAAGTGTTCCTTATTTTTTATATTTATCATGGTTGAACACACCAACTCTTAATTTTATTATAACCACTTAACTTTATTATTTTCTTGCATTTACATAATATTTTAATAATTAATTCTACTGAGTAATGTATTTAGTTTAACATTAACACAGGCCAAAATAAATGCGTTTTTTCGTGCCTAGGACTTTTGAACTGAATTTAGTAATATTTAAGGCGCTGAATATAAATATGATTTTTTTCTATCAGCTCTGCCTTTTTTAGATAAGTGTGAAAAAAGAAGTTAAACCGCCTGTTTGCTTCGTCACAGGGATAGTCCAGGCTGGGAATCCCCACTTCATCCCTGGGATACCCCGGAATGGGAATACCATCCTTTATTCAACGCTTCAACTAAATTTTAGGTCAGTTTGTGAGTTTTAGCAGTGCAGGATAGATCGAAGTTGATAAAAAATGAGTTTCAGTAGAATAAGTTGTGTAAATCATCCTGATGTGTTTTGCTACATGTTGGAGAAGATAAAGTATCGGGAACATCGATGAGTGATTTGTGTGGACTTAAAAATGGTAAACTTTCTCCTCGGACAGCAAAGTGGCCACACCAAATATCCTTGTTTCTTGCGCCCCTGGGATAGCAGAGACAAAACATACCACTGGGTTAGACAAGAGTGGCCTAAGAGAGATGACATGGTCGTTGGAGGAAACAAAAACGCTATTAACGAACCATTAGTTGAACGAGAGAAACTCATCTTTCCTCCACTGCATATCAAGCTGGGCTTTATGAAGCAATTTGTAAAGGCTATTGATAAGGACGGAACATGCTTTGCATTTATAGAGGGGAAAATGCTTCACTTGAGTAAGGAAAAAATTAAAGCAGGAATATTTAACGGCCCAGAATTAAGAAAATCCATTAAGGACCAAGCCTTCGTAAATTACATGAATGAGGCTGAGCGAAAATCCAGGACTTCATTTGTTGCAGTTATCGGAAATTTTGTGGGTCAAAGAAAAGCAGAAAACCATGTTGAACTGGTAAACGATATGCTTAAAATTTTTAAATCCATTGGGTGCAAAATGAGTATTAAGGTGTAATATTTACACAGCCACCTGGACCGTTTTCATGAATATTTAGTAGACAGCAGTGAGGAACAAGGCGAAAGATTTTATCAAGATATTACAATTTTGAAGTACCAACTGCTATCAAGGAAGATAGAATTGGCACATGATAGTCGATTATTGCTGGAGTTTAAAAAGAGAATGTGCCAAGATATATTATAGAAATTCACGATAAAGAAGCTTCCGAAGTGTTAAGTAGTTCCATCGATGACTTGGTACTATATTTTTATACATAATAATATTATTATATATACTAATAATATTAGCATATACTAATAATATTGGTATAATATTATTATATTTATATAGTATAATAATATTAGTGTAATTTAATAACTAGAACTTCAGGTTTAATTTTCAGAGTTGATTCTTGGATTTAACCTAAAATAACGTAAAACGTACATTTCACTAAAAGTTAAATATCATAAATTTGACCTTCTAGGCGAAAACCGATGTCATATTTTGATTCAAGGCACAAAATTTATTCGAAAACTGCTCCAAATACCCCAGGACCAAACTTAATTTTGGCCTGTGATTATTTAATAAGAATTAATAAAACGTGTTTGAAGCTTTTTCAAAACATTTAAATTCCTTTTTATCTTTTTCAATTGAATTCTTATTCTTTTTAAATTTAATTTGAAGCCGATAATATTTTTACTGTGTATATTTAAATGCGTGCTATTAATAACCCTGAACTATAACAATGGTATGGACTTCGCAAATTGTTTAATATATTTTATATCAAGTGAAGGACTTTGGGGTTGTCACCATGCCTCAGCTAGTGTTTTTATTAATTGTATGTGAGCTCATCAAACATAGATATTTTTTTTTTGCAGAAGAGCGCAATATTTATTTTTTTTAAATTTAGGATATTTGATGAATCAGTTTATTTGCAAGACTTTACCTGCTATAGTTCATCGGCAACACATTTCCCTCTGCGAGAGATATGAAAGGACAAATTGGCTGGGTTGATTGCAAAATAAATGTCAAAAAATCGTTACACACAAAATATATGTTGAATGATAAAATTAAAAAATAAATGTAACTTAAACTGTCATATTAATGAGTGTAAGCTAGTTTATATTTTCATTACAATTAACATACGTGCTGAAAATGACCATAACGTTAACGTGTTGGCCTGTAAAATAATCAAATTTAAATTAGTTAAAATTGTTGGTAATGATCTATTGTTTTACTTAAATATTTTAAGCCAAAAATATAGAGTAATATAAAATTTAAACTATTTCATAAGATTTCATTATGCAATTTGTATCTATAAAAATAGTTAACTAGTTTATAACACGCTTAACATATCTACTTTCTGAATGTAGTATGAAGGCAAGAAACGTCAGGAATGAGACGCTGTGAGCGCCTGGCAATGTATACTGCTCCGCATCGACAAGTAGCTGTGCGGGTTGCCCGCCCAGAAGGCGCAATGTCACCGGCATCTTAATTCCAAAATCGATAGTCACAGTGACTACATCTGCATGTTGGCTGACTGTAGGCGAGAGAGACGAAAACAGAGAGCGAAAGCTCTGGGAATGGAGAGTTTACGTGATTAAAAGAGAGCAGTAAAATGCAAAAGTAGCGATAGAAAATTGACATTTAATATGCATATGCATAATATGTGTGTGTGTGTAATGGCAAAACTGGTAATGACGCATTAAATATACTGGCACTTTTGATACTGACGAAAAAATTAGGTTAACGCTAGCTGACGTGAAAAACGTATGGTGCTGGACTAATGCTTTAATTTTAATAGTTTGTTAAAGCAATTTATTTAGAAAATGTGTATTAGTGGCATTTCTTAAATTAAATTTCCGGTCAAGAAATGATATTAAATTTAAAGTTATATCTTACATGTACAGATAATTAATTATAATGTCAGTTCCTTCAAACATTTGGTTCGCGTTTTAGAAAATACCTTGAAATGAAGTAAACGAGAATTTAAAAACTAAAGCTTTGTTACACGAAACCATTTATAAGCTTCGCTTCATTAGAACTGAACAATTATTGCAAATTTTGTTTCGTTTGTCGTTCCAGACATATCAGCCCTTTTTGAGAGAAAAGCTTATATTCTTTCAGGCGAAACGAGTTTTCAAATTTTCCTGCTCATATTTTTGGACACAGAAGAAGGCTGAAAACAAGCATTTCCCCATTACACTGAGGTACACTCATTTCCAACCAAGCATGTCCTAGCAGTTGCATGATTACTAGAGACCTGCAAAATTCGCGGATTCATTCGGTGATAGGCTAGAATTCAAACACATATACCTCTTAGATGATTTTGCTATTGGATCACTGTTCATCTGGACGAATCTCAACCTATTATAAACCCTCAACCAAAGAAGGATCGAATCACGGACAAACCAGCTGAGACGACTTACAAGTCGGCAGCCAATGAACTTGCGTTATTTGCCCGAGTGTACAGGGGTGTGTGCAGTCTATCCTGAAGGCCATCGAAACCGCGAATTTTGCAGAGCTCTAATGATTACACTTTGTTCATAATCATATGTGGTACTCTTCCTTCGTGTGTTGGCCATGTGTTGTTCTTACCTGCTGTGGCACTGCCGGGGAGGATGTCCATGTGTTTGCAGTGATAACCTTATGTTTGTCCATGTATAATGATCGTGCCCACCACCCAAGTCTTACGACTGTCGGTGGGCATGTCACAATTTTAAATTAGTTAATTAATAAAATGAAATAACATGGCAACGAAATTTTTTTAAAATTATTTACAATCAGTTTTGTTGAGAAAGTCACAAGCTACTAGGCATTATCAGTTAAGTGCTAAAACGAAATTAGAATGCGTGTTTTTGAAAATCATTTGGTGCACCGCACACAGGTTTATTTTCGCAGGTAGTAAGTTAGGCTGATCCGTCACGCTCTGAGGGGAAAGGCTCGATCGGGTGAACTCGGAACCGCCGAGTGTAGCCGAGCGAGAAAGATACAGTCAGCTGCTCTTCGCTGTTGTGTCGCTGTGTGTAATATTCAATTAATACGTAATAATAGTAATTATTTTTTATATTTTAAGGATAAAATTTAATTTATTCTATTTTTAAAGTTATAGATATTTTATTTTCCAAGGAAATTTTAATGTTAATGTGTGGTATATATTGCGAGTATTAGCTATTTTTTAGTAGGTGAGGTGAGGTTATGTTTTTCTTTTGTTTATATATTTACGTAGTGAATTTCTTCAAATGTCAGGTTATTGATTTATGAGACGTAATGTTGATTATTTGTGGATTTAAGTTCTTTCTGAAGTGAAAACTTCTTTAGCCGCGTTCAGCGATTTTATGGCAAGGGCAAAACTAATGGGTTCGCGTCACCCACAAAGTTTTAAGTTTTCACTTCTGTTGACAGTACCCATGACTGGCAGGCTTTATTTTTTATTGCAGATATCGTGCGGCTAGCGATAGTGCAGTTCACAAACCGCGCAGTGATGAATGGTTTACTTGAAAGGTGTGCGAAACAACGAGGTATAAATTATTCTCGGTTAACGTAACTCCTGCTGCCGTGACACGGCGTAACAAATGACTCGAGCCTGCAGCTCACTCGAGGTAGAGGACGTAAACCTTGCAAGCCACACGCAGACTTAAAGGAAGGCCGCACGTCACAGCTAGAGCGCATGCGCAGAGATATGGCCTTCTAGGACTGGTTGTCAGGAAACCACGCACGATGACTGGCAGATATGCTGACGCAGAGAAGAAATACAATCCGTTTTAACGCCACGACAAGAAGGAACCAACGTTAACAGTCCGGCTGAAAATTGCCCTTGCGCCAGAACATGACTCACGGATTAATTTCACTGCAATGAAAGCCGTTTGAAAAACTCAAAACGTAAGACTTGTGACGTTTTCGCCATAATAATCTGGCTTTCTTCATTGGGAAACCAGCCGTTCGCAAACTGTGTTTGCCTCTGCTTACAATTAGGTGGCATTACGCCAATACGTTTTACGCTTCATAACTTGCAAAAAAATGTTATCTTCAACCGTTAGTTAAACTTATGACTTGGTTTCATCCATAGTATAATTAATTACACCCGTTTACGATACATAATTCTAAAAATGACAATTTCGCTGAACATCATGTTACCAAGCGAAACAGGAGTAATTATGATGAATTAATATTATAAATTAGGAAATGTCTTGAATTTTATAATTATACTTTACAAGCTAACCTAAAAATAGTTTTCATTAACGTATTGTAATTAATAAAACTAATTAAGTGGTCAGCAAAAATTTGTGAAACTTTACCAAAACAAAAGAGCGAACAGAATGTAACTAAACGAGACAGAAATCTTAAATATAACCTTTATTAACGCACCCCAGACATAAATTATTTCTCCAAAATATCCTGAAAAGCATAAGAATTTTAAATAAGTTTATAAAGTTAATGGGTTGAGCTAAATGTAATTGGCAAAATATTTTGTTGCTTCAATAATTATTACTAATTTTTATTTAATCATTTTAACAGCAACGAAATGCTGTGTGTTACTATTGGATGAGAACTAAAAAAAATTAAATTCATACTCTACCAGAATGTGTTTTAGAAAATAAAATACATACAGCCGTATGTAAACTAAACATATTTTCTACTACTACTACTACTACTACTACTACACACTCTCACACACACACACACATATATATATAAAACCTTACATAATTTTTTTTTTTCATTTTCCTAAAATTTTAAGTGTTCAATGAATCACAAAATAAGCAAATGAACCTTTGTATTGGCCGCGCGGAAGCGAGTGTGTTTCCGAGGCGAACAAACTTGCCACTCGGCGGGATGAGCGACGTGTGCTCGGCCCGCAACTCGCACCACGTGACCCAACTTGCCACTCCGGGTCTCGGCGCCGGCTCCGAGTTGGGGCGGCGGGACGTCTCTGTCCGCACGTCTGCACGTCAGGGGGAGACACGTGTCGTGTTGCCTGTCTCCCGGCAACACCGCAGTGTCTCTTGCCGCGTCCTCACAGACCTCGCGGCCCTGTCGTTTGTCGGTAGAATTAACTATAATGGCATTACAGGCAGCAACTAGCAACTAGCTACCTCCTCCCATTGGATTCGTAATACCTGTTCTTCAGTGTCGAGAAAAAAATCTTTATTTAGTAATGACACACATACCTAAAATTACCTTATCAGCGAAAACAAAAATACCATGTAAATTTCCATGTTCCGATTCTTGACTTCAGGCTGAGTAGACCATGGACATGTGATGTTCCCAGTTGATTTCATTATTTGTATGATATTTGTGTTTTTATTATATGTTAGCTTTGTGTGATCTATTGATGCTGAGGTCTCAGTATCAATAGTAAGTAGACACTGCATGTCATTGATACATTGATACATCCATTAAGTAATAGACGTTCGTATTCCTGCGGATAAGATAAACAAAAAAATCATCGGACCTACATAAGTTATCAACCAGTATGTTAGATTCGATGTTGAAATTAGCTGAATAATATTAAAAGTAAATCCAGATTGTGAAATAGTAAAGAAAAAAAAAGACTACATGCAATCGTACAAAATTGAGCCTTGAGTTTTCTCTAATGATTTGATTAAATTGATTAATAACGATCGTATTAAAGAATCTATGACATTTTGGACATGCGCATGAATGTAGGTGAAGATAATTTTTATGATGCCAGAAACGAGCTTATAACCTGGGTATATTCAAGATGTTATTGCTCGCGACGGAATTTAGACTTTCTTTTGTTACTTTTTTTTGTGCATAAATTTGTTCGCAAGATATTTAAGTATTATCTATTAAATAAATATTATTTTGTTTCTGCTTTCTATCTACGAAAATAACTATTAAAACTATGCGTTAAAAAACTTTTAAAGGACTCTGAATATATGTGACAGGTAAATAATTTTGTTTTTGCAGCAACCATCGTTCTACGGCGCAGAACATTTAATTTTGACATCTGCAGGGACACTCAAAACGTTATTCATACCCCCCTCCCCCTTCCAGGTCGTGGCATGTTTACCAGAGCTGGACAGAGGAAGTGGAAGCAGGTTTTATGTACGAACCCTCCTAGTAATGGAATTTCCCCGAGC